>NW_027069522.1:418724-510502 GCF_002906115.3 Quercus suber | reverse complement strand
CCCAGGTTCATTAACTTCAGCATCATCCTTACCATCCCAACTGTTACTACTATCTTCAACAAAGTCCCTAACACCATGGGTCAACTCTACATCATCTTCTAGGCCACTTCCCCCACCATCGCTGCTATCATTTATAGGAAAGACTTCAGGTGGGTGCTCAATGATAGGTTCTTTACCTACTCTCCTAGAACCCATTTGAGAAGCAGCCACCTCAGTAGGAACATCAGCATTAACCTCAAGCTCATCCTCATTGTTAAAGGTTTGATCATTAGCATACATGTCATCATTCTCATAAAAACTATAAAACTCATCCCCATCATCATCATCAACATGTTCACTCTCATCATCATTGTCATAATAACCTGTAAAGTCTTGCTCCAATGCCAATGGCTGCACACCCTCACCAGCATCCTCTCCTTCATCAACTAATATAAGGTCATGTATTGGGTGCTCTACATACACATGAATTTCTTGATGACCCCTCACTAATTCTATTAGATACATGGCATCACTATCATCAACAATCAAATGGAAGTCTGCCAGTTCTTGGTCCACTCTAGGCATTTTATACCACAGCCTGCTAACAAATGTGTATCCAAAGTCCTTACATATACTCTTTATCTCAACCTTGGACCACCTGTTAGGGTCACAATTATCAACTATATCTACTGCACCACCCACATATTTTCGGCCATTTTCAGTAAAATTGCCACCATGATGCACAAATAAACTAAATAGTCCATCCATTCTGCATGCAACATAACACCAAAACCAATTAAACAATGCTAGCTACAGAAAAAAAAATATATTATTTAGAACAAAATATATATTATATTTAACAAAACAACACTCATACCTAATAAAAATTTCTATTCTGCATGCAGACAACATAACACTTAATAAAGTATTAGGTGATCACAGCACTTAATCAAATATTTAAGTAAGAATACAACACTTACTTCAATAGTTCTGTCATACTAAAAGAAACAGAGAAAATACTTTTGTCATACACAGGGAACACATGGACCACAATGTAAACCACAACCAAACACATGCAGACAAGGACCAACAAATAGTCAAAAAGCCAAAATATATAAAAACATTGTGGCCCTACTAGGGAAAAGTCACCAACCTTCTTGTAAAGCTATAAATAAGGACAGAGAGAAGAGAGAGAAGACCCTTTCACAAATACAGAAGTCTCCCAGCTTTCATTTTCTCCACTCCATGAAAAGTGTGGGTATCAAGTGATAGAGATTGACGAAGATGATGATAGTGCTTCAACTTAGTGTCTGTCAGAGATGGGTTTTGAGAAAGAAGTGGGGATTTTTCTTTAGGTTGATGATGATGGTGGTTTGAGAGAGAAGTGAGATTTTTCTTTAGGTTGTGTTCTTATGGCTGTTCGGCAGAGGCAGAGAGCTTCACTGGGGATTAAGTCTGATTTGGGAAAGGTCACTACTTGCGCGCCAGAGGTAGGCGAGTACACACGTGTGGTTGATGATGATGGTGGTGGTTTGAGAGAGAACTGGGATTTTCTTTAGGTTGATGATGATGGCTGTTGGTTGTGAGGCAGAGGCAGAGAGCTAGGGATTTCAGTCTGATTTGGGGAAACTCATTACCTGCGCACCAGAGGTAGGTAAGTGCACTAAAAGCGCTTCACGTGATTTATCACGTGAACTTTAATCTGATTTCTTCCTTATTTTGTCCACCAGGGTTAAAAAATAATAATATTTTATAGATCCCGTCTGTTTCCCCGTTAATTGGTGACTGAATGGGGCTTGAAGGACTAAAGTGAAAGGCGTAAATTGGTTTTAGGGACTAAATGTGGAAAAAATAAAATGTAGAGACTAAAATGGAAAAACTTCAAAATATAAGGACTAAAAGTGCATTTATGCCTAAAATTTATCTTGTTCATCTTGATAAAAATCTGCAATTTCTCTCTTCAAAATATTGGTCTTGGCCATTAGGAAAAATTTAGAGAGAAATTTTGTGACCAACAGTTCCCATGAAGTGATAGATCCATGTGCCAAAGAATTAAGCCATACTTTTGCCTTATCCTTCAAGGAAAAAGAGAATAAACGCAAGTGAACAAAGTCATTAGTGAAATCCTAGAACTTACAAGTAGTTCAAATCTCAAGAAAATCATTTACATGCATATAAAGATCTTCTTTATTCAATCCATGAAAAACAGGAAGAAGATGGATTATCTGTGATTTCAACTCAAAATATGCAATAGTGGTTGCAGGCAATACTATGCAAGATAGAGGGTTGGTTGTTATGAGCGAGAACAACTCCCTAAGAGTTTTTGAATCATCTCATGTTTCTCTTATTGTGGATGAATAATCAAAACTAATAAGACGCTTTTCTTTATCACGTATCCAAGTTCTCATACACCAAGCACAAAGAAATAATATTTTTGTTTTTTTTTTCTTTAATTTTAAAAAAATAGAAAAATTAATTAAACTTTAACCAAATTAATCCTAATCTAGTTTAATAAAAATTAGTTGTTTTAAAATTAAATAAACTAAGCAAATAATAAAATTAAGTAAATAGTTAAACTAAGCAAAAGATATAAAGTAATAAAAAGATGTAAATAATCAAGGGAAATGAATTAAGGTTTTGGAATCCGCTCTGCAAGTTATATTAACATATATTTATAATCATTAATTTTTCCAACTCACTATATAATAACCTAGAAATCAATCTTACTATCATGAAAAATATCATAATTAAAACTTATGTTTAAAAATCTAAAGCATATTCTTCTTTACTTCTTAAGTATAAAATCAAATAATCATTTGTATCCGTAGCCAAACAAATCACAAGATATATCCAATTCTAAAATCAAATCATAAATTGTATACATTGACAGACAAATCACAAGTGATATCCAATTTTATAAACAAGAATTAATAAACCAAGTATTCAATTAATTAAGACAAATCCTAAATCATAAGAAAAACATTATTGAACTCATATTTAGAATCTCATCTTAGTCAATTGATATGAAGTAAGAACAATTAAAATCATTAAAGAATAACTATTGTGGAAAAAATCAAATCACATAAATATTACTGATAATCCTTAACAAAATTTCATCCTCAACCCTAATTATAAATTTAACTACTTATGGTAATTGAAATAAAACAAAAGAATAAAATACTAAACATTAAACTAGACAAATAAAATAGAGAATGAAATAGTCACAATACTATCATGAAGAAAAGTTATAGAGAAGCCACATGCAGCACTGCCTCTTGCTCCATTTTCTGTTTTGCATCTCAGCCCTAGCATTAGCCTCAGTCCCCCCCCCCTCCCCCCCTCCCCNACAAAAAAAAAAAAAAAAAAAAAAAAAGAGTAAATTTTAGCTACAACTAGTAGAAGGAAAATTCAATTAAGATCTAATTTATTTGCCTAACCAAATTCCCGCAACAGCACCAAAAACTTCTTGTGAATTTTCTCCCCCCCTCCCCCTTAATTTTGCCCTAAAAAGCCTTTAAATAAGTCAAGAAATCCTATTACAAGTTGAATTCCCGTTTGGAGATAATCTTAGATTTTTAGGCTTCACTTAACCGACTATTTTGGCCTGTTTAATGTCAGAATTCGAGCTCTTGATAAACTACAAAGTTGTAACCCTTTAAGTTAACTTTCCAGCACAATTTGAATCATCTCGATTAGACATCTGAGCCGAAAGTTATGCCAAAAATACTAACTGATGTACAGGCTGAAATCCTAATCCAAATTTGACATGAATTTGGTGCAAATTTCCTTTAATTCCTTACTCCAATTGAACTTAAATTTAATTAGGTTGGTCTTTTCTTGAATTCATGTATGATTGGATGTAAATTGGCTTGATTCAATTAGTTTAGCCCCACTTTGCATGTAAAGCCCATGTTACCTGCAACACAAAAATATTATATAATTAGTCACAAAATATCATAAAAATAAAACAAAATATGTAGATATATAAGTACTTTATTATATATATTTCATGCACATCACTCCCGCACATTTAAACCTAGGGATTTAATGTTCTTAACCCTTAATAAATCAAAACTCCACTTTTTCTCCTCGGATGGGAGGGAAAAACCAGAGTTTTAAAGGGCTATTATAGGGATCAAGATGGTCCAAAGAGAGTTATATAACGTAAGAGACCCTCCATGAAGGGAGAGGAAAAAAGAAGTAAAAGCACCATAGTACTCTAGAATAAAACTTGTAACCTAACAGAAATATTAATAGAATATAATCAATCTCATCAAACTTGGTTGAGGACGATTTTCTCAAGTCTAAATTTGCTTATTTTCATTACTTTGTCATTAAGAATCTATCTTGTTGGTCGACCAATTCACTAAAGCCTAGTTCTTCAACCCATTCTCTATAAATTTATTGTTTTGGACTTTTTGAGCCTAAGTCCATCTCTACTTTGAGTTAGGAGTTCAAATCAGGTCCTTACAACTTTAACACCACAAAAAATACCATAACTCCATATACTGTTAGACAATTTTTTCTGCAGAAAAAAAAAATAAAAATTGAATAATTACTTCATAATTCAATAAAAATATCCTCAATGTACAACATAATAATTCCATACATTCTTGAAGACTATACTGTCATCAATCAAATACAATAAGTTCATATTAATCTTCTCCAAAAATTGCTAAATCCATCAACTCTTTTGGCTTTGGAACTGAACAATATAGTTAGTGAACCATCCAAAACCCCATGAATTATGGCTACCCCTTCCCTTTCTCTTGCTAGCAAACTCAAAGCAGAGTCTCTAGCAAATGCAAAACTCAATCTTTGGCTATATCTTATGCCCTTCTTCCCGGAACCCCATATACTATATAAAGATCTTATATTCTACTTATAAGCAGATTAAAGTTCCTTTGAGCTATCAGCGATGCTTTCTCCTATTACCAATAACTCGATCAGTGTCATATACATTCCTTTAGACCATTTTAAACCTGGCAGATTTAAGGTGTTGGTAGTTTCATTAAGGTGTGTAATATGCCATTACTAAATTGATCTATCAACAAATATGCCTAGAATATAAATTGTAATGCATAAACAACAAATATAACTGACATATTTCTTGCAGAAAAGAATATTTCATAGCTAGCTACTGGAAGATTTCTCAATGTTCAACTGGATTGGATGTCCACATATTTATTGGGATCTATCACAATGTTGATAGTTATCCTATCATTTGAATTAAGCTTTTAATACAAACTTAAATTTATTATTTACATTTTCTCTTTTTTTTTTATTGTTTCTTAATGTTTGATAGATTGTGCTAAGAAACTTAATTTAGCTATTCATGATTGGAGAACTTGGAGGGAATGGAATAGATGCTGTTACAGTAAGTATTATTAGCAAAAAAAAAAATCATTTTTATTTTCCTTGCAAAATGAATTGTTATGATTATTGATCCTATTTTCCATTATTGTTCCATAGGGTCGTTGGTTATGGTGATACCAAGTAGTTGTCATGGAAATCTTCCAATAGGCTGTTTACCAATCTATCTTACAGCAGTATACACTAACAATTCTTCTGCTTATACAAAATTTGGCGAGTCTCTCTTTACTTCTAATAGAATGCATAAAAAAGAACATGATATGAAGGAGATTTAGTAATTTTTCAAGGTACAAGAGTTGATGATGCAACTGTGAATATTTCAATGACTCTAATAGATCTTAATACACCAACCACATCTGGTAACATGATATNCTCATTGATTTAATTATGTTCAGGTTTTATTTCAAAAGTTTTGGTAGCCATAGTTGCCCCTTTTTCCAATCCTCAACTAAAAGAATTCCTAACTCATTTTATTGGTTAAACACATAATTTCTAAAGTTCTTAGTAGCTACTTGCTGGACTTTTTGGTTTTCAAATTCTGTGGTGAATGTGAGAGGCATGTTTGTTTCAGGTAGGGATTTCATTTGACGTAGTAGTAGCAGCTGCTGCAATAAAGATGGGATAGGGTCTTAGTGATAGAAAAGTCATTGTTTTGCTATTAGTCTTATTGCCTTCTTCATAATAATATAGAATTTATATATCATGTTATTGTTTTATGATAATTAGTTTAGGATATTTTAATTCAAGTTTCACTTCAAAATCCCTTTGAATATACTTAAGATGACTCCCTTTGTGCTCCTACTGATGGTAAATAGATTTTCGGATCTTAGCAGTGATCAGCAGAATCACTTACACACCTGCTAGGGAAGCCCTCAAATTGGATGTGGATGCCCAAGATTGATGTACTAATCTAAATAGATAAAAATTACATAGAATGTTGTTAACAATTGAAATTGGCAATTAGTTATACATAATAGAACTTTTTAAAAACACTAGTAACAAACACGCATAATAAATTGTAGAACAAACAACATCAAAACTAAATTGCTAAGAACAGAAACTAAAATATCAGCACAATGTTCAATATTATACTGATTTGATCCCAACAACATCTATAAGATTAGTTATATATAACTGTTTTCAATTCCGTTGATTTACAGTGAAGACCCAAAACTGTAACCAATCTTTTTGTAATTTTCATAATCTATAAAAATGTCTAAGTCGAGTGAGGGAACTTCAAAAGGCTAAGGTGAATGAGGATATTAGAAGTGTAGCTATATGTAGAAATGGTCCATGGGTTTCCCATTTATTCTTTGCAAATGATAGCATGCTTTTTTGTTGAGCTACGTAAGTGGAATGCCACAGAATTTTGGAGATCTTGGTTGTCTATGAGAGAGGTTCGAGGCAAAAAGTTAATTGGGACAAGACTAATATCTTTTTTAGTTCTAATACTCAAGCATATACTCAAACCTGGATAGCACTTTTGGAAGAAATTATAAGGGTGGAAGGAAAAGTTGCTCTTACAAGCGGGTAGAGAAGTCCTTATAAAGGTAGTTATTCAGGTCATCCCTACTTACACTATTAGTTGTTTAAACTCCCTAAGAGTTTGATTAAAGATTTGGAAGTTTTGACATGTAAATTTTGGTGGGGGTATGGTGTCGATAGTAGAAAGGTTCATTGGCTCAACTGGAAGAAACTTTGCCAAGCTAAAGATGTGGGTGGCATGGGGTTCAAAGCAATTGAAAAATTTAATGACGCCTTATAGGCGAAACAGGTTTGGAGAATGATAAACAACCCGGACTCACTCAAATCTTGAAAGTTGAAACCTTACAAACCTGAAATTCAAGGCAATCTTTTTCCTTCATATGTGAACATTACCTAATTATGAAGGCTAGAATGGTGGTAGGCGTAATACCATCGCACCTGTTATTTATGAATCCCAACCATATAACTGTTTGTCAGTCCATTCACATTTAAATTCCTCTATTCATGAAAGCAAGTTCCAAATGATTCTGCTCACCTACTCTTCCAAGTTCCAAAGCCATTTTAAAGTTATACAACAAAGGAACAAGTTCTTGCAGAAAAACCAGACATTTTTAAGAAAAGTCTCCTGATCATAAGGACAACAATTTAAATGTCCAAAAAAGAAAAGTATATAATTTATCACATAAGATAGGAATATTGATTTTCACCTTATTTGGATAGAACCAGGGCCTATCTCATTTTGTTTTTGGAGGGATAGGAAAGTACTTTAAGGGGTTAAATCTCTTTTACTTGAAATTGTCCAAACTTTGGAAATTTATAGAAGTAGCCTAATTGTGTAGTCACTAACTTATTAGATAAAAATAGAAAAAAGAAAAAAGAGCTAGTGGGTAAAGAAAATAGCTAGAAGCGGAGTCATTCACTAGAGGTTCTTAAATTGCAATTTCACTCGAAACAATCTTCATTGTCCCTTCCAACAAATTAGGTACCGCCTGTTTTAAGAAATTTATTAGGTTACATTTAAGAAAACCCACAAATGACTAATGATATGGATCTGTAAGAGCACTAATATTGGCGGTGCTAAAAAGTTATATTATTATTTTTAGCACCACCAAATACCAAAATGTAGCTATATTGGTGGAGCTAAAACCATATTATTATATGTTGTATTCACACTACTTTTTAATAAAAAAAATCTCATTTCTCAACCAAAAAAAAAATCTATTTTTCTCCGTTTTGCCACTCTACTTTGTTTGTCTGAATCATTTCTCCTTTTTTTGCGTCCATACTGCTTTAATAATATAAAATTCAAATAGCTAAAAATATAAATTCGATATTGGGTGTATTGCAAAGTGAAAATGTAAAATAAATAAAACAGATGCTCGAATATATCATATGTCCTTTTGGAAATATGATTTTTGTGAGAGGGAAAAAGCCCAACCTTACGTAGTGGGCCTAGGGCTCTATTTGAAGATTACTGTGTGTCCGAAGAGAAGGAATCGGTTGGGATGGAGTCTATCTGGAAGAAAGGTACCTGCAAATAAAGGAGGAATACAATCTGAAGAGGTCACCAGTCTCGATCAATCAAACGTGTGGAAAGTCCGAATGATCTTCCTAACAACCCCATTGATAAAGATGAACTCTGCGTATGTTTGGAAACGATAAGAGCGAAGAAATATCTAAAGGAAAAGATACTACTACCGTATTAAATGCACTGTAGCAACTTTTCTGACTGCATTTATGTGGAGAAGACCCCTGAATAGTGTAACATCAGCTACCACCACTCATAAAAAGCTAAAGAAGATACATGATGTGACATATACTCAAGTAGGCACATAAATGTAGAACAAGTGGACGATGGGGATGATGTGGAAGGATGCTATATAAAGAGGAAGGACTCCTGATAAGGGAGGGGACGAGGAAAAAAAAAAAAAAGGCTTTACTGTAACTCTAAGAACTGTAATCACTATTCAGATTTATCATAAGCCTCTTCGGACTTCAATTCATTTCGTCTTTACGTACATCATTATGCTGGGTTATACTTGAAAGTTGTGATCAACCGTTGTTAATTCCATAATCTACCTAACTCTATCATCCACACTTTACAAATTTATTGTTTTGGGCTTGGACCACAAATCCTAATCCCACAATTTTTATTTTAAACATTGAACTATAATTAGTTTTAGCATAACTCTAATATTTAATTAAGGGAATCGTTAATGGATGCGTTTAAAAACTATTTTAAAAAACCTTTTATGAAAAAAAAATTTAATTATTTTAATGGATGCGTTTAAAAACTATTTTAAAAAACCTACTATGAAAAAAAATTAATTAATTATTTTAACAACTTTTTATAATCCTCATGTAAGTAGTATCAAAACTTTTCTAAACTCATTTATTAACAATTATATAAATATAATTTTTTTTCCAAATAAGGTGACTAAGAAGTGAGCAGTAAGATGACAAGGACTGAAAGCTATAAATTCATTAAATTTGAGTAGGTTTGAGTGTATTCGCATATAGATTCTTGTAAGGCAGTTTAGTATAGTGTTTAAGTATTGTTGTTCAGTATTTAGTACTGTAAAAATACGTTTTTGAGTATTATAGAAATACGTATCAAAAATATTATTGTTGATTAATCACTAGAAACTATTATTTTAGATAAAAATTTATCAACTATTCTTTTACAGCTTTTTCAATTTTTCACAAAATATTTTCAAAAATGGTTGAGGACACACGTTAACTAGACCCTAAATAGGACGATGTCATTTTAGTTTGAAAGTGTTGTTGTAAAGTCTACGTGTAAGAAACGTAGTCATTCCACTTAAGTAAGACTTGTAGGACATAATGTTGTAAAACCTGAGGCATCTAGGAAAACTTATAAAACCCAAATTTGACTAAATAACATTAAAAACACCTAAAACTAATTAAAAATAATAATTTTATAAATGTATGCCCTTAGGACACATGTTAGTAAATTATTTAAGGAATTTTTTTTTTTTTTTTAACTAACGTTTGCCCTTATGACATATATTAGTAAAATTATAATATAATTTTTGTTTTGAGAAATTTTTTTTTTTTAAAATCCCATATAGTGAGGTGTGTAAAAGGGAAAAATGAGTCAAACAGGGGTAATGAGCTAGACCAATAAATAAATATACAAAAAAATATAGAATTAAAAAAAAAAAAAAAAGACATTTTTTCTAAAGAAAATAACATAGGGGTGAGTTGTGCGAAAGTGATTCTAATATCATGCAGACAGATTTGGCGACAAAAAGACCGGTGGAGCAATGGAGGTAGTGGCTACAAGGAGAACTCGGCCACAACTAGGATTGACATATCAAGAAACCGGAGAAAGAAATTTTAAGAGAAGAGAAGGGTCACATAGGCATCAACCGTCATTAGAGTTCCATCATAATTACATGTTTCATTTTACGTTAGAGCCAATTTAGCTTTTAATAATTAAAAGTAGAGAAATGTTTAAAGTTGAACATGTTAACATTTGATTTAAAACAATCATGTGCATCGCACGGACTAACAACTAGTTATATGTGTTTGTGTGTAATAATTTTAGCAATATTAGTAATTTGTTTAAAGTGCAAATTCTTATTGGTTCACATTTGGCACATCACTTACATTTTTAGCAACTAACTTGTAACCCCACGCATATGCATGGATACATTTAAAAGATTTATACTAAGATGCATAATATAATTCTTATATATAAAATTTAATACTATTGATAGTTATTTTTATATTTTGTTAACTCTTTAAAAAGAAATTGTAAAGATATTATTAGGTATAAAGTGTAAATTGTCCATTTTCTTTTTAAACAAATTATTGTGAAGCACCTTTTTTTTTTTTTTTTTTACTATTTATTTATTCTACACTCTTTGGTTTTTATATTTAATAACTCACTTGGATGAATATTTTATGATGTGTCCCACATTCAATTCTAAAATTAAAATTAAAACTCTTTACAAATAAATAATTTAGGACACATGGCGCAAAATTGGAACTTTAATTTGAAATTTTAATTTGATTTTCTTTCAGTTTCACCTATTATTGTATATATAAATTCATCCCTGACTACACGTGGGCTCAAATTATTCAAATTATATTACACTTTATCTAACTTTTTAGAGTTACATTTTTTTACCCATTGAATTTGAGTAAATCTAAAAAAATAACTCATTATTCTTATTACAATTAAGCCTGTCCACGGGTCGGATCAAATCAGATTTGTGCTCAACCCACATCGGACCCGACCAGATTGGGTGCACAAAATCTCAACCCGCAGCCGACTGAGAGGATGATCGGATCGAGAGGGTTGGAACTTCAACAGGATCCAGGCGGGTCCGTTGGGGTCGATAATCTGGAAAACGGCGAGAATCCAACATGAAAACATATAAAAACGGCCAAAATCCTTGAGATCTCACCATATTCGGCCTAAGCTCGCCGAAAATTTTGTGGGTTTGCTGGATCAGGTCAATCAAGTTTTGGAGAAAGGAAAACCGACACTCAACCCGCCAAACTCGAGTTTTGGAGGAATAAACCTATCACCAACCGATGGAGAAGTTAGTTCAGTCGGCGACGGGTCAGGTTCAGACGACAACAACAGGTGGATCGGGTTGACTGGGTCTCTAGACAGCTTTAATTACAATATCATTTATCTTGATTACTATCTCATTTATTATTCCTCATTTATAAATTTCCACACTTATATCTCTTATTCGCAAAAATATTCTCTACGTTCTTTATCCACGCAACTTCATCTGCACCTTTCTTATTTTTTGCTAATTAATCTCATCTTATGCATTCCAAAATATGTTAACTACAAACTTTATTATTATTAAAATCTAGATGCCTTCAGTTTACTACACTTTAATTTACGCTATGATCATGTTATTGGTGCACTTTTGGGAAAAAATTATTAAGAATAAGGAATTCATCTTAGCCCTCACCTATACAACAGATGTTATGTCCCCTGCATTTACTTCCTACTCTATCCCTAAAATTCTTACAATAGTAGGTACGAACACGTTCAAAAGGTAAAAGCCAACCTAGTGATATGCGGGCAACATCTTCACAATATTTTTATAGCAAGTATTAATAATATATTGTTATTAGTTTTAACTCGAACTCACTAGTAAAATTATTATTTTTCATTAATGACAATATGTCACTTTGTTTTTTTTTTTTTTTTTTTTTTTTTTATAATATAAATAGTGTCGAGGAAGGGAGATACAAAGCTAAGGTGGATGGCATTGGCAGCCATGAGCAGGAAAATCCCTGCCCCGCTATCAGCACTAAGTGTGGAGGCAAAAGCAATGGAATTAGCCGTGGAATGGACGCTAGAAATGGGATTACGAGAGGTCACCTTCGAAACAAACTCCATAAGTTTGCACAATGCTCTGAAAGGAGTGGAGACAATCACAAATAGCATCCTACGTCAAGCCCAGGCCTATAGATTTTTTGATGTCTCACATGTAAAGAGTATTATAGAAACTTAATTGTTCAGTTGGAGGAAACTCCTAGCCTTATTGAGCACACATGTGCTCAAGATGTAGTTTCAAATTCTCAAGTTGAATAGAAGTTTCAAAGTCTTCAAATAAAAAAAAAAAAAAAGTATTGTTGTTCAATATTCAGTGCTGTGAAAATACGTTTTTAAGTATTATAGAAATACGTATCAAAAGTATAATAGAAATACGTATTAAAACTATTTTTTTACAACTTTTTCAATCCTTGTAACATATTTTCAAAAATGGATGAGAGCACACGTTAACTGGACCTTAAGTAAGATGATGTCATTTTTGTTTGAATGTGCTATTGTAAAGTCTACACTTAAGAAACGCCTACACTTAAGAAACGCCGTCATTCCACTTAAGTAAGACTTGTAGGACCTAATGTTGTTGTAAAACCTAAGGCATCTAGGAAAACTTATAAAACCCAAATTTGACTAAATAACATTAAAAAAAACTAAAAATAATAATTTTATAAACGTATGTCCTTAAAACACATGTTAGTAAATCATTTACGGATTTTTTTTTTTTTTAACTAACGCATGCCCTTATGGCATATATTAGTAGAATTATAATAGAAATTTTTTTGAGAAAATTAAATAAATAAAAAAATCCCAAATAGTGAGGTATGTAAAGGGCAAAATGAGTCAAACATGAGTAATGAGCTAGACCAATAAATAAAAAAATAGGAAAAAAATTATTGAATAAATAAAGACCAGTGGTGCGATAGAGGTGGGGGCTGCAAGGAGAACTCAGCCACAACTAGGATTGATAGAACAGGAAACCAGAGAGAGACAAATTTTAAGAGAAGAAAAGGGCCACACAAGCATGAACCATCAGTGATGGTGGCATAGGACTCGGTGGATGCTAGCTGCAGCCATGGATGTTACAAATAGATTTGGTGTAATGGGAGAGAGAGAGACACCAAAATTGATGTCACGGAAGTCTAAAGAAAGCGCACACGATACTTTCTTGATTGAACAGAAACTAAACAATTAACTTCTGGTAGTAAACCTCGAATTCACGAGAGGTTTTCCTTAATCCACAGAGAGAAAAACTAGAATTTACCAGAAAATGAATTTGACAAAAGTTTGTGTTTTTTGATAATAATCTGATTTGCCTCTGACTGCTACAAAACATATAAATACTTACAAAAATGTCGAAAACCTCAATTCGCAGTAATTATGTGATTAGGTGACAAAATACCCAAATTTACCAAAAATGGTCAAATAAGTTAAATACAGAATCATAAACTACTGACCTCAAAACAATTGAGAATCATAAAATGGCAAATGATTACAGCCAGTTGAGAATCTATTAAACAGAGACTTGAGAATCTATTGGACTCTACGACTGCTGCATAATTGATTACCACAGCTACTGCTACAACTACACTGCCAAGGCCTATAAAATAAAAAAGAGCAGCTTTATGTCAAATTTAAAGTTAGCTTTCCGTAACTTAAGCCTAGAGTTGTTTAAAATCCTAATAAACATCGACACTACATACAATTGTTTCGGCGTGACAAATACTCAGAATCTCTACTTCGAATGGTAAAAAGCAACTTAGTGATATGCAAACATGTATACAATATTTTTACAGCAAATATTAATAGTATATTGTTATTAGGTTTCACTTGAACTCATTAGTAAAATTATCATTTTTTCATTAATAACAATATGTCACTTTGGCGTGTGTGTGTGTGTGTGTGTGTGTGTTTTTTTTTTTAAATACTATAGACTAAACGTTTCTCTACACAAATTATACAATACTAGTGTGGGTTGCACATGCAAGGCACATGCTCACCCTTTAGTGAGAAAATTAATATAGATTTTTGTTGTTGAATAAGTATGAAGCCATGTACGTAAATTTAAAGTAGCTAGTTGAATATCAATGTACTATGACAATTTCTTAGAACTTATTTACTAAATGTAATATCTACTCACCAAAAAATGTTACAAAGAATGATAATAAATGTTGTAGGAATATTAGACCTAGAAGCCCATTATACATTTGTACATTGGGTCTATGGCCCAAGCTGAGGATCAGGACTAGTCTGAGGATAAAGAATCTCCGTCATTAGAGACCATGTTAACAAATAAAAAAGTTGGTTTTAGCCATAAAAGCTCAACGAGACAAGCCGAGGATAAATACCTCATTAGAAGAAAGCCTCTTCGAAAGTTCTATCGGTATGAATAGACATTATGGAAACATTAGACCGAAAGAAAGTTTTAGATATCTTAGAAAGAAAACTGTCACCATCACATTTCATGTTCTGCAGCTACTTTCCTAGCTGTATTAATGTGGAGAAGACCACTAAACAGTACAAAGTTGGTTGCCCCAAAGCTTACATAACCAAAGAGGGTGTCTGATAAAACAAGCACTAAAGTGAAAATACAAATAATCATCTAGTGTAAGATCAAGATGCTTTAGAAGAAGCTATATAAGGAGATAGATCCTTCATAGATGGGGGATCAAAAATCAGAAAAATAAACACTATAGCATTCAGGAATCAAACTTGTAACCAAATTTGAGGATAATAAACAAGAACAGTTCACCTAAGATCATGCCGAGGACTGTTTTTTCTTCAATATAATCCTACTTTTTTTCATTCTCCTACTTGAATCTATTCTAATGTTTGTTTGATAAACTATAGCCTAGTTTTTTAACCAATTCTCTATAAATTTATTGTTTTGCGCTTCTTGGGCTTAAGTCCTTTCACGTAGTGGATTCACTGCACAAATCAAGTCCTCACAAATGTCATAATCTTTCTACAATATTTAAATTTTCGCAATGAATGATAATATATGCTACAAATCAAGTCCTCATAATCTTTAGCTTACTTATTTTTAATGAATACCTTTTTAAGCAGGAAAATAAATTAGAAAAAAAAAAACAAAATAACAAATAGAACATGGCTTAGTGTTCTCTAGGTAACAAATAGAACACCATATATCATCATTCTAACTTTCCAAGCATGACTATCAGTCTACCACATAAAATTCAAAATACACAGAAATTTTTTGGGACATTAAAATTTCATAGGTGTATATTAGACATTGCACAATGGGATACTTATATTGCATTTTTATAAGGTACATTAAGTAAATTAATAAGTTTTTTGTTAAAGGAAATGCTCTTAGAAAGATCCTAAAATTTAGTAACTACACATCCACAATTTTTTTTTTTTTTTCCTTTTTGGTGTTGTTGATGTTATTCTCTTTTTGAACTTTTATGTATGGCAATTATCATTTTTTGTCTAATCCTAAAATTTAGTTTTTTAATCCTAAAATTTAGTCATTTACTACACATCCATAACATAATTAAATAAAAGCTTAAATTTCAAATATATATGGCAAGAGATACACGTTTCTTTTTGGTGGGGGGGTTCTTTTTAAAAAAATTTAATAACATTTATCAATTTTTGTTTAATCCAAAAATTTAGTTTTTTAGTCCTAAAAGTTAGCCACTTACTACACATCCATAACAAAAGTTAAAAATAGTTTAAATTTTAAATATATCAACAACATCAACAACCTTTAAAACTAAGAAAAATGTACGTAACATTTTTTATGAAGTAGTAAATTAATACTTACGGAAAAAAATTTAAATTGTACTTGACATAAAATGATAAATATAGTTTCTATTAAAATAAACTTTTTTTACAACAATTTCTTAGATAACCACTTTATGTGAGGTTTAATACATATAATAATTCTTGTAAAGTCTTTCACCCGACCTTTATCTAATATTCCACTACAATGACTCCTCAATGCAATCTAAAAAATTTGTGCGTACGTGAACCTTAGAGAGATTAAAGGAATTAGGGTTAAACCAAGTATTTAAAGATTTTTTAGAATTTAACTCTATCATGGACTCTTTAAAATCTTATCACAATATCTACAACATGAAATAACAATTCATTAAGAAGTACAGTGATAGAGTATATGAAGGTAGAATTACATTTAAAAAAAAAAAAAAAGAGTTAATGTGATACATAATAAAAAAAAATTTTTTAAAAAAAACGAAAAAAGAAAATATAAAAAATAAAAATAAAAAAACAAAGAAAGTAGAACTCAAAGAAATTCAATCATAAACAAAAGAAAAGAAGACAAAGAGAAACTTACAAAAGATAGAACCTAAAAGTTTGTTAGAGCCTCTGACAGTAAATGTCTTTAACCTAAAGAAAAAGAAAGTAAGGTGTAGAGCTAAACTAAATGTCTTCAATCTGAAGAATAATGAGAGATAGAAACTAAGAAACTGCAAAGTGTACGTGAATTTGTGAGTCTTAGAGTGTAAGAGTTTAATTTACATATTTATTCTCATTAGTTGAAAACTTGTAAGTGAGTATGATGAGAGTATTTTAGAAATAAAAAATGAAAAATCCAAACGGGAGAAACCCCTTAAATAGTAGTATAGATACAAAATATAACAAGATGGGTACCACTACCTAAAGAGAGAGAGGGAGAGACAACAGATGGTGAATTATGAATAGTATTGAATACGAATGTGAGAGCAATGCGCCCAATAATTGAAATTATCATAACCCCATCAATTTCTGGTAATCATTCATAAGAAAAAACAACCAAACATAACCCCAAATCTAAATCAAGTTAATTGAAATACAATACCTAACCATTATTTTTTTTTTTTTTTTTTGATTAAGTGTATATAGCTAACTGTTGAGTTTATAAAACAAAATTTAAAAACTTTACTGGTTTGAGAGAAAGACCTGTCTGGCGGTGGCAAAGTCTGCAAGACCGTTCCTTATATATATGTGCATGTGTGTGGGGGTTTGTTTTTTATAATAGTAAAAATTGAAAATTTAGCCATGCTTGATAGAATTTTGCCTCGTGAGATTTTGTATGCAACATAAGTTTTCAGCATAATAATACTGCCAAGTCCTCTTAATTAAATTAATAAGTTATTTTGTATGCAACATAAGTTTTCAGCATAATAATACTGCCAAGTCCTCTTAATTAAATGAATAAGTTATTTTGTATGCAACATAGGTTTTCAGCATAATAATACTGCCAAGTCCTCTTAATTAAATTAATAAGTTTCTCTTTAATTTTGAAAGTTTATAGCCATTACTTGATGCTCACACGTCTTTTTTTTTTTTTTTCTTTTTTTTTTTTGGCCAGGAAGATTTATACTATTAAAGGAAAAATTTTATTTCTTTTAATTTTGAAAGTTTATAGCCATTACTTGATGCTCACACATCTTTTTTTTTTTTTTTCTCTTTTTTTTTTGGCCAGGAAGATTTATACTATTAAAGGAAAAATTTTATTTCTTTACAAAAAGTTGTCAACACTTCTTTTCCAATTATACAAAACACTACCTCTTGAAGTGGGAAACCAAAAACATCCAGTCCCATTTTTTTTTTATGGGACATTGTCATGTTGGTGTCAAAAAACTAACAACGCGCAAAAATTATATAAAACAAAGTGCATGATCAGAAAATTTCAGCCTATAATGAATATGAAAGAAATTAAATCACTTAAATAGAATCTTGAACTCCATATCCACCAATGAAACAAGCATGTGCAGAACAGAGTAATCATGATCCAGTCTTTTAAAATTAAAGCACAAAGGTTGCTATTAAGGAAATTGAAAACCATAATGCTTGCTGTTTGACAGAAATCAAAACCCACAATGGTTCCGAGCAAATAAAAATATCAAATGTAATGTGAATCTTGTGTTTAAGGTTAAAAATTGAGCAAACCTGAAATTTCCATGACCCAATGCCCTTGAGCAGCTATGATGGATGAATTCAGGCCGGAAATTTTGTAGGGATGAATCCAAAATCAAATAAGAAATTTGTAGAGAGAAAAGAATACCAAAACCACAACTAATTCTGCTTTTATCATCTGATCCTCTGCCTCCATCTCCCAATCTCATGCCAAAACCCATAAATGATATCATTAGACAGAAACCAATGCACAAACTCAGAGAAATATTTATTAAAGGACTACGAATCATACTTGTGTAATCAATTAGTGGAGAAGAGCGAGGATTATGAAGTCTTGGATTGTTGTAGGTTGGATGCTTGATTGTTCAGGAGCTTGATTGTTCATGATAATCACATAATGTAGCATGGCCAGTTGGAATGTCAGGGAGAAGGCCTGTGAAAGCTCTAAACAGAATGGATCTATAAAAGTAGGCAGGCAATAGTCGCACTAGAAATAGAATACAAAGCATTTATGTATAAATAAGAATGTGACACAAGAAAAAAAAATTAAAAAGGATGAATTGTTTGGTAAGCAATTGTTGGAACCAAAGCAAAAGCTGTAGAAATTTATACAAACACCAACAAAAAAATTGTGTTAGTAAGCAGGCTCCAAAAACTACAACTAATGAAAAGCACAATAGACGAAAGATAAAATAAGAGATGTACCTAAGAGAAATAGTGTACCAGGACCAAAGGCTTGGTGCAGTCCAAGAACCTATCAAGGTTAGTAGCAGGCTCCAAAGACGGGTTTTGCAATGAATTACAGAAAAGGCTCTTTAAAACAAAAAAGCAAACATGTGGTATCAAACACCATAATACATATAAATAGAACCTCCTGGTGGTTCAAGTCTCCTAGCCAGCATTTTGGGGCTACTACCAAGGGTATTTCTCCCTATAAAATTACCAAGTGTGTGTAATCTCCTGTCTCACACACCTAGTCAGGAGCACAAACAGCCCTGTAATTCCAACCACTATAAAGACATCTGTAGACAAATAACTAATGTAAAAAGTAATTGAGCCGCTTAACCAAAATCAGTTTTTAGAAAAGGAAATTACTCACTAGTTTTCTTTCTGGCTCCAATACACTGTTCTATCTTTCAAGTACACTATCATCAGCCAAGGAAATTTCATCCACAAGGAATAAATCACCATCATTCATTGCTTGTACAAGAGGCCCATCTTGCCACATAAAAATGGTCTGCCACTTCTGATGCAGATTAGAGAGTTCTTCTATCATATTTTCAAAATCCATTGTAACATCAGAACCCAAGGCAAGGCCTTGTTTGTAATGAACTATCATTTTAGTCAGCTGATCAAGAGTCGAAGAAGCTTGACTAATAGCCGAAGAAATGGTCTAGAGCAAAAGACTTGTATTAGAATATTATGTGTGCCATAAACATCAACAATCAAGCCTTATCCCTAAAATGTTACTATGTACATCATCAACGAATAAGATAAACAATAGAATACTTACAGATTCTAGAGGATGGCGGATAAAACATAAAAGCCTCCAACGTCATCACCTGTTCTATTATTTCTTTATATTTTGCAATCAGTCTCGATCTCTCTCGAATAGGATAAAATCCCTATTAAAAAATTCATGAGTTGTTAATTCATAAAAATTAAACACTTCCAAAAGATTTTCAAATGACATTCGAGCACACAAATAGAAAGTAAACACCACAGATAGTGATAAGCAACCCCAAGAAAATCAGATGTCTCTGTGTACTGATGGCAGTTTAGTATGTGCAATTTCAAGCCCAAATCACTACTCAGTAATTGACAGACAGTGGTCTTCCCACCCCCCGTTTCACCAACAAGTAGTACAGGTTCTTTTAAATCATAGCAACGCCTAACAAGAAAGAACAATCTCCACATACTTTTAGTCCAGATGACACTGCATTGAAGGGGTACATTAGTTGTAGTGAAATAATTGAAAGATTTAAAACAAGTTACCAAACAGTGTAAAAAGCTACAGTCTGAAGCTCTGAGCTCATACTTTTGGAAAGTCTCTGAAACCCCTGCACCATCACAAGGTCTGAAAGAAGGGTTCCCAGCAACCGTTCCCTGAACAAAAAGGAACACAAAGAAATTAGGTTCATTATTCAAAATTACTATATAAATCATTATTGTTCTTTAATAGTACGAAAAAGTAGGAAGTAGCTTGACTTTCTGTCCCACAATGCAAAAGAAATTTAGCATGCACAAAACCAGTATGAATGCATGGAGATGTAAAACAATATGCCTATACATAATACAATATCAATACACACACAAGAGGACCAACAGATAATAAGTATTATTTTACTATTATGAATATCACGCAACACTTGCACTGCCACTGCCAACGCACACCATTCCTGCTAGTAAAATTCATCTTAGGCTAGTTTAAGTCTGAGATGTCTCTCCAAAAGTCTTTCTGTCCCACAATGCAAAAGAAATTTAGCATGCACAAAACCAGTATGAATGCATGGAGATGTAAAACAATATGCCTATACATAATACAATATCAATACACACACAAGAGGACCAACAGATAATAAGTATTATTTTACTATTATGAATATCACGCAACACTTGCACTGCCACTGCCAACGCACACCATTCCTGCTAGTAAAATTCATCTTAGGCTAGTTTAAGTCTGAGATGTCTCTCCAAAAGAAAAAGAAAAAGAAAATTCTAACATATAATTCAATATGATGTGTTCTCTGTACCTTGAGTCTACTGACTACAGAGCAAAGCATAGAGACTGGACTGAGAGTTGGAAGAAATTGAAACCAAAAAATTAACTACATTAAATTTCAAAAAAAAAATTTATACATGATAAGTTACAATTCAAATTGAGTTTCATGAGTTCTTTAAATGTAAGGAGAACACTACAGTATTAGAAATTGGATGTACATAGACAAATAGATGTACTAAAAAAAATTCAGAAATTTGGAAAAGACTAAAGAGAAAGGCAACAAAAAAGCAGAAATTAATCAGGAATATTAAATCTAAATAAAAGTGAATTGAAGAACAAAAATTAAGAATGAAACCTATAAATTGCATCACCGACTGGGCTGGCTGGGTCGATTTCGATGGGCTGGATGAGATCAACGGCAAATGGGACGGCGTTTGTATGTGGGTGGTTTGTGGCTTGCGGTAGTGGTCTTTGCCGTGGGTCTGAGGAAGGAGATATATGTTGGTTTGTGGGAATGGTGGGTATGGTAGGTTTTGATTCTTTGGATGCTCTGTTGTGGCCCTCGTGGGTCTGAGGAAGGAGATCTCTACGGTGGTTGGTGGTCTGCATTTTGGAGGAAGGAGAAGTGGTCTTTGCTGTGGGTCTGAGGAAGGAGATCTGCCGTGGGTCTGAACGTTGGGGAGCTGGTAGAGGAGGAGTTTTGGGTTGCGGGAGCTGGGGTAATTTTTTAATCTTCAAGGCTATTTTGGTCATTTTCTAATTTCGAAGTTATTTTGATAATTTTTTAGATTTTAAAGGTATTTTGAAAACGGGCAGCGGGCAGCAACAAACGCCGTATTTTTTCCCAGCGAGTGACGCCGTTTCAAACGGACACAGCTAAAAAATAAATTTATAGAAAATAAAAGACAGACAACAATCACTCATTTTTTTCACTTTATTTATTTAATTAATTATTTAGTAGTATTTACCAACTCTGAGCTTTCTTCGAACCTGAGGTTCGGGTTTGTCCAAATCCAGGTTCGGACCTCACAAAGCCTCTCGAAAAAGAGCCAAGCCAGCGTCGAAAAATAATGGAACCAAAGCAAGAGAGAGAGAGGAAGAGAGAGAAAGTAGTGAGAGTGTTGTAGAGAGAGAGGGAAAAGGATGGGTCAGATCGTGAAGAGGAAGAAGAAAGGGAGAAGAATTTCACACATATTACTTTCTATTGGAGTCTCGCTGTCTTGGGGATAGACTGGATGATAAGGATTCGAAATATAGACCACTAGTGGCCGGTATTTTGAATTTCGCCGGTATTTTGAATTTCGAAGGTATTTTGATGGAAGGACCACTAGTGGCCGGTATTTTGAATTTTAGATTTTAAAGGTATTTTGATAATTTTCTAATTTTGGGGTATTTTGGTAAACCGGCCACTAGTGAGGAAGGACCACTAATGTTTTTGAAAAGGAGGAGAATTCCGCACATATTACTTTCTATTGGAGTCTTGCTGTCTTGGGAATAGACTGGATGATAAGGATTCGAAATATCGATAGGGGTGTCTCTCAAAGCATCACTTTTTTATTTTATTTTTTAAATTTTTTCTTCTTTTTATTCGTACAGATTCCTGGAAAAATTGCTCAAGTAGTTTTCAACTAATGATCAGTGCTAGCCCCATTATGGCCAGAATCCTATGACCATGACTCATGCAACTTGAAAGCCCGGGGGCCACTTTTGCCTCCAATTTATTGCAGAGATCAATGCAGTAATCTGATAGGAATACAACTTTTTCACAATCTTTTTCAAAATAATTAATAAAACAATAAGCCTACGTTTGCTACACTAAATAAAAATTACGATATAAATTGTAATCTTTATTACTAGTAATAAAAGATATTGTAATTTAATAATTAAACATATTCATTAATTTGGTTATGAGGTATATCATTAAAATGAAACTTAATATTTATTTTAGGAAATATCTTATTTATACAATTATATTACCTTAAAAATTGTTATTTTTAAATTTAAGAGAGATATGTGTTATTTTTTAAGATTTTTTATTTTTATAATTATTAGATGTATATGGAAAGTTTGTTTATTTGGAAATATATTAAGTTTTGAAATTATTGGACTTACTAAAGAATGATTATTTCTTGTAATAAAAATATAACCAAACTAAAGAATAACTAAACTATAAGAATAACTATTACAATACGATGACTATTACAGTCTACCAAACATGCCCTAAGTCGTAATTGGAGCAAGACTATTTTCATATAAAATTTGTTATCGATACCCCACTTAATAAACACCAATCAACATATACTGATATACCACCTTATCAATTATGAAAAAAAAAATTGTGAATGTTTTTGGTATCTAAAAGACTTATTGAATCAAGAATAACCGAGGTCTAGTTAGAGGTATGATTCATTGATTTGCTAATCAAATTCCAACTTCTAAGGAAGTTGGCAATATGATATGAAAATCTGTGGAGTGTGTCACCCTATAACTTTTGATGAGAGAGTAAGTGTGAGTTTGGATACAGCTGAAATCCAACCATGTCTGTGTTTGCATTTTAAACAGTGGGTCTCGTGCACTGTTCATAGGACTCACAAGTACAGAATTTGGCAAAATCAACTTTAAAACTGTGTCCTACAACACTATTCACATATTTAAAAATTATTTTGCTACAGTATTTTCAATTTTCAGTTTTCAGTTTTCAGCAATAAGCGGTATCCAAACAAACCCTAAATACAGTATTTTCAATTTTCAGTTTTCAGCAATAAGCAGTATCCAAACAAACCCTAAATGGAAAGAGTATCAACAGGTATATATTATGCAGTTAGTATCACAAGAGAGATGCATAAAATTAAGATTTTTTTATTTTTTATTTTTTTTGATAAAGAGAAAGTTTAGATTCTAAATGACCTTTTGTTTTGCAAATAGTTTGTATCTAACTTGTTTATATAATTATAGTGTCTAGAGAGTTTTAGTGCATCAATTTTTTTAATTTTAAAATAATTCTTAATTAAGTTCTCAATCAAATTTTATCACTACAGCATCAAGATCATAAAGAATCATATACAATGAGGAGTTTCCAGTATTTCAGCCGCACTACTCCTACTTCTCTCAATATCAAGAATTGGCCTTACAGGTTCTAGGAGTATTGAATAGACCAGACTGATGTCTACTAGCATGATGTTCACCAATACAGGTCCCATAGGTTGGGGCTACCCTATACCAACTTGCACCCTAAAAGCCATGGTCTCACACCGCCAAAGCTCCTAAATGTGATGCTTTTTCTTCCCAACAGATATTTAGTCTCACTCTCACCCTCACCCAATAAATTGTGTCATTTTCTCGATTGAGATACTCCCTAACCAAGCACAATATGAAGGAATATTAATACGCTCACCCCAAAACTACCAGAAATCAAAATCTAAGAATACAAGGAGACCAACCCGCTTGCATGTTAAGCACACAATTCTGAACCAGCAAGTGACAAGCATTGTTTGTTATTGCTCATGTTGACAAAACCAAATGTGGGACTGCGTTTAGGAGTCCTAGTTTTAATTAGGGTTGAAAGACTGATATAACAAAATATAGGAAAGGGAAATGATGATTTTTTTTTTCCTTACAATCTTCATGTATCAAATAGAAAAAAAAGGGCTGCTTACAAAATCTAAGAAACTTAAACTTTCTAGAAAAGCTTATCATTTTGTAAAAAGCAAGTAGAGTCTATAAACAGAATAACCTTTTTATTCTTCTAGAATAAGCATATAGCTTTTTTTTTTTTTTTTTTTTTTTAACATTCTGTTTTTGTTAGGCATCATTAGTAGGAAGTGATGGAGATTAGGGAAAGTGGGAGGACATGAAAAGTTTAGGGGTTGTTTGGTACATGTATTTAAAAACTGAAAATTGTTGTTTGAAAACATTGTGAAAATACATGTAGGTGAAAAAGCAAATGAAAATACATTAATATTATTTAAAAACTGAAAATTGTTGTTTGAAAACATGTACCGAACACCCTCAAATCTCTTGTTCTATAATGTAGTCGGCAATTATGCATATGTATCATTAATATTCCTATGTAAAATAATGAAAAAGTGAAACAGGTCCTATCAAGATGCAATTGTGCATATGTATCATTAATATTCCTATGTAAAATAATGAAAAGTGAAAAAGTACCTATCAAGATAGTGACTCATATTCTAAATAAAAAAGTAACACAAATAAGGGCCATGAATGCATCTTTATATAAACTAGTGTGTAATTTGTGTTTACGCACATAAATCATGAATTGTAGTGGTACTATTAATGTTAGTTTAGGTTATTAAATATATAGGATATTAGTTCGACTAAGATATTCGGAGGTACTAAAATGATTTTTCCTTGTAATTTTAATGATATTGGTTATACCAAGTTTCTCATTACATTGTTATTATATATATAATTTTGAAAATCACTGTTGGACACTACATATACAATATAAATTCACTATCATTGTCCGTGAAATTCTATTAAATATAACACAAAATAAAAATTGAAAATTGTTGTTTGAAAGCATGTACCAAACACTCTCAAATCTCTTGTTCTATAATGTAGTCGGCAATTGTGCATATGTATCATTAATATTCCTATGTAAAATAATGAAAAAGTGAAAAAGGTCCTATCAAGATAGTGACTCATATTCTAAATAAAAAAGTAACACAAATAAGGGCTATGAATGCATCTTTATATAAACTAGTATGTAATTTGTGTTTACACATAGAAATTATGAATTGTAGTGGTACTATTAATGTTAGTTTAGGTTATTAAGTATATAGGACATTAGTTCGACTAGGATATTTGGAGGTACTAAAATGATTTGTCCTTGTAATTTTAATGATATTAGTTACGCTAAGTTTCTCATTACATTGTTATTATATATATAATTTTGAAAATCACCATTGGACACTATATATACAATATCAATTCACAATTATTGTCCCTGAAATTCTACTAAATATAACACAAAAAAAAAAAAGAATAAATTGGTTCAATAGTATCTCCTAAATTGAATGAGGATAGGCGCATGGAATCGTTTAGCTTAATTACAGTCGGTTACATTCAATATCTTTATATACAAAGTATGTAAATAGAAACCGTATAAAAATATACTTATTAGTTAAAAAAAAAAAAAAAAAACAGCAAAAATCTAAATAATTTAATATCGTATCTTAGCAGATATCAGGTTAATAGTCAAGGTATGGGCAACTGAAATGTAATAATAATGTGTGAGATTCTCTAGCAGTGGCCTAGTTTGGTTTGAACTTGTTGAAGTTTTCTATTCTAAGTAATAGTGAAAATAGAAAATCACCCCCCCCGCTACCTTTTTTTTTTTTTTACACAGGTTAAGAATATTTTGCCGTTTGTCTATGTCCACAGGTGCATTTGTAGTTTATACTGCCTAAGAAACCCTAAACTCAATGCATTGATTTTCCTAACATAGTTGTATCATACTGTGGGATTTCACTCCTAAGCCCCCTACCTATTATTCACTTGAGGCACATAACATACATACATACATACAACACACACACACACACACACACACATATATTGATAGACAAAACTGAGAGAAAATCCAATTATATTTAAATTGAAATTCAATCAGAGTTTAATTTTGCGTCATGTGTCTTATTTAATTTAAGTTTTTAAATTTTTGTGCTAAGTGAGTTAATCAATATATATAAAATAATAGGTGAAACTGAGAAAAACTCAAATTAGAATTCCAAATTAAAGTTCCAATTTTGCGTCATGTGTCCTAAATTATTTATTCTTAAAGAGTTTTATTTCTTAATTTTAGAATCAAATGTGGGATCATATCATTAATATTCATCCAAGTAAGTTATTAAGTACAAAAACCAAAAAGTCTAACATAAATGAATCGTAAAGAAAAAAAAAAGTGCTTCATAATATTTAAAAAAAAAAAAAACATGGACAATTTACATTTTATACCTAATAAAATCTTTACAAAATTTTTTTAAAGACTTAATAAAATATAAAAATGACTATCAATAGTATTTAAATTATACATATAGGAATTATATTATACATTTTATTGTATATTTTTAAGTGTATCCATACATATATATGTAGTTACAAGCTAGTTTAGTGTAAAAATTGGATTTCAATTAGAATTTAATTTTGTGCTACATGTCCATCTAATCTAAAATTTTTAAATTTTTATTCATGTGAGTTAATTCAGTGTAGAAAATGATGAGTCCAATATAAATAAATCTAGGTAATATATATATATATATATTTAGTTATTTATTTATTTATATATTTAAAACCAAAGCTTAGAGAAAATTTTATTATAGTCAAAATTAGATTTTGANAATAATAGGTGAAACTGAGAAAAACTCTAATTAGAATTCCAAAATAAAGTTCCAATTTTGCGTCATGTGTCCTAAATTATTTATTCTTAAAGAGTTTTATTTCTTAATTTTAGAATCAAATGTGGGATCATATCATTAATATTCATCCAAGTAAGTTATTAAGTACAAAAACCAAAAAGTCTACATAAATGAATCGTAAAGAAAAAAAAAAGTGCTTCATAATATTTAAAAAAAAAAAAAACATGGACAATTTACATTTTATACCTAATAAATCTTTCAAAATTTTTTTAAAGACTTAATAAAATATAAAAATGACTATCAATAGTATTTAAATTATAATATAGGAATTATATTATACATTTTATTGTATATTTTTAAGTGTATCCATACATATATATGTAGTTACAAGCTAGTTTAGTGTAAAAATTGGATTTCAATTAGAATTTATTTTGTGCTACATGTCCATCTAATCTAAAATTTTTAAATTTTTATGTCATGTGAGTTAATTCAGTGTAGAAAATGATGAGTCCAATATAAATAAATCTAGGTAATATATATATATATATATTTAGTTATTTATTTATTTATATATTTAAAACCAAAGCTTAGAGAAAATTTTATTATAGTCAAAATTAGATTTTGCCTATATTAGCTTCTTATACAATGTGGATCTTCATCATTATCAAGGGTGAAAGAGATATATGGGCCAGCCAAGCTCAATGCATGTGTTCATCCAAGTGAGGTAAAACTTCAAATCACTTTCCCTATCACTTCCAAGGATGAGAACATATGGCAATAAAGAACAATGATTTCTAAACCCTAATGGATTAAAATTTAAGACAAAGTGGCCAAACTCCTTGACCGTACTCTAGAAAACTATCCTGAACTAATAGCTAACAGCAAAGTAAACAGATCCTCTATGGATACCCTTATTATTTATAGCAGTACGGTATGTCGTATTCTTGTCATGTGCTTTGAAAATGTCTGCCACAAGAAAGTACTAAACCAAACTCTTATCAAACAAAATAATTCATTCTCAACTGTAAGTTTTTTAGACCTTTTAAAACACAACCAAATTAACCTAGTTAATAAGCCAAGTTATTACTTAGTCCAAATTCCAGATCTAGGTTATCACAATCAAAACAATCATATCATGTATAACAGCGAAAATATAAATAACACAAAGATATGATCACCTAGAAAAACTAAACGAGTAAAAAACTTATGGAGGATTTAACCTAGTTATCTTCAAGGTAAACTTGAATCCACTATAGAAAAATTGAAGTTTTACAATAAAATTTAGACCACTAACATTCTATTGCTACCTACCAGTAGAAACTTACTGACATGACCATGTGCAAGCTACGAGATCACGGACTCCTTCTTTCTTGGATTTTCCAGCAAGTACAAGCACTCCCGCTTATGTATCTTTAAGTTCTCGTGGCAACAATTGAATGATCATCAAGTTCTTGAACGAATCTCCTCCTTAATAATCTTAAGATTGTGTAAAGGAAGCTCCTCTCAGATCTCACAAAAGATTTACACAAACAGCAATCTGAGTAACACTAAAACATGGCTAGGGTTTGCCTTATATACCTAGGGCAAAAACATAAAACCCTAAACATTTTAAGAGTTAGGGCTAAGTTGGAAATCTATAGAAAAAACGCATCTGCCCGATTTTTGATTGATCGAGCCTAAGCTTCGATCAATCGAGCCAGGCGAAATGCACAATAACTTCTGCATCAGCTCGATTCCAACTTTACATAAAAGAACCAAGTTTAAGCAAGTCTAAATAAGACTAAACAACCTGTTTTAATTATGGTTTACTAACAATACACATTAGAGTTCTAAATACATGAAATCTTAAATCTTTAGAACCTAACAAATTCCCCGTTTGGCAATCCGTGACAAAATACAAACTAAAAGCTCAAAGTTTACAAATAAAAGCCCTTTACAAAAAATCCAACCTAACTACTATCCATCAGTTGCAAGTGTAGACAACAGCACGACTGAATCAACTTGTATTTCCTAAAATACTCAACAAACGCACAAACGCATGTGTAGAAAATACAAGTAAACAAAATAAACTCTTGATTTCACAAAACACAAAATAAAGACATAAATCAATGAATAACTCATAAATATAAATTAATAAGCAATGAAACAAGAAACAAAATAAATGTATCTCCCCCTAACATGAATAGCCCAACAAATATACACCAAGAGCCAAAAAAGAAAAGTAAATACACAGTGCAACTCCTAGATACAATCTAATCACCATAGGCTCCAAACAATCAAAACTCCCCCTATCAACAAAAACTCTACAAGCTACTCCAAAAGCTACTCTCCCTTTTTGTGACGGAATACCAAAGGGCAATCAGAATCCATCATCAAAAGGAGGTGGCATAGGAGATCGTCTAAAATGCGCCAACTCTGCACGCAAAGCACGAACCTCATCGAGCAAGTCCACCAAAACCTGTCCTTGAGCCGCCTAAATGGTCAAGACATGATCCAATGTATGTTGAATGTCGGTATCATCCGAAGTAGTCGATGGAGGAACATCAGTAGTAGCACCACCACCAGACGCCTCAGCCTGTGTATCACCTATAGAAGTGGGAGGAGGGGGTACAGTACCAGAAGACTGAACTCTAGCTATCAAGTGAGCAGCCCTCTACTGAAGTAAAGTGGCACTTATGGGACCAGTAATGTATACGGGCTCAGACGTGGGGAAACCATCTAAACCTAAATATAACAAAATCCTATGAATGAAAATAGGATAAACAAGAGCGTGACCAACAGCGCTACTCCGATGAATCTTGTTCAAAGAACAAAGAAACAGATGAGGAAAAGAAATAGAAGCACTAGAAACAAGGGCATAAAGAAACACACATCGCTCAATAGGGATGGTGTGGAGATAAGAAATAGGCCATAAAGAATGACATGCTATCCTAAGGAAAAGATAGGTAGTCTTAGTAAGCTCAACGCACATGATCCGAGGATCAGAACCTCACTAGATAGAAGACCCAGTGATGTATGACATGATGTCATCTAAGGGTGGAGACTCCTCATAAGGATAAACGGGCTACCTAACGACCAAAACCCCAAGAGCATCAGCCACTACCCTAGGGGTAATGGTGAACTCAACACCTCGTATCCAACTCCTAATAAGGGTGTTAGAATCATAGATGTAACAAGAGAGGTTCGAATAGAACTCTTTAATCAGGGNGCTGTCATGAGTTCAAGACCTTTATGGGTAAGAGTGTAGCCTACCAGCAGAACAAAAAAAAAAAAAAAAAAAAAAAAAAAAAAAAATCAAGGGCAGACTGCAAGTTAGCACAAAAAAATATAGAACAAAAATCTATATGAATGCATGAATAGATAAATTTCATGATGCATGCTCTAATGTAGTGAAACTAGGTTCAATTTAAGTTTAAGTTCACAAAATTGGCTTGACCAGAGAGTTTCTAACAAAAACCCAAAAAATTTGAAAACCACTTGTTTGTTTTATAAAAAATTTGACCAATTGATCATCACACAAGCTAGAATACATATTATAATGATCAATTACATCAATCCAACAAGCCAATTTCACCAATTAAACTCAATTTGAACAAAATCCCCAATTCGGGTACATTCAAGCCCTAGAAAATCCAATTTCTCACAAATCACAAAATTGATCAAATTAACCCATCAAGATCAAGTTTATAACATCCTAGCACAAAAACCCATTGATCAATTTCAGAAAATATGGCTTGAATCATCAAAAGCCGCAATTTGTAATAGGTCCGAAAATCCCAAACAAATGCATGAATTTATGCATGAAAACATGAAATAAAATGCAAAAAAAGGGGTAAAATGGACTTACCGGTCTTGGGAGAGAAAAACCTTGCAAAAATTTAGAGGAAAATAACAAAAATTTGATGTAGAGCCTAGTCCAAATCGGAGAGAGAGAGAGAAAAGCTTGAAAACTTTTGAAAAAGGTAAGTTGAAAAAGTCAAGATCTGATTTTTTAAAACCTGATTCACGATTTTTGATTGATCAAAATAGACAGAGGCTCACTTAAATTTTCAATTACAATTTTGATTGATAGAAGAACAGATTCGATCAATCAAAATTGTAAAAAAAATAAATTTTTGAAAAACAATTGATTTTGATGCAAACTCTCCTCAAAAATTGAATTTTATATATAAAATGCATGAGTATGAGATGAAATTCTTTCAAAAACACAAGATTTAAACCCAGTTTTCCCAAAATTAACCTTTTCAAACATTCTCCCTTTAAAATCTCAAGCAACAAATCTGTTTTGCATAAAACTCAAAGTATTTTCAAACTTGGTTGGTCAAACCAAAAACACACATAATAACATGTACAAAATTTAGCAAAGAGTAATTTGTGTAGTATGTGCAACTAGCAAAAGTTTGGGATAAATGTGAGGTGATATGTGAATAGAAATCAAACACAAAGTCTACAAAATTCATCATATAGAATTTGAAAGAGACTATCACCTAAAGAGTTACATCATATAACTCTCACATTTCCTAGATCATAAGCTTGCAATCATGTAAGTTTCTTGAATTTGCCTCATATTGTACACACTAATTTTAGTTGTTCAGAAACTTAATAAAATAATCAAGATAATGTACACACCAATTTTAATTATTTGATTTAACTTTAAGTCCAATAATGTACATACCAATTTTAAGCATTTAAACCGAGGTTACACCTTATATTCTTTTTGTGCATGTGCTACACTTTCTCGAGTATAGAATCTTACGATATGCACTAAGGTGTTCATGATTGGCTAGTGAACAATGGTGAAATGGTTATTTATGTCTTTCTCAAAAGGTTAAAGTTCGACAATCAAAGACATGTGACTTCAAGATCAAGACAAAGCGATCAAGAACCATAAACATTTTTTCCACACAACATGCACTACAAAATTTCAACTAGTAAAGTGCAATAAATAAGCTCATCTAAGTTAAACAAGGTACAAAAACATGTTATGTGAAAATAAATTGACCAACTTTATTTTCAAAAACCAAGAGAATAAATCCAAAACACAATTTGCTTCATTTTATTTATTTATTTATTTTGAAAAAAGAAACAAAAACAGTCTTAGAATGAAATGCGTGAATCTTATGCAATGCAAATCCTAAAAATAAAAAGAAAATAACAGAAACTAAAGAATAATGGTCACAAAAGATAGAGCAATGGAGCACAAGGACCATGAAAGCTAAAAGAGACCAAGGACACCGAATCACACCAATTACTTGACGAAGTGTCTTAAACTTACTTTCATCAAGAGGTTTGGTGAAGATGTCAGCATTCTGACATTCAGTAGGGATATACTTAAGAACCACAATCTTCCTTTCAACCAAATCCCTAATGAAGTGGTATCTAATTTCTATGTGTTTAGTCTTAGAATGCTGAACAAGATTCTTAGAGATATCTATAGCACTTAAAATATTACAATAAACAACCATGGTGTCTTGTACTATCCCATAATCATTCAAAAGTTTTTTCATCTAAAGAAGCTGAGAACAACAACTTCCAGCAGCAATATATTCTGCCTCCGCAGTAGACAGAGAAACAGAATTTTGCTTTTTACTCATCCAAGCCACAAGATTGGCTCCAACATAAAAATACCGACCAATGGTGATTTTTCTGTCATTAGCATTACCAGCTCATTCAGAATTAGAAAATCCAACAAAAGACAGATTAGACTCTTTGTTATAAAATAATCCATAATCACAAGTTCCACCTACATATTTTATGATTCTTTTAACAGCATTTAAATATGAAACATTAGGATTAGATTGAAATCTAGAACAGACACCAACACTAAAGGAGATGTCAGGCCGACTGACAATCAAATACAAAAGACATCCAATCATGCTTCTATACAATGTAACATCAACAAACTCACCTGATAGATCAATTGTTAATTTTGCATTTACAGCCATTGGTGTTCTAGCATAGGCAGCCTTATCCAGTCCAAATCTTGCGTATTTTGCTTGATTGATGTAAATTCTTGAATCTGTTTGCTTCACCTGCAATTCCAAGAAATAAGTTAGTTCACTAGCCATGCTCATTTCAAATATCGCCTTCATTTCATCTGTAAAAGAATGAGCAAGAGAATCATTAGTAGCACCAAAAACAATATCATCAACATAAATTTGAGTTACAACAAAACCATTCTTATCCTTTCTTATGAAGAGAGTAGTATCTGCAGATCCCCTTTTGAATCCATGCTCAGTGAGATATGCAGTCAATTTATCATACTAAGCCCTAGGAACTTGTTTCAAATTTTAAAGGGCTCTCTTCAAATTATAGACATCATCCGGTCTATAAGGATCAACAAAACCCTTTGGTTGTTCAACATATATCTCTTCTTACAACATCCCATTCAAGAAAGCACTCTTGACATCCATTTGATACAACTTAAAATTCAGATGACTTGCTATGGCCAAAAGTATCCTGATGGATTCTAGTCTTGCTACTGGTGCAAAGGTCTCATCAAAATCAATTCCTTCCACTTGTGTGTACCCTTGAGCAACAAAGTCTTGATTTATTCCTGATAATAGTGTCATGTTCATCGGACTTGTTCTTAAAGATCTATTTAGTTCCAATCACGTTTACTCCCTTTGGTCTAGGAACTAATTCCAACACATCATTTCGAACAACTTGATGAAGTTCTTCATGCATAGAATTTACCCAATCAGCATCTTGAAGTGCTTCATCCACCTTCTTCGGTTCAAATTGGGATAGATAGCATGAGTGAGTAATCACATTGCTTTTGATCTCAAACTCATGTTATAATTCAGACTACCCAATATATTTGTAGCAGGATGATTCAATTTAACTCTAGAGGATGGACCTTTAACCAGAGATGTGGAGGTACCTTTCGGTTTCAATGGAGGACTAAGCTCACTTTGTGCTTGTTGAGTTTCATGAACTGGAGTGGATGGTTCTGAACTTGATAGTACTGAAACTGTATCATTCAACAACAACAGCTCTTCCTTACTATGTTTCCCCACATAATCAGCTGGAAGTGAATCATCAACTTCTAAAGGCTTATCTTGGACTAGAATAGTGTTTTCTAAATGTGCTTCTGAACATACTTCATCATTGATTACAACATTTGAAGATTTCATGACTGTTTTGGTTCTCAGATTGTACACTCTATAAGCTCTACTAGTGGAGGAGTATCTTAGAAAGTATCCTTTATTACTCTTTGCATCAAACTTTTCTAGGTTCTCTCTATCACGCAAAATATAATAGTCATTGCCAAATACCCTGAAATATATGACAACAGGCTTCTTCCCTCTCCAGAGTTCATAGGGAGTTTTCTTGGAATCAGGTCTGAAATACATTCAGTTAAGTATATGGCAAGCAGTGGTAACTGCTTCTCCCTAGAAGGATTTGGGTAACTTTTTGTTGTGTAGCATGACACGTGCTATCTCTTGAACAACCCTATTCTTTCTTTCCACTATCCTATTCTGTTGAGGTGTCTTGGGTGAAAAAAACTCTTGATGTGTACCTTAATCATTGCAAAAAATAGCCAGTTTGGTATTCTTAAATTCTCTTCCATGATCACTTCTGATTCTGGCTATCACAATATCTTTCTCAACCTGCAATTTTTTGCACAGATGTATCATCTTCTCAAGAGCGTCAGTTTTGTCTTTCAAAAGCACAACCCAAGTATATCTAGTAAATTCATCAACAACAACTAAAATATACTTCTTTTCACCTAAACTCTGAACTCTGGCAGGACCCATAAGATCAATGTGCAATAGCTCTAGAGGTCTTGAAGTTTGAACACTAGCTACAGACGGATGCTTGGATATAACTTGTTTTACCTATCTAACATGGTCCACAGATGCACTTATCTATCTTCTCAAACTTAGGTAAACCAATAACTGCATCACACTTGGAAATCTTTTCTAATTGCTTATGACTTGCATGCCCCAACCGTTGATGCCACAAATCAACTTGATCGATTTTTGCACTAAAACACTTGTTGTTTATACTTGGTGTTATACCATAACAGTTGTCAACTGTCCTTACACCAACACACATACAGTCACCTCCTCCATCAAGTATCTCAAATTCATACTTAGTAAAGAGAACATTCAAACCATTGTCACAAATCTGACTGATGCTGAGTAGGTTGGCCTTTAATCCATCAACATACCGAACATCTTCGAAAACTGGCAACCCTAGAATGTCCACAGTTCCAATGCCTCTGATCACAGATTTGCTTCCATCTCTAAAAGTGATTGTCCCAATCTTTCCTTCAAAGAGTGTCTTGAATAAACTTTTATTTCCTATCATATACCTGGCACAACCACTATCTAAATACCAAAGACAAGAATCACGTGCCTTTAAGGCGATTAAAGCAGTATAACATAAATAATTATTATCACATGTGATTAATCCAAGATGCTCAAGGAAAGATTTTGCAAAAGCAACAATAGACATAAGCAACAAGTAGGCAAGTTGACATATAAACAAAAAGACTTTCCAAGAATCCATGACAACAGGGGTCAAAGATTAGCTCAAAGATCAAAAAATTAACAGACAAAGAGCTACCTGCTTTGATACCACTTGTAAGTTTTTTAGACCCCTTAAAACACAACCAGATTAACCTTGTTAGTAAGCCAAGTTATTACTAAGTCCAAATTCCAGATCTAAGTTATCACAATCAAAACAATCATATCATGTATAGCAGTAGAAATATAAATAACATAAAGATATGATCACCTAGGAAAACCAAACCAGTAAAAAATCTGAGAAGGATTTAACCTAACTACCCTCAAGGTAAACTTGAATCCACTATAGAAAGAATTGAAGTTTTACAATAGAATTTAGACTACTAACATTCTATTGCTACCCACCAGTAGAAACTTACTAACACTACCACGTGCAACTTCGGAGACCACGGACTCCTTTTTTCTTGGATTCTCCAATAAGTACAAGCACTCCCGCTTGTGTATCTTTAAGTTCTTATGGCAGCAACTGAATGATCATCAAGTTCTTGAATGAATCTCCTTCTTGATAATCCTAAGCTTGTGTAAAGGAAAGCTCATTTCAGATCTCACAAGAGATTTACATAAACAGCAATCTGAGCAACACTAAAACGTGGCTAGGGTTTATCTTATATACCAAGGGCAAAAATATAAAACCCTAAATGTTTTATGAGTTAGGGCTGAGTTGGAAATCTGCAGAAAAAAATGCATCTGCCCGATTTTCGATTGATCGAGCCTAAGCTTCGATCAATCGAGCCAGGCCGAAATGCACAATAACTTCTGCATCAGTTCGATTCCAACTTTACATAAAATAACCAACTTTGAGCAAGTCTAAACAAGACTAAACAACTTGTTTTGATCATGGTTTGCCAACAATACACATTAGAGTTCTAAATACATAAAATCCTGAATCTTTAGACCCTAACATCAACTTATTCTCCATATATATATATATATATATATGCTTCCTGTTATGACATTTGTTTTTCTGATTCATCATAAAACTTGCTAAAGATTCTCACATTAGCTGAAGATAATGCATATATTAATCACGAATCACTTTTGGACTATGCATCCATAATTACATGATATCACATATGCTTTGAGTTCAAAGCCATATCTATTAGTGGTAACATAATAACATCACCCTCAATCATTCATTGAAGTTTGATGGTAATAATTGAATTAGGGGAACTTTCATTGTTTGATAAAAAAGAAATCCCCAAAGTACATTTTGTTGAGAGGAAACCATTCTGAGAGAAAAACCTACATCCACGAAAATAAGGTCCCAACTACTAAAGAAATTCGGTAATATATGTTTACCTCTCCTGGGAGAAGCAAACATGATATAATCAATGTAACTCATTTGGCCAGCTAGAGTGCTTGGAATGTTGTTCAGGACAGAGTACATCGATAAGTTCACCTGTAAATGAAGAGAATTCTACAAGCCTTTTATTGTAGCTAGCAGATCTCTATTGTGGTTCAAAAGCGAAAAAGTTTTGGTACCTTCATTGGATTTATTGTGGTAACTGCAAGTGAAAGGAGGAGTACGTAGGATAAGAAAATGAGAGGGGAAAAATCTGAATGAAATCCAAACAGATGGAGAAACTCACCGTGGCATTCTTATCTTTTTATGGCTTTAATCCTATAAAAATTATGTAATTTCCTAGAGATAGGCAGCTTTCATTGGATACATGATTATAACTTATAATTTTTAATTTAAACCATGAAACGTAAGGAAGAGGATCCTCAAGCTCATTTCACGGTTAAAGGATTTTCGTTTATGAATCTCATAGTGTACAAAATGTCACGTCTTCTAAAATTTTATATGACTTGATATTGGATCTATATTTAAATTTGCAATATTGATTCATTTCAAATGAAGAAAGCCTAGTTTGTGTCTTCTTGTTTCACAATCAACAAACCACCCTAGGTGAAAATTATGTAATTTTCCTGGAGATAGGCAGCTTTCATTGGATACATGTTTAGATTTGTAATTTTTAATTTAAACTATGAAACGTAAGGAAGAGGATCCTCAAGCTCATTACAAGGTTAAAAGATTTTCATTTATGAATTTCATAGTGTACAAAATGTCACATCTTCTAAAATTTTATACAACGTGATACTGGATATATATGTATCTCTAGTTTTAGAACTTCTACCTTGTTTTTATCTATATAATCCAAATGATTATAACTTATAACACAATTTTCACCTGATATGATCTCTCTTATTAAAAAAAGAAAAGAACTAATTAATTTATTTTAATGTTCTTTTACTTTTTCTTTTACTTATTAGAGATACATATTCTCCCACATTAGTGTTCTCCTTCTTTGTCCCTCTTCATTTTGTGGTTCCTAAGGAGACAAATCATTGAAATTCCACCTACAATTTTACAAAATTGTAGGCCAACTGGCACAACCCCACTTCACCCCACTATTCCTGCCTATAAAGAGAAGGCAGTGCCACCTCTTTGCACATATCAACCCTTGACTAGTCTCCTCTCTTGACTCTCATCAAAAAACCTCTCTCACTATCATTGTGGCCTTCCAAGTTTCAAACATTTCCTAATATTTTCCCTTCTTTTATCACCTCCTCAAGACCTTAGTTTCCACTCAATAAACAACCACTATAACACCCTAAGCTAAGCAATGGCATCCGGTTCAATGTCCTCCTCTGACTCATGGACTGCAAAAGAGAACAAGGCCTTTGAGAGGGCTCTTGCTGTGTATGATAAGGACACCCCTGACCGTTGGCACAATGTCGCTAAGGCTGTTGGTGGGAAAACACCAGAACAAGTGAAAAGGCACTATGAACTTCTTGTGGAAGATGTAATGAGCATTGAGTCAGGCCGAGTTCCCCTCCCCAAATACAAGACAACTGGTGGGAGTAGCCAAGCAAACACCGACTAGGAAAAGAGGTAGTATGTGTGTGTGTGTATATATATATATATATGCAAATACAAATCTTCTGCACCATAGATTACATATTTGTATATATATTTTGAAACCTTATACAATATATACTGCTTGCTTGACAAACAATGTAAACTCTATGTCTAAAATCCTTAACCATTCACCACCACCTAGGAAGACTTTCCTTCCATTAATTTGAACCCAATCAGTAATAATAAGAGTAGCTCTTGGCTTCTTTTTTTTCCAAGTCTACTTCTTCAACTTTTATTTGGATTCTCTGACACTCAGTTAAAAAACAGTGAGTATTATTTCGTCTATATTTCAAAAGTACTTCATTAATTGCTTTCGAGTGCACAATTGTTTATACTTTTGCCCACAAAACCTGAACCAAAGGGCTTCAATGGAATATATCATGTCCACGTTTACATGAAATCTGCATATATTCGATCATATACTTAAAACCATGATTTCATATTAAATATGTAGTACAATGATCCACGTGCCTTGGATGTTTATGGTTTTTAACTAACAGTAACTTTTTTTTTTTTTGGTAGGAGGGTTTAACTAATAATTATGCAATGACTAATATATGAAATTGTGTCACATGTTGGCACAAAAAACGGGACATGTAAATAAAACAAATAGAATAAGTTTTCTTTTTAGCCAAAGCCTAATGTTGTTGTTGTTGAATTCTCCTCTTATTTGCAGGATGAGAAACCTCCATTGAAGTGTAATAGCCATATCGGCAAGAATAAGGATCTATCAGTCTGAGATTCAACTTTGTTGTAGTCGCTAGCAAGTGTACTAGTTTAAAGAATCACAACTAAGTGGTTCTATGTTCTATTTCATGTCCCTTTAGTTCTAGCTTTATCACCATAAGCATAAGGATGTCTCCAAGGAAGACTCATTGAATGTGAGTTTATTGCCTTCTTCAATCTGTCACTATTGTCCAACTTCTCTGTAATCAAATATATGTAATACTAGTGTGTGTTTTGTTTATCAAATACGTAGTATGTGTTTTGTTAAAGTATAACACTTAAGTTTTAAACATTTCTGACCTCAGCTTTTGGAAACGATCTTGAACTATCATAGATTTGGAATTCTCAGAAATGATATTGATTCAAAGCTTTACAACATTGAAGAGAGGGAGAGAATATAAGAGTTAGATGGGGAAGTCAAGAGGCGGGAAATATATGGCTTTGAAAAGTCCTTTCCAAAAAAAAAAGGTCCTTAGCCCATAAAGGGAAAGGATAGCATTTCGGTTACTCAGGAACATTTCAACTCAAAACCATTCTGCCACATGGCTGGCAAGAGAAACACCACGTCTTTGGTACTAAATTAAGATTTTATTTTGCCGCAAGATATCGTTGGAGTATCAAAATTTTGCGATGCACTTCATAGAGTTCAATAGTAACCCAGCGAAAATTTACAACATTCGGTCTACCATATCACGTATGGATATTACCACAATATGCAATTTTAACTCTTTTATATGGTCCATATGTGAGGTAATGGTTTAATTTGGGAATACTGAGAAATTATGTTGTTTATTTTTAGATCCCTTAAAAACCAGATTAACTTAATTAATAAGTCAAGTTATTACTTAGTCCAAATTCTAGATCTAGGTTATCACAATCAAATAATCATATCATGTATAGCAGTAGAAATATAAATAACACAAAGATATGATGACCTAAGAAAATCAAATCGGTAAAAAACCTGGGAAGAATTTAACCTAGCTATTTTTAAGGTAAACCTGAATCCACTATGAAAGAATCAAAGTTTTAATAATAACGACTTAGACCACTAACATCCTATTGTTACCACTAGTAGAAAACTTATTGACATGACCACGTGCAAGTTTCGAGACCATGGACTCCTTCTTTCTTGGATTTTACAGCAAGTACAAACACACCCGCTTGTGTATCTTTAAGCTTTTATGGCAGCAACTGAATGATCATCAAGTTCTTGAATGAATCTCCTTCTTGATAATCCTAAGCTTGTGTAAAGGAAAGCTCCTCACAGATCTCACAAGAGATTCATACAAACAGCAATATGAGCAACCTCTAAAACGTGCCTAGGGTTTGCCTTATATACCTAGGGCAAAACATAAAACTCTAAACGTTTTATTGAGCTAGTGCTGAGTTGGAATTCTGTAGAAAAAACGCATTCTGCCTGATTTTCGATTGATCGAGCCTAAGCTTCAATCAATCGAGCTAGGCCGAAATGCATAGTAACTTCTGCATTAGTTCGATTCCAACTTTACATAAAAGACAAAACTTTGAGCAAGCTTAAACAAGACTAAACAACCTGTTTTGATCATGGTTTGCCAACATTACACATTAGAGTTCTAAATACATAACTTCTTAAATCTTTAGAACTTAACATATGTATTTTCATTGTATTCCTAGACGGACTAGTTACTAAGGTTTTTATAGAGTTTAATGGTAACACAACATAAATTTATAATATTCGGTCTAGCATATCACATATGGATCTTACCACAATATAAAATTTAAACTTTTTTTAATGATTCATATGTGAGGTAGCGTACTAATTTGGAAATATTGAGAAATTGTGTACTTTTATTTTATTCCTAGAAGAACTGGTTACTAAGGTGTTTAAAACAGACTGTGCTGATGTTAGGTGTAATTTATTCCATAAACAAGTAATAACCCTTACCATCCAGCAAGATGGAAACCTTTGACACCCATTTCATTTGTTTGAAGTTTGAACTATCACCTTTAAGAGTAGTAGATAGAAAAGTGAATAATGGCATTTCATATTGAGAATGAGATGTCCAATTTTAGCACTATGTAAAAGCTAGATACCAAAATAGTCTAAACAGTAAGTCTTTATCTTCTTTACAAGTTATCTAAAGATGATTAGAGCAATAAGAGACAATTTCTCTCTCCAATTGGTTCTCTATGTCTCACTCTATAGTCTATATGCCTAGTGCTAGACTGCTCTAGGTAGTGTTAAAGATTGTTTTAAGTTTCCGTCTATGGCATCTGGTTATGCAGGTGGCAATCATTTTAAACCAAATTGTTTGGTTAAAGAGTTCAAATAACAGTTTTCAGTGTTTAAAAACCCTTTTTAATTTAAACTTTTAAAGTATTTAAACACTGTATTTTGAGAACACCTCAAGAGGGATTTTTAGTTTTTAAGTAACAATTTTGAGTGACATTGTTATAATTATTTTGAAAACCGTGAAACCTAAATAATGTTGACAACACATAAAACACACTTAAAATAAAAAAATAAAAAATACTCACATCAAACAATCAACTATTTTTTCACTTTTTAAAATATGTTATTAGAAATATGATACTAATCACTTTTTTTTTTTGGCATTATAAAGTGCTTTAAACACGTGTTTTTGCAACAATTTATAAACCACAAATTTTACATTATTTTAATAACTAATATTAAAGTCTCTTAAGAAATGGGTCAATCTTGTGAGTCGTAAAAGCTCTAGATTCTCATTGTAGATTTTTTTTTAGTAAAAAAATTATTTAAAATGAGTTTGCAATTGTCTATCAATGTAAGTTTCCACAAATTCAACCTTAATTCAAAGTATTTAACGTTAATTGTAGGATGATTAGGATCGCTTAGAATAAAGTGGACAAATCATATGCTTGTTTGAAGTTAGGTTGGTTGTCAAACAACCTCCCCCAATATACGAGTTGCATGTGCCTCGGGCACTGATCTCTAATTCATTATTTAAGATGGCCAAATGGAATCAGCATGGTAAGGAAGACCCCCTTGCCTTAATCCCTAAGATCCTCCCCCTTCTTTCTCTAAAAATTTGTTGTGGATTTTTTTTGACATGTCTATACTTTAGGCAAATGATAGGTTCTCTTCAATCTTGCAAGGATATATATGGTAATTAATTTGTAAGTTATAACTTACTTTAGTATAAAAAAAAATAATTAAGATTTATATTCTCTCTCATATGTGTATATTTGTTTATATATATGTTTTGAGTTTAACTTTATACATGCATCAATACATAATTCATTTCATCCCAAAAATTTTTTTTGGCCTGCCACTTAAAAGCAAAGACAAGGTTTAAAGTTAAGACCACTTGTTTTTAATACAATAATCAACTAATACTTATCCTATATAAGCTAAGAGGAAAGTGATTAAATTATTAGTATCATGCACATATATTCTTGGAGTATTTTTCAAAACTATTTCTTAGGATATATCATAAAATACTTTGAGAATTAAGGACTATTAAGTGAAAATGGGATCCTTGATGACATGTGGTGAACCTGACAAAATTTACCCAAGTATTTTTTTTTTCCAAAGAATTTTCCATTTGTTTATTATATATGCTATCTACAAGTTTTATGCAAAAATGCCGATATTGGATTCAGGTCAAAATTCTTGACTAGTCTGACCAAAGGGCATTTTCGTACAAAATTTACCTGAGTTTTATTTTTATTTTTATTTTTCTTTATTTCTATTGTTTCTAAACAATATTCCATTTGTTTCTTGGACCTCTATATATGCTATCAACAAGTTTTCATGCAAACACGCCAATATTGAATTCTGGTAAAAATTTCATGACCAATCTGACTCAAGGGCATTTTCGTACAAAATTTACACGAGTGTTTTTTTTCTTTAATTTACCATTTGTTTCTTGTACCACTATATGTGCTATCTACAAGTTTTCATGCACAAACGTCGATATCTTATTTCAGTCATACTTTTTGACCAGTCGGACCTCGGAGCATTTTCGTACAAAATTTACTCATTTTTTTTTCTAAAGAATTTTCAATTTGTTTCATGGACCTCTATATGTGCTACCTACAAACTTTCATGCAAAAACAGCGACATTGCATTCTGGTCAAAATTCTAGACCAGTCGGACTTAGGGGCATTTTCATACAAAATTTACCCAAGTTTTTTTTTTTTTTTTTTTTTTTTTTTTTTTAATTTCTATTGTCTCTGTATGTTTTTAGACCCCTTAAAACAAAATTGGATTAACCTAGTTAACAATCCAAGTTATTACTTAGTCCAAATTCCAAATCTAGGTTATCACAATCAAGTAATCATATCATGTATAGCAGTGGAAAAATAAATAACACAATGATATGATGACCCAGGAAAACCAAACCGGTAAAAAACCTGGGGAGGATTTAACCTAGCTATCCTCAAGGTAAACCTGAATCCACTATGAAAGAATCGAAGTTTTACAATAGCGACTTAGACCACTAACATCCTATTGCTACCCACCAGTAAAAACTTACTAATACGACCACGTGCAAGCTCCGAGACCACGGACTCCTTCTTTCTTGGATTCTCTTGCAAGTACAAGCACTCCTGCTTGTGTATCTTTAAACTCTTATGGCAGCAACTGAATGATCATCAAGTTTTTGAAGAAATCTCCTCCTTGATAATCCTAAGCTTGTGTGAACGAAAGCTCCTCTCAGATCTCATAAGAGATTCACACAAACAGCAATATGAGCAACAAGAGTTACTCTAAAAACATGGCTAAGGTTTTCTTTAAATACTAGGAGAAGTAAATCTGAAACCCTAATCCTTAATGGGCTTGGGCTGAGTTGGAAATTCTGTAGAAAAAACATTTTGCCCGATTTTCGATTGATCAAGCCTAAGCTTTGATCAATTGAGTCAGGCCGAAATGCACAGTAACTTTTGCATTAGCTCGATTCCAACTTTACATAAAAGACACAACTTTGAGCAAGTCTAAACAAGACTAAACAACCTATTTTGATCATAGTTTGCCAACATTACACATTAGAGTTCTAAATACATAAATTCCTAAATCTTTAGAACCTAACAAACTCCCATTTGGCAATTCGTGACAAAACACAAATTAGAAACTCAAAGTTTACAAATAAAAGCCCTTTACAAAAAAAAAAAAAAAATGCCCATTATAACAAATCCAACCTAACTACCATCTATCAGTTGCAAGTATAGACAGTAGCACGACTGAATCAACCTGTGTATTTTCTAAAACACTAAACAAACGCATAAACGCATGTGTGATAGAAAAACAGTAAATCAACAAATATGCAAACTAACTCTCCCCTAAAGTTAGATACATCAAAAACAATGTTAACTCCCCCTAAACAGAACATTCTTGTATTTTTCACACATATTCCCACATTTCATCTAAATCTCCCCCTTTTTGTCACGTATTGACAAAGATAACTCAAACAAAGAGTAACAACTCAACAGAGAATAAGAGGAAATAGGAAATGAAGGGAACACAAAACAATTCAACTCTATAAAAAATAGAGACAACTCCCCTATGAACAACAAAGGGTAAAACAAGCTTCTCCCTCTATAAAAATAGGAAAAACAAAACAAGTTTTGGGAAAAACAGTTTTGGGGAAAAATGAGGAGGTGGGAAAATAAAGACACACAAACCAAAGTTAAAAACTAAGGAGAGGATACACATGAAGAAAAATATTCTCTCTTTCAATAAATGCAAACTTGACACTATGTGACCTATAAACAGTTGCATAAGTAGAGAAAATATTTGCACGTTGATAATCTCTTAACAAAAATATTTTCTGCAGTTCATACATAAAAATAGCATATACTAAAAAATACATAACTCACCAATTAATCAATCAATTTTTAGATCAAGTTGAGTACGCAATTTAGCAAAGTGTATGCATGTTATGTGTGAAAACAATGAGAAATATAACTACAAAACTGCAAGATAGATACAAAAAAAAATGCAATACATGTGAATCTTAAACATACATGATGCATGAAAAAATGTCATGATACATACTCTAATGCAGTGAAACTAAGTTCAATATAAGTTCAAATTCACAAAATTGGCTTGAACAAAGAGTTTCTAACAAAAACCCCCAAATTTGAAAAATCACTTGTTCGTTTTTATAAACCACTTGCTCTGATACCATCATACAAGTGAGAGGACAGATAATAATGATCAATTACATCAAATCAACAAGCCAATTTCATCAATTAAACCCAATTTGAACAAAATTCCCAGTTTGGGTACATTCAAGCTCTAGAATTTCCAATTTCTCAAACTTTAAACACATTTTGCATAAATATCAAGGAATTCTTCAACCTTGGTTGGCCAAACCAAAATCACACACAATAACATGTACAAAATTTAGCAAAGAGTAACTTGTGTAGTGTGTGCAACTAACAAAAAGTTTGAGATACATGTGAGGTGATATGTAAATAGAAATCAATCACAATTTCTACAAAATCCATCACATAAATTCAAAAGAGACTATCAACTAAAGAGTTACATCATATAACTCTTACATCTCCTAGAATAAAAGATTGCAATCATGTAAGTTTCTTGAATTTGCCTCATATTGTACACACCAATTTTAGTTGTTCAGAAACTTATTAGAATAACCAGAATAATGTACATACCAATTTTATTTGATTATGAATTTATTAAAGCCCAATAATGTACACACCAATTTTAGTATTTAAACCGAGGCTACACCTTATGTTCTTTTTGTGCATGTACTACACTTTCTCGAGCACAAAATCTTACGATATGCACTAAGGTGTTCATGATTGGCTAGTAAATAGTGGTGAGATGGTTATTTATACTTTTCTCAAAAGGTTCAAGTCCGACAGTTAAAGACATGTGACTTCAAGATCAAGATCAAGTGATAAAAATTATAAACATCTTCCTACACAACATGCACTACAAAGCTCAAACTAGTAAAGTGTAATAAAATAAGCTCATCCAAGTTAAATAAGGTACATAAACATGTTAGCAGAGATTCACGAAGAAGTATTGCACTATTTACCAGTGAGTGGTATTATTGGACTGATCCTTTGGTGGAAATGTTCTTCATTTTAGGCTGCGTTTGTTTTGGGTGAAAATGGTTTCAGGAAATCATTTTCCGTAAAATAGGCTGTTTGGTTGGTTTGGAAAATAGAATTTTTTGGAAATCATTTTCATTTGACCGTAAAAAAGAAGCTTTGACCACTAAAATGCATTTTCGTTCCTATTTTCACTTTAAATGATTTCTGAGAGAAAGAGAGAGAGAGAGAGAGAGAGAGAGAGAGAGACGAGAGGAAGAAGAGGAGCCCAGAACGCCTTCGATGTCGCCGTCAAATCCCGAGCTCCAGTTTGACGATCGCATGCACCAGATCACACCAGTCTTGTCACCGGTGAACACCGAGCACCGCGCCGATCGCACTGCGCAGATCGCACTGCGCCGCTTGATCTCGCCTTCAATCTTGCCTCCGCTCGATCTCGCCTCCGCCGCGCGTTCTCGCCTTCGACCCACCAACCTTCGACCTTCGACCTGCTCGATCTCANAAACAATTGAAAAAATTAAATCAGGGACAAGTAAAACAACACTCACCTTAGAAAATCTTTTCTCACCCATATAGCACAAGTTTTTAGCTTTGTAGGTGAAAATCCGTGAGAAGCAGAGTGTATTTGAGAGATTATACCAATCTTCAGAGAAAGACTAAAGTCCTGCAAATTCCTTTCACAAGCCAACAAGCTTAAATATTTCAAAAGCATATGAAACAATTTATATGGACTTATGGCAGGAGAAATATCATCACATATCCTAGATTGAAATATAGAATGCTTAAATTTCAATTTATGACAATTAGGATGAATGTGACCGGAGACACCACAAAAGTGACAAATAGGAACAAATTTAGGAACATCAGTATTCCTAACAACAAATCTAGTCTCAAATTTTGGTTTTTGCCTCAACAAAGAACAATTTGGTCTAATATGACCAACAACACCACAAAGGTGACAGGTAGGCACAAAAATAGATTTATTATGTTCTCTGACAATAGGTTTAGACTTAGGTTTAGAAACTTCAGCGTCAACATCAGAACTTTGACATTTATCTAACCTAGCAAAATAAGCATTTTCTTTATTATTCCTCTTGAAAGGAGGGATATAAATTTTCTCAGTTTTAAGCTTAAAAGAAACAGAAACACTTCTATTATCAACAACAGGCTTGACACTAGTTAAATCTTCAATTTTAGCTTTAGATTCAACTAACTCTTATTCCAAGCTTTTCATCTTCTCATCTTGAGAGGAAATTTGATTTCTTAAAAATTCATTCTTTTTATTAGATTCGTCCAATCTCACAATCAATTCATCTTTTTCAAGATTAGCCAATTTTAACTCTTCTTTAAATTTCTTAGAAATTTTCAAAGATTTAGACAATTCCTTACGAAGAGTTTCACAAACATCAATAAAATCAACAGAAGCATGAGCAGAAACATGATCAGAAAGACACTTCAAATTATCTATGACAATAGGGGTCAATGATCAGCTCTTAGATCAAAAGATCTAAAACAAAAGAAAGAGCTACCTGCTTTGATACCACTTGTATGTTTTTAGACCCTTTAAAGTACGATTGGATTAACCTAGTTAACAAGCAAAGTTACTACTTAGTCCAAATTAAAAAAAATCTAGGTTATCACAATTAAACAATCATATTATGCATAGCAGCGGAAAAATAAATAACACAATGATATGATGACCTAGGAAAACCAAACTGGTAAAAAACCTGAGGAGGATTTAACCTAGCTATCCTTAAGATAAATCTGAATCCATTATGAAAGAATCGAAGTTTTACAATAGCAACTTAGACCATTAACATCCTATTGCTACCCACAAATAGAAACTTACTGACACGACTATGTGCAAGCTCCAAGACCACGGACTCCTTCTTCCTTGGATTCTCCAGCAACTTAGACCACTAACATCCTATTGCTACCCACCAATAGAAACTTACTGATACAACCACGTGCAAGCTCCAAGACCACAGACTCCTTTCTTGGATTCTCCAGCAAGTACAAGCACTCCCACTTGTGTATCTTTGAGCTCTTATGGCAACAACTGAATGATCATTAAGTTTTTGAAGAAATCTCCTTCTTGATAATCCTAAGCTTGTGTGAAGAAAAGCTCCTCTCAAATCTCACAAGAGATACACACAAATAGCAATATGAGCAACCAGAGCTGCTCTAAAAAACGTGGATAGGGTTTTCTTTTTATACTAGGAGAATTAGATTTGAAACCTTAATTCTTAATGGGCTTGTGCTGAGTTGAAATTCTGTAGAAAAAATATTTTGCTCAAGATTTGATTGATCGAGCCTAAGCTTCGATCAATCGAGCCAGGCTAAAATGCATAGTGAATTCTGCGTCAGCTTGATTCTAACTTTACATAAAAGACACAACTTTGAGCAAGTATAAACAAGAGTAAACAACATGTTTTGATCATGATTTGCCAACATTACACACTAGAGTTCTAAATACATAAATTCCTAAATCTTTAGAACCTAACATTTTGAAAAGAGAATTCATAATCTGACATGTTTTAATGAAGTCAATGTTGTTTATTATTTCAACCTAATTGAGAGAGCCTATGAAGCTTGACTTCCATAAATTTTGGGAGGTAGGCCCTAAGCTACTTAGAAAGAAAATCCTAGTTTTCCATCTTGTATGCCCATAGGTTCATAAAAATATTTTTCAGGTTGTTTCCCATTGGTGAAATATCTTTATGATCTTGGAGTTGGTTGGCGAATTTGGTCATGTAGCGTTGATGTGTCATCCGTGAAGTCATCCATATAAGCATGAGTTTAGAGGTTCTTAAGCTACATAAATTTTTTATGTTGTAAGTTAATCTACCAGGTAGAGTCTAGGTATAAAAGTTTTATACTAGGTTGTAAAACTTCACTTATTATTGTTGAATGCCTTGTTGAGTAAGGTTTTGTTCGAAGTGATTTCTCCTTTATGAGTGTTACTCCATTTGTTTTCCACTTTATCACTATATTTTGTGTTATGTGCTTGATTTTTTATTGGTTTTTATGTGGTGTATGTTAGGTTCTAAAGTCTTAGGATTTCATGTATTTAGAACTCTAATGTGTATTGTTGGTAAACCATGATCAAAACAAGTTGATTAGTCTTGTATAGACTTGCCCAAAGTTGGTTCTTTTATGTAAAGTTGGAATTGAGCTGATGCAGAAGTTATTGTGCATCTCGGCTTGGCTCGATTGATCGAAGCTTAGACTCGATCAATCTAATCTCGGGTAGAATGCGTTTTTGCTGCATAATTCCAAATCAGCCCTAACTCCTAAAATGTTTAGGGTTTTATGTTTTTGCCCTAGGTATATAAGGCAAACCTTAGCCACATTTTAGAGATTGCTTATATTGCTATTTGTGTGAATCTCTTGTGAGATCAGTGAGGAGCTTTCTTTCACACATGCTTAGGATTATTAAAAAGGAGATTTCTTCAAGAACTTGATGATCATTCATTTGTTGCCATGAGAACTTAAAGATACAAAAGCGAGGGTGCTTGTACTTACTGGAGAATCAAGAAAGAAGGAGTCCGTAGTCTCAGAGCTTGCACGTGGTCGTGTCAGTAAGTTTCTACTGGTGGGTAGCAATAGAATGTTAGTAGTCTAAATTCTATTGTAAAACTTCAATTCTTTCTATAGTGGATTCAAGTTTACCTTGAGGACAGCTTGGTTAAATCCTCTCCAGGTTTTTTACCGGTTTGGTTTTCCTGGGTGATCATATCTTTGTGTTATATATATTTCTGTTGCTATACATGATATGATTGTTTGATTGTGATAACCTAGATCTAAAATTTGGACTAAGTAATCACTTGGCTAATTTACTAGGTTAATCCAGTTGTGTTTTAAGGGGTCTAAAAACATAACAGTGGTATCAGAGCGAGTAGCTCTTTTGTTTTAGATCTTTTGATCTCTGAGCTAATTCTTGACCCCTGTTGTCATGGAACACAGACACTCTCTAGTTATTCCTCCTCACTTTGATGGGAATAATTATGCTTATTAAAAAGTAAGAATGAAAGCATTCCTAAAATCTATTGATGAGATAGTCTGGAACTCCGTCGAGTATGGATGGGAGAAGCCCACTACTCTTGTGAGTGAGTGGCAAACTTCTTAAAAAGAAGCAGCTGGGTTCAATAGCAAAGCTATGAATGCCATTTTTAATGCTATTTCTATGGGGAAATTTAAGAGAGTCTCTAATGTAGAGGTGGCTCACACTGCTTGAAAAATCCTCCAAACTGTGCATGAAGGCATAAAGGCTGTCAAAATAAATAAGTTGCAGAATTAACTTCTAAGTTTGAGAGCATTAGGATGTTTGATGATGAATCCTTTGATGAATTTTATACTAAACTTAATGACAATGTTAATTCTGCATACAACTTAGGGGAAATATATGATCAACCTAAAATTGTTAGGAAGATTCTTAGATATTTAACTGAAGATTTTAGACCCAAAATGACTGTCGTAACTGAAAGCAAGGATGTGGACTCCATCCTGATTGATGAACTTGTAGGATCTTTTCAGTCCTATGAGTTGGACCTACCCAAAACTAGCAAATCCAAGTCAATGGCTCTTAAGTCAGTTGATAATGTTGAGGTTGGTGGATTTAATGATGAGCTCTTTGCTATAGAGATTGCTTACCTTACCAAGAACTTTAGAAACTTTCTTAAGAATAGTAACAAAAGGGCAAGAGGTACAAATACTGCTGAACCTATAAATTTTAGGAAAAATGATACTACTAAGGTTAACAACAATGTAAAACTTAGAGAAAAAGTTGGTCAATCTTCAAATAATTCTTTGGGTCCTCAGTGTTTTAGATGTTAAGGGTATGGTCACATGAAATCTGAATGTCCTACATACTTGAGGTCTAAGGGAAAGGCTATGACTGTAACCCTTAGTGATAATAAAGTTTCTGATGATGAGTCTGGATGTGACGATGATGAAAATTTCATTGCTTTTACTGCTACTGCTGTAGTCAATGAAAGTGTGTCTGTTGAAGAAAACCCTTATGATGGGGAACTCTCTGAGGATGTAGATCTTCAAGAAGTCTACAATAAACTTTCTAAAGTTATTGCAAATGATGCATGAATGTTGAATTAGGCTTAAAGAAAATTGCATCTTTTGAGCTTGATAAGAAAAATTTGCTTGTTAAATTGCTTGATGCTAATGAACTTTTGAACAATGTGAAAACTGAGAATAAGCTTTTGCTTGATAAAGTTAAATCTTTGGAACTTGATTTATCTATTGCTAAATCTGCTAGTTCTAAACTTGATCATATGTTGAGTGTTCAAAAGGCTACTTTTGACAAATCTGGATTAGGTTTTGTTGAAAATTATTGGAAAATCTGGTTTTGTATCTCATACAAAACATACAATGGAAACAACAACCACGGATCTACTTCAATCATGAAAGATAACATGTAACAATGAATTCTAGAATAAAGAATAGAAAGCGTACCTTGATGCAGTAAATTTCAAAACATGACTTGAGAATACCTTCGATCTTCATCTCAATTCCACATGGAGCCCAAGATGTGTGGTCTCTCAATTAGTCTTTTGTACATGGACTCTCAAAGAAAAAGCCTTCTTTTTCTCCTTGTGAAGAAAAACTGATTTCTTTTCTTTTTCATCATACTACGTTAAACTATTCTAGTAGTTTCTTTATTTAATAAATCTTATTAAATAATGACTGATTATCTAATAGGGTTAGCCTTTTGGGCCTACCCAATTGGGCTTTAGTTTGTGGCTTGAGATAGGACCAAAGAGAGCAAATAAGACTCTAGCTCCAATGGGTTTTGGGCTTTTCTGTCAACTCTTGACAAGTCCAAAGTTACCATTAATTATATTTAATTCCACTATAATAATGTAATTGCACTCTAGGCCTTATTAATAAATTATATCCCAAGACTTTATTATACATACAACCCATTCATAAAATATTCGTAGTAATACAAAGTCATAATATAGACTACTACTTTGAAAATGACTACATCCTAATCCTTGAATACCCGGTTTAATCTTTTATGCTATTCATCATATATTTATGAAATCCAATTCTATAAAAATATACTTTAATAATTCCTTACTAAAGTGGTTGGGCCCAACACTCTGAATAACCAAACTTATTATACTTATCTTAAGGGAATATTTTATATCTCCATTAAGAGATTATGAATTCCATCTTGAGAATATATGTTCCATCAATATTAAATGCGACTGCCCAACATACTGAGATTTTGACTGTAACTTATAGATCTCACTCTTGATATATCAAAGCAACCTACATCTCATGATCAGGTCCATTATTCTCTCAGGATTTAGAGTTGATATAAATAGAAGTCATGAGATTTATTATTCATTTAACAGTCGTTAGGAGAATAATAAATCTTACAGCGGTCTAGTTTAATATGTCTTAATTCTTAAAACATATCAACATATCAACTAGAAGTCTCCACTTCCATGATCAAGACAAATCATCTTAGTTGATATGTTATAGTCTTCGCAAATGAAATGCCCAATTTCATCACTGACTACGAACTAAAATTATGAGTTTACAAAGAACTTATGATTTATATCTTTCTGTGATTTTTCACATAAATCACATACTATGCATTTCATAGACTAAAATAATATCTCATTATTTCATTTATAGATAGTCTTTAATAACTAAATAATTTAATTATTTATGACATGCAAACCAATTGGCTTTTAGTGCATAGACCCCAACATGCATCTCTGTGTCTGCACCAAATTTCACAAACTTTGTTCCTTCTTCTTCCTTTGAACCCCTTGTGAGTGAGGTTGTGAGTGAGACTACTTAACCTGTACAGGTCACACCTCCTAGGAAGATTAGGGTTGATCTGAAAGAGTTCAAATCTAAGGACTCTACCATTTCTAAGGACAAGATGCATGGTAAGCCTGTTTGGGTTTGTCATTTTTATGGAAATTTTGGACACATTCGTCCAAACTGTTACAAGCTGCAAGCAGCTAAGTGAGCAAATAAGCCGAAAGTGCCTGTGCCTCAAGCACAAGATCCTATGGCTCTTATTGGTGAATTGGTAAAGGCTCTAAACTTTTATTCCAATTCTAGAGTTGGAAATTACTCTAATGTGAATAAGAATTCCAATGATCGTAGTGCATCTAAAAAGTTTTGGATGCAAAAGGCTCGATCTAATTGAGTCTTTCTGATATGATCCTTGTACTTCGTTGCTCTACCTTTTGTGACCTCTGTTCTTTGGTTTGTGTGTTTTTGTTTTTGTTTTTGTTTTTGTTTTTGTTTTTTTGTTTTGTTTTTTTTTTTTTTTTTTTTTTTGTTTTTTTTTCTCTCAAGGATTTATATTGCATAATATTCATACATTTCATTCTAGGACTATTTTTGTTTCCTCCATTTAAAATAAAAAATAAAAAAGGAAAAAGGAAGCAAATTGTGTTTTATATTTATTCTCTTGGTTTTTGAAAACAAGGTTGGTCAATTTTTTTTCACATAACATGTCTTTGTACCTTGTTTAGCTTGGATGAGCTCATTTATTGCACTCTACTAGTTGAAACTTTATAGTGCATGTTGTGTAGGAAAGATGTTTATGGTTTTGATCACTTTGTCTTGATCTTGAAATCATATGTCTTTGACTATCGGACTTGAACCTTTTGAGAAAGGCATAAATAACCATCTCACCACTGTTCACTAGCCAATCATGAACACCTTAGTACATATCGTAAGATTTTGTGCTTGAGAAAGTGTAGCATATGCATAGAAAGAACATAAGGTGTAGCCTCGGTTTAAATGCTTAAAATTGGTGTGTACATTATTGGACTTAAAGCTATATCAAATAAATAAAATTGACATGTACATTATCCTGGTTATTTTAATAAGTTTTTGAACAACTAAAATTGGTGTGTACAATATGAGGCAAATTTCAAGAAACTTACATGATTGCAAGCTTATAATCTAGGAGATGTGGGAGTTATATGATGTAACTCTTTAGTTGAGAGTCTCTTTTAAATTCTATGTGATGAATTTTGTAGACTTAGTGTTTGATTTCTATTCACATATCACCTCACTTGTATCTTAAGTTTTTGCTAGTTGCACATACTACATGAGTTATTCTTTGCTAAACTTTGTATATGTTATTGTGTGTGTTTTTGGTTAGACCAACCAAGTTTGAAAATACTTTGAGTTTTATACAAAACAGAATTGTTCCTTGAGAATTCAAAGGGAGTTTGTTTGAAAATCTTAATTTTGGGAAAACTGAGTTTAAATCTTGGGTTTTTGAAAATCATTTCATCACATACTCATGCATTTTATACATAAAATTCTATACTTTGAGGAGAGTCTACATCAAAATTTGTTGTTTTTCAAAAATTCATTTTTTTTACAATTTCGATCAATCAAACCTGTTTTTCAATCAATCGAAATTGCGATTAAAAATTTATGTGAGCTTCTGTCTGTTTCGATCAATCGAAAATCTAGAATTAGGTTTTTAAAAAATCAGATCTTGACTTTTTCAAACACTTTTTTCAAAAGTTTTAAACTTCTCTCTCTCTCTCTCTCTCTCTCTCTCTCTCTCTCTCTCTCTCTCTCTCTCCAATTCGGATTAGGCTCCACATCTAATTTTTGTCGTTTTCCTCTGAATTTTTTGCAAGGTTTTCCTCTCCCAACACTGGTAAGTCCATTTTACCCCTCCTTTTGCATTTTAGTTCATGTTTTCATGCATAAATTCATGCATTTAATTGGGATTTTTGGACCTATGGAAAATTGGGGTTTTTGATGAATCTATTCTTATTTTCTAAAATTGATCAATGGGTTTTGTTCCTATGATGACATAATCATGATCTATGTTGGTTAATTTGATTAATTTTGTGATTTGTGAGAAATTGAAATGTCTAGGGCTTGTTTTAATTCGATTTGGGGTTTTTGTTCAATTAGGTCAAAATTGATGAAATTGGCTTGTTGGATTGATGTAATTGATCATTCTAATATGTTTTCTATCTTGTGTGATGATCAATTGATCAATTTAAAAAAAAAAAAAAAAACGAACAAGTGATGTTTCAAATTTTGGGGTTTGGTTAGAAACTCTATGCTCAAACCAATTTTGTGAATTTAAACTTAATTTGAACTTAGTTCACTGCACTAGAACATGCATCATGACATTAAATTGTTCATGCATCATATATGTAAAGTTGTTATTTACAACTATGTATTTTGCTGGCTTTTATTCCGTGCCAAATTTGATTGTAATCATTTTCAATCGTTCATACCCTGTATCTAGTATGGGATTTGTTGTAAGGGATGTATGATAGAGAGAGAGTGCGAAGACTCAAGCATTTGAAGGATGAAGAATTCTCGCGGGTATGTCGCAACCTAGCTTCCCGCGAAATGAATTATGTGCCACGCACATGCTGGAATGCGAAGAGTCAGGCCAGGTGGAGACAGTTGTGTCTCGCGAGTATCTCGCAGGTAAGGCCTTCTCGTGAGACACCCGCGAGGCAATCTGTTCTGCCAGCCTGTACTGACTGACTCACACTTTCTGTACTTATCCTATATATACCCTCATTACCCACAAATGTTGAGGAATGCTTCAGAGAGAAAACCCTAGCCAAACACATTAGGAATTAGAGATTGTCATCCCTACCTTTCTCTATACACTTGCTTGTGGTATCTCCTCAACCCTTCCCTCTCCATTTTCACACCTTTGAGAGGTTGATAGTCCAAACACTTACCACACCCTTTGAGAGTGCTATGTGACGTTTTGGTGCTGCTGGGAAGAATTGGAAGAAGCCTGGAATTGCAGATGCAATATGGAGCTTTTTGCGGGATCTGGGGTGCTACACAAGACACGGTTCCAAGAAGTCTTGTTGGAGTAGGAGCTTGGAGGGCTTAGGTGCATCGGTTAGATTAGGCTTGGAGGGTTTCTTGCTAACCCATGTATCCCAACTGATTGTCTAGTGGATCGAGATCCGCTTGGAGGGCAGCGGAGAGGTTTTTCGCTGAGTTCTTCGATTTCCTCTTCGAAAACACGTCTCGGTATTTTCTATGTTTGCATCCTTCTTTCATGCTCTTTTATATTCCATTATACTGCTGTGTTGCTTAGTTTATGGATTAGAGTAGCTTATTTGTTCATCAGCTCGCATTTACACTATTCTGCACTTTGTAGTAAATTAGTGTAAAATCTATTGAGCCGTAACTTTAATTGGGAGAGTCTAAATAGTTCTTGTATTTTCAACACATTTTCGAGCTTTCAATTGGTATTAGAGTGGGTACACTCACTGTGGTTTAAATACCTGAGTGTGATCGTTGACCCTATTTGAGATGGACCGGTCTCAATCGCTCAATGTTCCACCATTTTTTGATGGGAACAATTATGCTTTTTGGAAAGTCAGAATGAGAGCATTTTTATGCTCTATGGATGATACCATTTGGGATGCGGTTGAGACTAGTTGGACTAAGCCGACGGATCATAAGTCCACTTGGGATAAGGCAGCTCTCGTAGCAGCCAATAATAACAGTAAAGCGTTAAATGCTATTTTTTGTGGTGTGTCTCCTGATGAATTCCATAGGATCTCTCGTATGACGGTAGCCAAGGGAGCTTGGGAGATTTTAGAGACGACATATGAGGGTACGAAGAAAGTTAAGGACACAAAGGTTCAGATGCTTACTACCAAATTTGAAGAGCTCAAGATGGGGGATGATGAACCATTTGATTCATTCTATGGGAAGCTCAATGAAATTGTAATTGCTAAACTCAATCTTGGGGAGAAGATTGAAGATACTAAGGTGGTGAGAAAAATTTTGAGGTCCTTACCGGAGAGCTTTCGGGCAAAAGTCACAGCCATAGAGGAAAGCAAGGATTTGGATGAAATTAAGATCCAAGAGCTCATTAGATCACTTCAAACGTATGAGCTTGGACTACCTTCCCATAAGACAAGTAAATCGCTTGCTCTTAAAACCATCACCGAAAGAATGGATGATCCTTCCGAAGAAGATGGAGTGAAAAAGGAAGTAGTATATCTTGCGAAAAACTTCCGAAAATTTCTGAAGATGAAGAACAGTGGAAAACCATTCAACAGAGGAAAATTTTCATCTTCAAGAGGTGATAGGAAAGAGTTTACGAGGAAAGAAGGGAAGGATTCTCAACCTTCTTCAGACATTGTGTGTTATAAGTGCAATGGCCATGGACATCTAAAGAAGGAGTGTCCAAATTTTTTAAGGGGAAAAGGCAAGGCTTATGCCACGACGCTTAGTGATACAGAATCTTCTGATTCTAACTCGGAAGAGAGTTGTGACGGAGAGGGAAACTACTCTGCCTTCATGACCATTGCTCATGTAGAGTCATCAGATGGTTTGGGTGCACTTGTGAAGGAGCTTGGTGAGTATTCTGATTTAGAGTCTATTGGGATTGTGGAAGATCAGATGCTGAAAAGGAAGAGAATACAACTAATCTTCAAGAAAACTACTCCTTACTACTTGAGAAGTCAGGAGAGTATTCTAGAGTAGCCAAGACAGCTGTAAGGAAAATGAAGAAAGCTGAGGAAGATTACAGAAGTCTTTTGATAAGATATAAAGAGGCTAAGTGTGAGATTGAGACACTAAATGGCAAGTTGTCTGAACCATATACAAAGGTGAGATTTCTTGGGCAAGAGGTTGTGCATGCTCATGCTAAGATAGAGAGAGAGTCTCCTCTCAGAAGTTAGAAGATGTTATATCATCTCAAAAACCTTCTTTAGACAAGTCTGGGCTGGGATACAACGGAGGAAACTGCTCATCAGCCAAAGTCACCAAAGAAGTAAAGTTTGTAAAGGAAAACGAGATGTTTGATGAAGAGCCCATTCTTGAGAAAGTTGAGGATGTAAAGAAGAAGAATGTGGTTGAGCATCGAATGGTGAATAAGCCCCGAAATCAATCTGTGGTTAAATATGAAACCAGAGGAAGATCTCTCCCAAGATCACAATAGGGTCCTAGAACGGATTATGCGTGTCATTATTGCAGATTGCAAGGACATACCAGACCCAATTGTCAAAAGTTGAGATCAGACAACAATGCAAGCGCACCTCGGTCACGAGGAAGGAGAAATGACATGAGGTCTTGGGGTGGTGAGCAACCAAGAAGTCAAAATCATGATCCCGGTATGACGGATATGATGAAGATGATCGGTGCCTTCACTACTTGCTTGGAGAGTTTCACCAGAAGGTTTGAAAGTCCAAACTCTCGTACCTAATCCGTTAATGATATCACCCCAAACGCATGTGACGTGTGGGTGAAGAGGGGTACTCATGCATAAGCATTATAACATGTCCATGCATAAATTCTTTCAATGTTTAGGGACATTTGCTGTTGCATCGTTTCATGCATTGCTTTCTTTTTGCAGTTGTTCTTTTATCTAGTTGGTTTGTACCAGCTGTTTTTGTTGATCTTACTTTTCTTGTTCTGTTTTGGGTGTGTTCAAAAATCCAAAAACCCATAAAAAAATGAAAAATCTCAAAAGTTTGATCACTTGGTGTATGTCACATGTGAGTTTGGCCTAGTACCTTCATACTTATGGTGTAGTGCATTTACGATCTTGGCTTGTCATGTATGCACTCATTTATTTGTGGGAGAAATCTTGAACACTATGTGTGACTGTTGTAAATAGATCTTCAAGCTTGTCATGAATGATTGGTCGATAGTCTTGTTGGTCTTAATACTTGCATAGACTTGTGTCTATATCTCTTCCCACTTTATTTTTTTGTTTTTGCAAAAAGAGCTCACCAAATGTAAATCTCCAAATGAAAAGAGATATTGAGCTGCAAAAGCCTGTTGCACACACTAGTATTCGACTAGGAAAAAGGGAAAGCGACTTTTCTTAATGTGTTCTATTTGGTGCTCAAAAAGCCAAAGGCTAATTATCAATGTTGAAATATCATAAATTTCAAGCACCAATCTCAAAATGAGATGTTTTTGTCCAAACGAAATTAATTGGACCAATTGTTATGCCTTATGCAGAAATCAAATGAAAAGCTTCCAAGTTTTGTATTCAATGTGTGGGAGGTCATATATACTCATTTCTATAGTGGAGATAGTCCACTTGATTTCGTATCAGTTGTGTATAACTCGATTGAATTGATCATTGAAGCTTTGCTCTGGTCTATAGACTATTCCACATTTGATAATCACACACAACACACAAAACTTTGATTCAATCAATGCCTATCTCATTTGTGTGATTGTACATGTTCAAATGTGATGTGTATGCTCAAGAACTGGTTGATCAAACCCAAAAAGATTTTTGAGTGTTTTATTTGTTTTTGGAAGTGATTTTATACTTTCGTGTCTTTTGATTTTGTTCAAAATGCTTTTCTGTGTTTTCCTTCAAAAAACTGGTTCAGGGGTTATTTCGCGAGAAACTCGCGACTTAGAACTTCCCGCGAAAAGGGCTTGAGGGGAATAATTTTTCAATCATGTCACACAGAAACTCTCGCGACTGTATCGCGACTGTCTCGCGACCAACAGCTTCTCGCGAAATGTTGTTTGGCTAAAAATTGGATTTTTCAAAATTCAGACAGAAGGTATCAGACAGAAGGTATCGCGACTGTCTCACGACTGTTTCGCGACTTAAAGCTTCTCGCGAAAGTTTTTGTGCTTTAGTGGCCATTTTCGCGGCTGTATCACAACTGGGTCGCTACTCTGTAACCCGCGAAAAACGCGTGTTTTCAGTTTTATATTGCTGATGTGACAGTTTTTCAAATCAAAAACTCTTCCCTCGCTCAAACTCCTTCGAACCCTTTTCTTCCAAAATTACTATTTCATTCAAACCCCTTCAATCCAAGCGTCTTTTCTGCATTTTTCCTTCAAGGTATGTCTTTCAAACTATTCCTTTTTAAGTTTTTACTTAAATTTTGCAGAATTTTTGTTAGGGTTTTGTTAATTGGGGATTTTCAAAAATTTGGGTTGGTTTTCTAAATTGGGTGTCATATCTTTTGTTTGGGCTATGTCCCTTTTGTTTTCTGTGTATTTACGTTGGCCCCTTGTGGCATTTTAACATGTATTGAGGGTAGATTTTCTCATGTTCATGCATTGTTCATGCTTAGAGTTCATATGTGCATGTTAGGTATTTGATAAAATGTCCGAGTGACATTTTTGTGCTTTATTTAATTCATGTGAGTTCCAATTTATGAATTTCCACATGTTTAACCTTACTTCACTTGGTTTGATCTTTGGTCAAGTGTTTCCTACACTTTGCTCATGATGCACTCACTAGGCACACACCTAGGCACCCTCTAGGCACACCCCCATGCATCTTATGCTGGACATATATGCTTCAACATATGCACACAGATGCACACACATGCAGAGTTACTTACTTTCATGCACTGTGCTTATTTTTTTCTTGTTTTATATGTTGTTGCATATTCCTTGAGTTGGTTATGATCTACTTTAGGATTGCTTTCATGTGTTTTGGGATTAACTTGAATATAATCAAGTTTTTTTGTTTGTGTGTTTTGTTTTGGTGTTTGTGTACTTGTTTCCTTTCTGCTCTGTGAAATTGTGTAGATGTCTCCCACCAAGCATGCAACTAAGAAGGAACCAACTTCAAAGCGTGCACGCACTGATTTTGATCATTTCAAGTAAGCGGAAGTAGATATGAAGTACAATGACTGCTATAAGGACAAGACGATCATCATGGAGAGAGTGGTTCAGTTAGAAACTCTTGAGGACACTTTCATCCCTGACGTGTTCAAAGATAGAACCTGAACCAAGCTGCTGAACCCAACAGGGGTTGTCTATTCAGAGATAATCAGGGAGTTCTTCTTAAATGCCACTGTTAACGGAGACTGTATTGAGTGCTGGGTACGACACAATGAATTTGTGATTACGAGAGAGATCATCCAAGACTTTTTAGAAATACGTCCTCCATCTCAGCCAATACAGTTGCATATGAGGATAGATTGGGATCTACTATTGAGATGATTACAGCTCTTGGTGGTGAACTAAAGAAATCATCCATGAACACCATCAAATTCTCTCCGGAAATGAGGACACTAAGTTATGTGATGATTCATAATCTGTATCTGGTCACCAATCTCACCACTCTATCTGCTCTGAGAACAAGATTCCTGTATGATCTCTTTACACATAAGGAGATTGACATTTGTGGCCATATCATGCACGTCCTGAAGAAGAGCATCACAAAGCAGAATTCATGAACTGTGATGCCGTTCCCCTCCTTGATCATGGGATTGATTGCCAAGGCAAAGCTCAAGCTACCCAGTGGCCTCACAGTTGTTTAGAGGGACTACCCCATTGGTGGTCATACACTGACTAGGAGCACTGCACACATCAACGACTCCAAGACTAGTGTGCATACCATCCCACAGCCTCGTGTTGAGCAAGATGAGGGTGGAGATACAGAGGAGGAGATTGATAGGTTCACCTTGACTCCAAAGCCAACTGCACAGCCATCATATTCGGCTCCACTGCAAGGCTTGAGCAAACTTAATCTATTACTAGCTAAAATGGATCAAATGTCTACAGTGCTAGATTCTCATGTACAGCACACCGCGGACCAGTTTGCATATCTTCAAGGACAGATCACCGTGCTATCTTCATAGATACAAGACTTGTCTATGGAGCAAGGCTCGGATTCAGAGTCAGATCAGTTCTAGCCCTTTGGCCATTCCGGTCAAAAAGGGGGAGAAAATTTTGAGGGGGAGCTAGAGAAGAGCTTGCATAGCATTAGGGGGAGTATAGCTTAGAAACATAGTAACATTGGTTATTGGTTTTACAGACGGTTTTATTCAGTTTCTTTCAGTCTTTATAATTGTTTTATGGCTTTTGGTTTAAAGCTTTGATACTCTATTTTTATTTTAGTAGTCTATTTTGTGATCTTCTCTATGCTTTGTAGTATATCTTGTTTGTGCCTATGTTACTTTTGTAAGCTTTTAGGGTCTGTTTAATTGCATGCTTGTAGGCTGTTATGGTTTGTGCCATGCATATGCAGTGCCTTGCTTATGCAACCTTTTTGCTTGTGTACTTGATGTTTAATATCATACATTTTACTTCAGTACAACACTCTTGTGCCCTTGTAGGATTGTTCCTAGATGCAAATACTTCGTGTATTTCGCATTGGTTAAGTGTTGGATTTGCAAATGATACTCTTCAAATGAGCTTATCATCTTGCATGTCCGGATGTTCATTCCTTGTGTGAATGAGCATAGTGATCACTTTTGTATAGTGATTGCTTGTTTGATCTTGCCATGATCTAGTGTTTCTATTTCATTTTGCTTAATCATGCTATTATTGCTCCATATGCTTTCCAAGTTTTTTGTTTTTTGTTTTGTTTTTTTTTTCTTTTCTCTGCATACAATGATGTTATTGTGTTGTCGTGTTTCAGGAGATACTTGTTCATATGTTTCAAGAGCTTATCAGAATCTAGAATTAGGTGTGAGTGAGTTTTGCCTTTGTTCCCAAACTCACGTTTAAGTATAGAGTCTGTTTTAGGGTTTTGTCACGGAATAGCCAAAGGGGGAGATTGTAAAATTGTTATTTACAACTATGTATTTTATTGGTTTTTATTCCATGCCAAATTTGATTGTAATCATTTTCAATTGTTCATACCCTGTATCTAGTGTGGGATTTGTTGTAAGGGATGTGTGATAGAGAGAGAGTGTGAAGACTCAAGCATTTGAAGGATGAAGAATTCTCGCGAGTATGTCGCAACCTAGCTTCTTGCGAAATGAATCATGTGCCATGCACATGTTGGAATGCAAAGAGTTAGGCTAGGTGGAGACAGCTGTGTCTCGTGAGTATCTCGCGGGTAAGGTCTTCCCGCGAGACACCCGCGAGGCAATCTGTTCTGCCAGCCTGTACTGACTGACTCACACTTTCTGTACCTATCCTATATATACCCTCATTATCCACAAATGTTGAGGAATGCTTCAGAGAGAAAACCCTAGCCAAACATATTGGGAATTAGAGATTGTCATCCCCACCTTTCTCTATACACTTGCTTGTGGTATCTCCTCAACCCTTCCCTCTCCATTTCCACACCATTGAGAGGTTGATAGCCCAAATACTTACCACACCCTTTGAGAGTGCTGTGTGACATTTTGGTGCTACTGGGAAGCATTGGAAGAAGCCTGGAATGGTAGATGCAACATGGAGCTTGTTGCGGGATCTAGGGTGCTAGACAAGACATGGTTCCGAGAAGCCTTGTTGGAGTAGGAGCTTGGAGGGCTTAGGTGCATCAGGTAGATTAGGCTTGGAGGGTCTCTTGCTAACCCATGTATCCCAACTGATTGTCTAGTGGATCGATTTCCGCTTGGAGGGCGGTGGAGAGGTTTTTCGCCGAGTTCTTCGGTTTCCTCTTCGAAAACACGTCTCAATGTTTTCTGTGTTTGCATCCTTCTTCCCTACTCTTTTATATTCCATTATACTGCTGTGTTGCTTAGTTTATGGATTAGAGTAGCTTATTTGTTCATCCGATTGCATTTACACTATTCCGCACTTTGTAGTAAGTTAGTGTAAAATCTATCGAGCCATAACTTTAATTGGGAGGAGTCTAAATAGCTCTTGTTTTTTCAACACATTTCTGAGCTTTCAATATAGATTTTTGTTCTATATTTATTTTGTGCTAACTTGCAGTCTGCCCTTGATTTTTCTTTTTGTTCTTTTTGGTTTTGCTTTGTGTCTTTGTCCTTTACTTAGCACCATACCTAGGAAGACTAGAGCCCATAGGACTCCTTCCACTTCTTCTGAGTCTTCCTCTAGGAGTGAGCTGTTTAAGGATGCCAAAAGCAGAGAAGCCTTTGATAAGTTGAACAGTAAGAGGAAAATTTGGGTTGAGCGTTTTGTTTTGCTAGATAAATCATCCACCTCTGACCGCCCTGATTAGAGAGTTCTATTCGAACCTCTCTTACCATGTCTATGATTCCAACACCCTTGTTCGGAGTTGGATATGAGGTGTTGAGTTCACCATTACCCCTAGTGTAGTGGCTGAGGCTCTTGAGGTTTCGGTCATTAGGCAGCTTATCAATCCTTATGAGGAGTCTCCACCCTTTGATGACGTCATGTCGTACATCACCGGGTCTTTTATCTAGTGGGGTTCTGATCCTCGGATCATGTTCGCTGAGCTCACTGAGACTACCTATCTTTTTCTTAGAATAGCGTGTCATTCTTTGTGGCCTATCTCTCATCTCCACACCATCCCTATTGAGCGATGTGTGTTTTTATATGCTTTTGTTTCTGGTGCTTCTATTTTTTTCCCTCATCTATTTCTTTGTTCTTTGAACGAGATTCATCGAAGTAGTGTTGTTGATCACGCACTTGTTTATCCTATATTCATTCATAGGATTTTGTTGTTTTTAGGTTTAGATGGTTTCCCCGCGTCTGAGCCCATACATATTACTTGTCCCATAGGTGCCACCTTCCTTCGATAGAGGGCTGCTCACTTGAGAGCTAGAGTTCAGTCTTCTGGTTTTGTACCCCCTCCTTCTTTTTCTATAGGTGATGCATAGGCTGAGGCGTCTGGTGGTGGTGTTGCTACTGATATTCCTCCATCGACTACTTCGGATGCTTCTGACATTTGACATACATTGGATCATGTCTTGACCGTTCAGGCAGCTCAAGGACAGGTTTTGGTGGACTTGCTTGATGAGGTTCGTGCTTTGCGTGTTGAGTTGGTGCTTTTTAGATGATCTCCTATGCCACCTTCTTTTGATAATGGATTTTGATTGCCCTTTGGTATTCCGTCACAAAAAGGGGGAATAGTTTTGCTTGTAGAGTTTTTGTTGATAGGGGGAGTTTTGTTCTTATTTGGAGCCTATGGTGATTTGATTGTATCTAGGAGATGCACTTTGTATTTACAGTTTTGTTTGGCTCTTGATGTATTATTGTTGGGCTATTCATGTTAGGGGGAGATACCTTTATTCTGTTTCTTGTTTCACTGCTTATTGACTTATATTTTTGAGTTATGTATTGATATATGCCTTTATTTTGTGTTTTGGTGGAATCAAGAATTTATATTGTTTACTTGTATTTTCCACACATGCGTTTATGCGTTTGTTAAGTATTTCAGGAAATACAAGTTGATTCAATTGAGTTGCTGTCTACACTTGCAACTAATGGATAGTAGTTAGGATTTGATTTGTCTTGTAAAGGGCTTTATTTAGTAAACTTTGAGCTTTTAGTTGTGTTTTATCACGGATTTCCAAAGAGGGAGTTTGTTAGGTTCTAAAGTCTTAGGATTTCATGTATTTAGAACTCTAATATGTATTGTTGGCAAACCATGATCAAAACAAGTTAGTTAGTCTTGTATAGACTTGCTCAAAGTTGGTTCTTTTATGTAAAGTTGGAATCGAGCTGATACATAAGTTATTGTGCATCTCAGCTTGGCTCGATTGATTGAATCTTAGGCTCGATCAATCGAATCTCGGGCAGAATGCATTTTTGCTGCACAATTTTAACTTAACCCTAACTCCTAAAATGTTTAGGGTTTTATGTTTTTGCCCTAGGTATATAAGGCAAACTGTAGCTACGTTTTAAAGGTTGCTCATATTGTTGTTTGTGTGAATCTCTTGTGAGATCGGTGAGGAGCTTTCTTTCACACAAGCTTAGGATTATCAAGAAGGAGATTTCTTCAAGAACTTGATGATCATTCAGTTGCTGCCATGATAACTTAAAGATACAGAAGTGGGGGTGCTTGTACTTGCTTCCAAATTCAAGAAAGAAGGAGTTCGTGGTCTCGGAGCTTGCACGTAGTTGTGTCAGTAAGTTTTTACTGGTGGGTAGAAATAGAATGTTAGTGGTCAAAATTCTATTGTAAAACTTCAATTCTTTCTATAGTGGATTCAAGTTTACCTTGAGGATAGCTAGGTTAGATCCTCCCTAAGTTTTTTACCAGTTTGGTTTTCCTGGGCGATCATATTTTTGTGTTATTTATATTTTTGCTGCTATGCATGATATGATTGTTTGATTGTGATAACCTAGATTTGAAATTTGGACTAAGTAATCACTTGGCTAATTTACTATGTTAATCTGGTTGTGTTTTAAGGGGTCTAAAAACATACAGTGTATGTTAATTAGTGGTAATTATGATTATTTATTTTGGTTCAATGGCTAATTTTCAATGTATAATTATGGTTTTTCTGTTTTTTAGTGGTAATTATTATTTTTTTCCGCTACTTAGATATTTAAATTTGTTCTTCAAAGATAAGGTTCACTACACAAGTGTTTGAATTTATTCTCTTTGGATATTTTGCTAATTTTCTTATGAATTTGTGTGATCAGGAGAAAGATGTCAAAGAAAGATTAGGTAAAGATGAATAGACAACCTTGTAGCACTAGGTCCATTACATAGGTGTTTAAATTTGTTATTCAGAGGAGCCAAGGTTCACTACCTAGGAATTTGGATTTGTTCTTCAAAGCTATTGTTCAATACCTAGGCTTGTGGATTTGTTCTCTTTGGAGATTTTATTAATTAGTTTGTGGATATGATTTTGAGAGAGAAAAGTCTCAAAGAAATATTAGGTAAAGATAAATAGATAATCTTGTAGCACTATACATTTGTGTTTGGTCAAGGATCAAAAGTACTTTGTTGTTGAGGGAGTTATTCTTCTTTAGAATGTTGAGATTGCCATATGCTTAAGGTTTCAATTTTCTTAAATGTGATCAATGTGCATTATTTTTTGAGCATTTTGGATGCATTTGGTGACTATTGGTGAATTTGTAGTTTGCTTGGTGTTATATATGTTTTGTTCAGATTCATTGACCTCTAATTTGGTTTTTCCACCATTTTTGGATGCATTTGGCATCTATTTACACATTTGGAAGTAGCTTGAGGTTATTTGCACTTAGTTTTTTTTTGGTTGGGTGCCCTTTTGTTTTGACTCTTGAGCATTTGTGGCTCGAGAGAAGTAACTCCAAGTTGTAAGAAATTTGATTGAATTGGGTGATTTGTAAATTTCTCCAACATAGGGAATTGTTATAGAGTATGGCGCAATTTGTGATTTTTTTTTTTTGGATTAAGGAGTTATTTCTAATTTGAATTGGTTTTGAAGATTGCTCGTTGGAACTTAAGTTAAGGTGGAGATTGGTTAGATATTGCCTAAGATTTCCATTTTCACTTGATTTTGGGTTTTCAATTTGAGATAGCCCTTAGGGGTCTTGGTGGAGAAAATGGATGAGTTTCATTTATAGAGCTTGATCCAATTTAAGCCAAGGTGATATTTGTTAAGAGGTGGCATGAATTTTATGCTAGCATTAAATGCATGTTTCTTTTGGATGCATTGTCAAACAAGTGACTTGTGCAATGGCTTTTGCACACCTAGCATGACTTCATTGCATGCAATTTAATAGAGGTTATCTTGTTCATCACCTCTATTAATTGCAATGCTAATTATTGTTGTACAAAGCTAGATAGATATACACAATAGTACATACAACCTATGAAATTGTGTTGAAAACACGATTTCAGCCTATGAGTATGTATACATTGTGTGTGATAATCGTTACCCTAATTGCAATGTGTTCATGACCATGCATCTTTCTTGAACTTGGTTCCTTTATAAAAATATTTATGATACTTTGACTAGGGAAACAAGCACAGGAAAATTAGAATGTTGAGAGACATCTTTGAAGGGGGATTGTGTGGAGGAGGCTGTGCAACAATTCTAGAGTAGAGAGAACTTCTCTTTGTTTTAGTTGCAGTCATGAACTTTGTTCTCAGTCTGAAACTTTGTATTGAGAGAGAGAGAGAGAGAGAGAGAGAGAGAGAGAGAGAGAGAGAGAGAGAGAGAGAGAGAGAGAGAGAGAGAGAGAGAGAGAGAGAGAGAGAGAGAGAGAGAGAGAGAGAGCTTTGCATTTGTACGAGAGAATAATTTTGGGTGTATTGAGATTTGGGTTTTGTGAGAGGCCTATCAATATTTTCTGCATTTGTTAGTGAAATTTATTCCTTTTACCACCCATGGATATAGGCCACAACTCGAACCACGTAAATCCTTTGTATTCTATTTTGTGTATTTGTGCCAATTTTTCTTTGTAATTCTCTTTGTTTCTATTATTTGTGCTAGACATATTATGGCCCTAATGGCCCATACCAATAGTAGGCCCTTGTACTTGTAGAACAAGTATATTAACCTTAAGTTAGTCTATGGTTTGTCTAAGGTTAGTCATATATTCTTTAGTATATAAACTTTACATTGGGTTTATTATGTAGTATGTAATTGTCAAGGGCTTTATCACTATGGATGTAGGCAGTTTGGCCTAATGGCCTGCGTCGTGTGTGCTCTCTCTTCTATGCATCAGCTCATCATTCAATCATCATACACAATCACACAACAACTTTCACAATTTGTTTTAGATTTCCTTAAAAAATGCATATTCTACAATTAATCTTGTGTGGAAGCACTATCTAAATGTCATTTTTTTTTTTTTTTTTTTGCAGTAAATCAATAATAAAGCTTCGGCTTTTATGACACTGATATTGATGTTGATAAAAGGGGAAAGTGATAGAGACAACTTACCAGCAGAAGTGACTCTAAGTGAGTCCCGGATATAAAGAGCCAGTTTGTGGGTCGTTGAATTGCTGTTGTAGTTTTGAGCTGCAATTTGCATGGCTGTTTTCTCTTCTTTCCTATTACGGGTACTAACGTCAATGATTATGCCTACCCCAGTAACATTTTTGTTGTTGGCTTCAGTTCCATAGGAAATGAGAAGGAAAAGGATTGGTACAAGAAAGTGCAACCAAGAACTTGGAACTGCGCTCTGTAACATCTTTGAGATTCTTGTATAGGGGAATGGGGTATATAGCTGAGAGCAAGATAATTAATTATATATGTTATCGTTAGTCACTAGGGTAGATGACATTTAGGGGCGTTTAGTTCGCCATGATGTTACATTACATTATATCATAATATTACATTATTGTAATATTATATTAGTATAATTTCAATACAAGAATACAACATTACATTATTTAAGAATGTGATAATTTAAGATAATGTGATATATTTTGTAATTTTAGATTATTGTAATGTTAAAAAAAAAAAAAAAACCAAAAAATTTAATGTCAGATCATCCTAATGTGTATTGCATTAAGGGCACATCATAGCAAACCCAATGCTCCCTAAGGATTCTGATTCTAGAGTGATTATCTCAAGCGTACATCTTGAAGATGCTAGGTAAACCACCCCCACCCCCCCGCCCCTCTTTTGGTAGGTAACTTATGAGTATGACTGATTCAGGTCTCCTAGCAAGACTGAGTAGTGTTCTTCTCTATACTCTATCCCTTTTCCTGCGTAAAAATAAAAATAAAAACAAACACAAACAAACAAACAAATGTAGAAAACTTGGTGCGAAGTTATATTGAATTGACAAAAAATGTTAGTTATATATATAATGTGCGCTGAAATGCACTGGTCTTGGAAGTCAACATAAACACTTTTGATTCATGAAGTTTCAATAATAATAATAATAATTAATCCTTGCAGTGTCTTATATTAATGTTTTAGAAATTATTGTATTGACGTGTCGTAACCGTATTTATGTTCGTGTTCATGCTTCATAGTACGACAATGACTGCGAAGCCTACCTTGAAGAATGAGAGAGTGTTAAGTGTAGAATCATATCTTGGTTTATCAGCATATATGTTTCTTCAATCAACGGTCTCCTACCATGCCTTGGAATTGGTCAGGCAACTTTGAAATTTCTGGGCAAGCATTACAACTGCACTCATGTTTCTGCCCTCGAATTCCAACTGGAGTATCATATTTATTTATTTTTGGTTGTTCTCTTTCTGTCAATGGTGTCCCAGAAGTGGAAAAGTGATTTTCACATCTCATGCACTTGCATTGCTTTCCTGCAAGATTTCATGCTATTGGGATGGAACCATTATGGTGGATACATTTTGTGTTTTTATTTTTTATTTTTTTTAGGACATGATACAGTTTTATTTTATTTGGACTTTATGCGCAGAGGGAAAAGCCCTGCTACTGCCGCTAATGGATCAAGCAATGTGGCATCTAAAAAGGGCCGTTGAGCTGGTGGTTTGCAAACCCAGCGGGTTAATAGAGCATTGGAAGGTTTGTCTCATGGTTAGGAGAAATCAGAAATGGACTAGGGGCAGAGACACGGGGTGGGGTGGGCGTGGAAGAGGAGGAGGCTTCCGGTAGCCTAGGTGTGTGCCGACAGAGTAAGAAGATATTCAGAATTCAGAAAGTCAATATGTACCAGAGGTATTGAAGTTCTCTCTGTTGGAGCTAGTTTTGATTTATGGTGGAAGCTGATGGGTTTCTAGATTCATTTGTGACCTAACACTAGAATTCATATTCCTCTGGAGCTTGTCCAGTAGATTTAGACTTACTGCTTTAGAGTTCTTAGTCACTTCAAATTTAACTGATAAAAGCAGCAGTTGGGATATAGGAATTTTTGCATGCATATTATTTTGTGTATGATTGTGTGTGTTTTAATGATATATAACTTGCATTCAGAGGAATGATTTCATAATTCTGACAATTTGTAGAATATAACTTATTGTTGGTGGAACGAGAACTTGCGATGATACTGTTCTGGTAAGTTTAATTAACTGTGAAGGTGAAAGACATGCTAGTTTCAAATCAATCAATCAATCTATATATATATATATATATACACACATATATATAAAAAGTAGAGTACATGATGTGCCACAAAGTGACACTCTAAAAAATTAGAGTGGCATTCTAATTTTGTATTTAATATTTTTTTCACCTCTTTTATTAATTTTTTTTTTTTTAACTTTTACCCAAAAGTTCACATTAATTTATTTTATTGTTAGCTTATTAATGTCTTATTAATTTACTAAACTAATACTACACATTTCTCTATTCTTTGTGTCTTTTAGCGTACCTACCATTTTAGTATTTAAAAAAAAAAGCAAAAAATAATAATAATTAAGGATTAATAATAATAGCTAACTAGATAAGGTTCTGAAGAGAGATAAAAAAACATAAAAATGTTATGAATTTTTTAAATAAAACACATTATTTCACTATATATTTCCAAAATAAAAAACCTGAGACTGACAGAACATTTGAAAGAGGAATCTAAGGGGTCAACACCTTTGTTATATAGGCCTCCTAGTACCATCAAGATGCTGAAACCCCTACGGGTATTTTTTTTCCTTTTTTCTTTTTAAAATTAGGGGCTTAAATATGATTTAGGTTTGAGTAATTTGGTTGGATAGTTTTTGTTTTGGGTATATAAGTAGAGAGAATATTTGATGCGCAATATAAAGCTATATTCTACCATAGTTTAATTTTAAATTATCTATAAGATACATGTATATATACTTGCCCACATCATGTCTTAATGTCACAAAATCGATGAGTAGAAGATGGTGAGAGAGTTGGGCATACTTTCATTTCATGGTATGAAATATGTGAACATAACACAAATTAGTTGATTTTCATAGCCCCGTTACTTTTTTGCATTTATTTTTGGTTTCATGATTAAAAAAGAAAAATTAATCTTACCTTGAAAATGCTATAAATATGCAGTGAAACTGCTAAATTAATTTTTAATATCTCAAAATGTATATGTTTCTTTACTCTAATTTAGTTTACTTTTTTTTTTTTTTTTTAAATATATGTACAACATTATCCAAAACCATTTTACATACAATATCAAAAAACTTATCCCTACATTGCACGGACAACTTACTAGTCTTAATAACTAATATGATACATGTGCCTGGAATACTATACGGAAGGAAAATCAAAAACAGTTTGTAACACATTATGCACGAGAAATCTTAATATCTAATATCTAAAGACTAACATTATATTTTTTGTGAATATTTATAACAAGAAGATTTCATTTCATTTCAATTTCTGCGGGTGGGGAAGACTGAAGGTGCTCTGGAGTGTCAGAAATGCTACTGATTTCCAGCCTTGAAGGGTGTTCGTTTACTTTGGATTTGTCTTCATTTGTATCTGACGTTACTGCTTGAGTTGTAGCTCTTCCTGAATTTTTGATATAGAAGTATCTAAAATGGCTAATTGCCTTTTTCCAAGCACCCTCTTCACCTGGAGTTATGTTTGCTTCAGAAGCATCTTGATGTTGCTGACGACTTAAGGGTAAGAGAATTAGGGATAGCAAAAGACAAATGGTAGAAGTGGCGAAAGATACTAGATAGAGAACCACAAAGCTTTGGAGGCTCAAGCTTCCAGGTTCGTTGGAAGCAATGTCGTCCGAGCACTCACCTTGGGGTGTCAACCATTCATCCTCCAGCGACATAATAGTTCCATCCTCCGTTAGCTTAAGAATTACTTCAGAAAAATCCCTTGCAAATGGGGAGCCTTTCTGGAAGGCCTGGTTGGGAAGAAAGATAAGATTTCTATTAGATTCTTTATACAGAAAGGTAATCATAAAAACAAAATTACTAGCTTTGGCCACTATAGACTTCTACCAGCATTTTTTCTTTGTGAACTGGAATTATATGTGTGTAAATATCAAATGCACAGATTAAATGTAGGAAGAAGCAGTTTTCCTCACGGAAAAAATTTATTGGTGAGTGCTTAGTATGGAAATCATAAAAGAGTTTTTATGATTTGTTTAAGCATTCTCTTTGTCGGCAGGGGAAGGTCACTTCACTTGATTTTGTTTTACATTTTAAATTTTAAGTTTTTTTTTTTTTGGGGGAAATTCACTAGAAAATTTTATCATGGTCAACTCACTAGTGTCATGAAATTTATAAGGTTTGGGGTAATGTTTGATTTACTACTCACAAAGCCAAATCCTCCAAATCTGTGATTGCTTAGTATGGTACCAGTGTAACCCTTGCAATACTTATTGAGGAAAACTTTCTCATATGGGATTTCAAGAAAGGCAGCATCTATTTTGTTCCTTTCGAATTCTACTGGGTATTGGTCTTCTTTGCTAACTTTCACGAAGTTGTTTGGCTTTAACTGATGCACGTCCTCCAGGTATTTCTTTACAAACGAATCGCCAGAATAACCAACTTTGAAATTTTTCTTCTTTAACCACTCCATGTCTTTTGGCTGCAGTTGTCGCACAGTAAGCATTGAAGACAAACTAGCAGTATAGCTTGAGGTTAGAATCAATACAACAAAAAGCCACACTACAATCACCAAACGCGTGAAGTTGTTATAGATTCTCTCTCCTGTAACATGAAACCATGTGTTATAGGTGTGAGAATAATTGTAAAATAATTAATTTATGATGATTTTTTTAGTACAAGCTTAGTATTGAAATTATTTTTGGCTTTTGGCTACCCTGATCTACACTATATACAAAATAATAATAATAATAATAATAATTAATAAAATCCCCCTAATTCTTAGCCTTGAGTAGCACTCGGATTATCTTAGCTTCTAGATGGAATGAAAAATATGTTTCCAATGTTTGATTGACTGCTGCAGATATCTAGGTTATAATAGCATTTCATGATCTCTATTCTAAAGATTGATACTTACTTTGTGCAAAAAAACAGAGAGGAGAATGTGAACCAGAGTGCAGTGCTAATCTGATTCCTCCATGAGCCACTGAATTCTGGATTGGATTGGTGCTCCAACAACCAAACTATGAGCACTGTGTATATTAAGATGGCACTAGTCACCAACCACATGTCCCAGGTGAAAGGCTTTGTAATGATCCTACAGGTTTAGCCGGAGTTATCATTGCCACACCTGACTCAATGTATGGAGTAGTGAAATCTACGTATTGCAGCCGTTCGGCTGTTATAGTCAAGTCACCAATGGCAGCATCATAAGTCTTTTGTTGTATTCATTTGGACCACAGGACAAGCATAAGATATTAATCAGAAATAAATTAATGTAACAAAATAAAAGAGGTGTAAGAAGAGAAAAAAAAAAAAGAAGACAGTTCTAGTCAAATATTCACTGCCTTTCGGCCCAGTTTCTAGTCATGAATTCCCTGCTCTTGCAAGAGGCCTCTCTCTCTCTCTCTCTTAGATAAGTACGTAGCTAATTTCAAATAAGCTGTCAAAAAAGTCTCTCCTTCAAATTACAAGTTGAAAATGATATATTTTTGAATTACATGTGAGTAACATTTAGTAGTTTCAGGATTTGTACAAATCAACTTAAGAAAAGTTCCAACTAATGCTTTTCTTAACAGTTTTGGAGGCCAATTTGATATATTGTCTATCTTCTACGTAAGATTAACAAAAATGGGCAATTCAAAGGTTGAGGTAAATTTTCGATCAATTTTTTAAATATGCTGTTACATAGAATATTAAACGAAAAACCACAAGGGGAATGCAGTTTTTAAGTAACGGTTTTTTTTTATTTTATATTTTATATTTTATTTTTTCAGAATATGGTAAAATTCTGTAGATAAAACGTGCAAATATAAAACACAGCGGAATAATTTTAGGGGTTGTGTTTGTAGTGTATGCAGAAGCTTTTTATTAACAAGCGTTTCTCAAGGAATAAAAGGCAGAGAAGTTGTTACCTTATTGTGGACACGATGAACCAGATCATTGTAGGTGCAATTACAGGCCTCCAATTTATAAGCAAAGGATATCCCAAAAGTTCTCGTGCCTTAAGGAAAATTTGAATGCAGAAACCAGAATAATTGTTCTCATTCGGTTTCACCCCGTAATCAACCTTCACAAAATTCCCAAATGATGCTCTCCCTGGAACTCCAACTTTCAAAGGCTTTGCATCAGTAGGCATTTCCCAACCTTTCGGACTTTCTTGTAAGTTCCTCTGCAAAATTACGGGAGCAACCAAAGTATTTGGTTTTCCTATAGAAGGGATCATGGAGAATCCTAAGTCTGGTGTCCAGAACTCTATTTCTTTGTATCTCTTTCCAAGCACGTGTACAATACTCAAAATTGAAGTGTCTGAGAGCTGGCCTCCTTTAAAATGTATTTTCCCACTAAAACCAGAGAAATTGCTTAATAACATACCATCTAATAACGTCTTTGGACTACTTCTGTTATTTGTCATTATTTCGATCGCTTGTATAACAATTCTAATGCTATCATATGCTCGCAGAGCATAAAAACCGGGGTCGGAGTTGTCTTCCTCTGGATATTCAGTTCTGAAAATTTTCCGAAACTGAGCATGAAAATCATGGTACTCTGAGGTAACTTCTTCAGAATAATGGGTTTTAATTCCAATTGCGCCTTCCATAGAGGAAATAACCGAGTTGTTTACAGAGTCCAACAAACTTGTAATGCTATCTGGAATTATCCAAGTTGAATCTCTCCTTACAAGCCCCATACCCTTAGCTTCCCTGAACAAATGAATCGCCATTTCTAATGATGACTCAAGAACAATAAAATTTCTTAATTGTGTTTTCATTGACTTAACAAGCTCTTCATGAACAACCCATCCTGGATCAGACATAGAAGAAAATGGTGGAAGGACCAAACGGTACTCAATCTCCGAACCCACCTGTTGGAGAGCCTCAGTTAAAAGTGCCAACTTTCCGGAATGACCACCAAATGCTTCATCTTCATTCCTGGACTTTTTTTCTTACCCACCCGAAACACCCCTGCTAGCATAAAAACAAGAAAGTTCGGGCAGCGAGTCACATGTTGGAATGTCAGGATGTGGAATTTTGTTATTGAGATTAGATTAGTGATTAGTCACACCTACCGTCACCTATATTGGTCAGGTTAAGCAGCTGACTTCGCCCAAGAGACTAGGAGAGTTGCATGCGAATTCATGCTGGTGAAGTACGAGTCAGTGATTCAGTGGCGATAATGGATTGACTTCGGGCTCGCACCCACTCTTTGACGATTCTGCCCAATCAACTCATCAATTTTTTCAAAGTGAAACTCGAGTCAACAAGCCTGGAACTCATTCGAGGAATTAATGCATTTTATTTGTTCGGAACCATTTTTAGCCATTTGTACCAAGAACGGCCAGCGAAGTTGCATTAGAGGTGGATTGATGGCTGGTGCTGCAAACGAAATAACCGGAACAAGAGCTTGACTTCCAATATCAGCTACTAGAGCAGCTTCTTGCCATGTGTGCATGCCAATAATCACCTTAACCCTTTTTTCTCTAATCATCTCTTTTACTACAGCCAAAATTTACATATCCCATCAACATAGATGTTACTGATATTTTTATGTTAGCGAAATGAGCAAGTGATAGAGACTACTTACCAGCAGAAGTGCCTCTAAGGGAGTCCTGGATATAGAGAGAGAGTTTTTGAGTCTTTGAACTTGTGTTGTAGTTTTGAGCTCCAATTTCCATCGCTATTTTCTCTTCTTTTCCAATACGAGTATTAATATCAATGATTAAACCTACACATGTAACATTGTTGTTGTTGGCTTCAGCTCCACAGGAGTCGATGAGAAGAAACAAGATTAGGACAGAAAAGAGAACCCAAGATCTCCGGACCGTGCTAACCATTATGAGTTGGGAAGGCATATGGAAACATGTGTGGGTCTTTAGTGGCATTGCAGACAACATTATAAATACTGTTTTAGTCTGTTAGAGAGATTTTAATATATGAATGGCCTGGGAGTAGTGGTAGTTTATGGTCAAAAAACGCGTTATTTCTATATCAGTGTGAAGTCTTGAATCTTTGGCTTCGTCTTCAAAGTCCTCCCGACTTTGCTTACCAATAATAAAGGAAGGGCCCAGTCCCCAGTTAACTTCTGTGGGTGAGACTTGAGGGGTTATCCATCACTTTCGCAACAAAGTATCAATCCATTTCTCCTCTATTTTTCACACTATACTGTATAGCAAACAAAAAGTTGTGGTTTTAGAGTTTTAGCTTTTGTAATTAAGAAAGTATCAAACCTCTCACGGAAAGCAACAGAAATCACCGACGCCAGGACTTACGATATTAAAAAAAAAAAAAAAAAATACTATTACTTAGACCTTTTTAAAAGTAATAAAACATATATATGGGGATGGGTGAGATAGAGGAAGGAGAGTGTGGAACTGAACCTCGGCCTAGTGAGAAGCTGCCATCAGCTCCGGCAATCCTGTCTCGAAGTGATGTTCCCGCACCCGTGAGAACAGCTCCGATGGCAAACGTGGGAGTAAGCTAAGCTAGGAAGAAAAGGGAATAAGAAATAGAAACGAAAAATAAAAATAAAATATAATTAAGACGGGGGGAGATTTGTTGTGCTGGGAATCTGGGATTATGAAGAAGAGTGGTATGGGCTAGCCTGCGCAGGTTCGAATGGTCCTACTTGTATCCCAAGATAATCTTGGCAGTGGTGGAGGTGCGATCTTTGTAAAACAAAAGAGATTATTGTAGGGAAGTGAGAAATTTAAGAAGGCTAAAATTTATTACATGTGTACTTATACAAGTGTTTTACTGAAAACACTAGTGTGTGGTTGCGTCTTTTTGAGTATATTTTACACTACAAAAGCACTAGTACTGGGGTGTAAATACCCCCGATTGCTATTTTACTACTCAACAAGTCAAAACTCATCTACAACCGGGTGTGAATACCCCCGATTGCTATTACATGTAATGTATTGTAAACCCGATTTAAAATATTAGTATTACTATTTTCATGTGTGTTCTAATAAGTATTACTGTTTACTAAAAAAAAAATAGGGATGTTTATCCCAGATTGATTGTGTGCGTTTAGTGTCCGTTGTTTATAACTCTAGTCTATAACTATAAAGATTAGGTCATTTTATAGTTGTACTTTGATTATATAATGTATTATAAACCCGGTTTAAAATTACCATTTTCGCATATGACAAAACTTAGGTATAGTACGTTAGATGTTGTTCCTTAGGTTCCCCTCTTAAAATTTAGCTATGTGACTATTTAACTAAAAAATATACTTCCATCCCTTAAAAAAAAAATCTACATGGTAGAATCTTAAAAAGGGAATCTAAGGAACAGCACTTAAGTACTGTACCTAAGTGACTTCTCTCTCTCCCAAAACTTCTCTTTCTCTAACTTTTCATTTTTTTTCCTCTCTTCTCTGTGTGTGTGGTCAGTCCTTTCTTCTCTCTATCAACTCTATTCTTTGTTTTATTTATTTATTTATTGCTTACTGTAGTTGCTTTGTTTTAAAGGGTGGCCGGATTGGTTTGGAGTTTGGGTGGTTGTGGGTTGGCTGGATTAAGCGGGGCGGTGTTGGCGTGGATTGGAGATTGACGTCATCTGCGTGGACGATCGGCGTGGTGGTGGCGAGATCGGATTGGGTTTGGGTTTGGGTTTTGCTTTTATTTATCAACTCCAAATTTCTTTCTTTCTCCACTCTAATTCTCTTAGACCGGGTTTGGGTTTGGGTTTTGGTTTTGCTTTGATTTTTTTTGTTGTGGGTACCTGGTGTATTTGCAAGTTCATGGTGGTGGCAGTGAAGGGTTGTTGTGGTGGTGGTGGAGATGGGTTCACTGTAGGTTGGTTGATTTTTAGGTTTGGGTGTTTGGTGTTTGGAGGTGGTAGAGATGGGTTCACTATAGGTTTAGGTGTTTATTGATTTTCAGTTTAGGTGTTTGGTGGTTTTAGGTTTTGTATTGGGTTTGAATTGATCAGTGGTGGTGGTGGTGGGTGGAGTTATTGGGTTGCTCTACGGTGGCAGTGGGTGACTGAGATCGAAATTAGTGAGAGTTGGTTGGTTTGTTATATTATATTATTTTATTGTGTAGCTATATTATTTTAATCGGTTGTATGTAAAAATAAAATCTGGGATGTAGGGTGTATTGTAAAGTAAGTTGGTATAATAGATAAAGTAGGTTTTTAGATGGTAAAATAGAACTTTCATACAATCCCCATTGCTAATGCTCTAAGGAGTGTTTAGGATGGCTAGAAAACTCAGTCAAATGGAAAATGAATTTCGTTAATTGTAAAATATCAACCATTTACACTTCTATTTTGCCTTCAAACAACTTACACTCATTTTCAGTTCTATCTGAACTGAGAGAGAGAGAGAGACCGCTCTCCTGAACTCTTGCTCAACTCCACCGCCATCCGTGGCCATTTCTCTCACTGCCAATCTTCCTCTCTCTTCTTACCTCATTTTCTCTATTCCTCCCTCTGCCTCTATCTTCCTCCCTCTACCTCCATCTTTCTCCCTCATCCTCCCCTAACGATCTCACATGCCTTAACTCGCCCCCCACCCATACTGTCGTTGCCGCCTCTAGATCGAACCACCGATCTCGTTGCCATCACCTCAAGCTCAAGCTCAACATCGTCATCTGAAGTTCATTGTTGCTACCTTCAAATCCACCCAACGATTTAATCACCTTTACCTTTCTTTATCTCTCAATCTATCTCTCTCACTCTCACGATCGGTGCCTAATTTTGAGAAGGATTGATTTTTTTTTTTTTTTTTTTTTTTGGGTTCTGTTTTTTTGTTTCTTAGGTTTATATTTTGGGATTTTCTATTATAATATTTGTTTCGATGCTAAGAAAATGAGAGAGAATGTGTTTTCTAGAGAATTTTTGGGAACACAACCAAATAGGGATGGTAATTTTGCCCCACCCTGCTTGACCTATCTCTCCTCACTTCGCTTCACACGGGTTTTCCCTGCCCAACAAAGGTGGTGGAGTGGGAATAGGGTGAGATTTTAGCCCCACACCACTAGGCAAGGCGGGGATGGGTTTAGACTTTTTGGACCCGCCCCGCCCCGCATTGATAAGGGTTTAGACTTTTCATATCCTAAAATTCTACTATTTAAACAAGCAAATCATCACCTTATTTTATTCTATCTAACAAGGCTTTTTGCCTCTCTTCTCTCTCTCTCTCTCTCTCTCTCTCTCTCTCTCTCATAAGGTTAGAAATAAGGTACTAATTTTAACATTTTCTTTTATTTTTATTATAAACAAATTTATATACTATTAAATCATTAATTTTGTATTATGAGATTCTTGCTCCTGTTGTGATTTTTTCTTGTTAAACACTTTAATAATATTATTCATTTTTTGGTAAAAATTAGTTTGACTTAATGGGGTAAATTTATTTGTAATTTCAAGTATATTTTTATTAACAAAACATCTTTTACTAAAAGAAATTGTAATAATTAGGGGCAAATTAACAAGAAGTAGAGTTTTACAACGTGGGTTGGGGCCCTAAGGGGTGGGGATGGGGCAAGAAAATTTTCCTTGTCATGCGGGGTGGGGTAGGGATGGAGTAGGACAAAACCATACAGGGTGGAGGTGAAGACCCCATCTTTCGGACCCACCAAACCCCATTGCCATCCCTATAACCAAACACCTTAAAATATTATTCAAAACATTTTTTGGGATGCAATTAAACACTTGAAAATATTTTCCCTTCAAAAAAATATTTTCACTTGAAAATATTTTACACTTTGAAAACATTTTATACTGAGCCAAACACAACATAAAGTACAGAAGTGTGTAACAAACATTTCTCAACAAAGAAACTATTTTCTTAAGGGTCCTTGTCTTTTGTGTGAACATGCCAAAACGAGGAGGTCGGGTTTGGATAAAGAGTAATTCTAAGACAACAACTTTATCATAACTTATACACGTGGCAAATTATGAGTGGTGAAGTTGTGGCAACTAGACTCATATTTTTTTATGAGTGGCAAATACATATTTTTTTAATGATTTTTTATAATTAAAAAATATATATATTTGCCACTTGGTAATTCATGTGCAAATTACTTGATGTAATATGTATTACTTTGAATTCACTGTCCATATTAAGAAAGAGCTCAATTTAACAAAATGATACTTGTTCAATAATTATAAAATTATACAAATTCCAACATTACTAACCAAAACAAAATCCCACAAACACAAGGAGTCTAGACTCTAGTCTACCATTTGAATAACTAATTAAAACAAAGTTTCACTTCTTCACAATATTAACATCCAAAAAAGGAAAAATTGTATTCTAAACATTATTTAATAACTATGGATTCACTCTAATGTCTATTACTCCCAAAATTGATAAATACTTAACAATATATGAAAAGTATATAGATAATATATATATATATATATTGTAGGGACTCAGTTTGGATATGCCTTTTGAAATCAAAAGGAAAAACGGTCCAACAAGCCCAAACAATAAATTTTTTAGAGAGTGGGTTCAAGGACTAGGCCCTAACGAACGGACAACGCCCAAAGGTCCGATCTTCCCCCATTGAAGGTTGACACATTAAGATTATTCACCAAGGCTCCTCCTCGACATTCGTCCGAGGATCCTCCCTTTTTTCGGAGGCCCCCCCTTTTTCCTGTTCTATTTGGTTCCCCTTATATAGCCATTTTCTCGCCATCCCTTTCTTCCACCTGTTGATCATCCGTGCGCTTCACTTCTGACCATCCATCCCATCAGCTGTGTTATCAGTAATCATGTGATTTGTAGTGGCCAAGGTTACCCTATCCAGAAGTCACATCTCCATTAAGGCGGTCAGGGGATTAGGTGAGCACATTTATTGTGGAGATGACAACCTGTACTAGGCTTGTTCTCCCGCTTTGTGTTGTCCTCGGTCTGTCGAGGACAAGATCATCCTCGGCATGGTCCTCACAGCCCGGGCCTCAACACAACGTTCTAGGGCAATTTTCCATCCTCGGCATGGGCCTTGGGCCGGGTGCAAAATGGGCCGAGGCTATCAGACTTCCAGGCCCCACAATAGCCCCTCAAAACCCTGTTGCCTGCGTCCTCAGATGGGGAGGAGGGTTTTGATATCCCTGGGCCTTTTTCGTGATTCACTCAACATCGGTTGATGTCAGCATTGGAGTCTTTTCGCTTGCCCAGTGGACGTTTCTGGCGCCTCGATATTCGGCGCACGTTCGCATTAAATTTTCTGCGGCTTCATGTCCCCCACGTCCAGCGGTGTGATGGCAATCAATCGGTGGGGATTTCTTTGCCTTTATGGGCGGGAAGTTCCGCCTGATTAATTTTGATTGAGAGTATAAATACTCATTTGAACCGCTTGGTTTCCTTATTTGTACATTCAAGATCTTCGACGTGCACACTCTGAATCTAGTCCAATCTCCACACTGACCAGTGCCCCTTTTTGGCATAAAGATTCTGTCCGAGGAGAATCTTCCCACTTCTGTAAGTCTCCTTCTCTCTGTATCACAAACCTCTCTCTACTTCCTTTTTCCCTTTTGTTCTCTCTCTTTTGGGTCTTCGAGTCGTTGCTAGGGATGGGTAAATTTAAGAAATTAGTTGAGTCTGAAGAGATGATAGAGAAATTCATGGCTGATTATGGGATACCCCGTAATGTCGGCTTGAGGTATTGCGAAGAAGGGGAGTGGTATGCTAAAAGGAACGAGGGTGAAGTTGTGATTCCCATAGTAGCTTTTATAGAGGGAGGCATGAGAATCCCTATGGGGCCAGTGATGAGGGATTACCTTAGGCATTTTCGGCTAGTGCCTACCCAGTGCGCCGTTAATATGTTTAGGATACTAGGGTGCGTAGATGTCCTGAATGAGAAAACGGGGTTGAGGTTAACCCACCATGATGTGAATTGGTGCTACAATGTTCAGCACCTGAAGGGTAAGTCATACTATATGAAGACGAGAGATGATAGGGTTCAGCTTATCCAGTGCCTCCTCGATTCTAGTAAGGGTTAGACTCAAGATTTTCTCATAGTGTCGGGGGGAAGGGGTGGCACGACGGTCTCCACTGCTCGACAATAGAGGGAGAGCTAGGTAGGGCATTTGAAGCAGAAGATGGTCTAGCTTCTTTTCTTTCTTCTTTGTCATATATCTTATTTGTTTGATTGGTTATAAGAGTTTTGTTCCTCTTTTCTCAGATCCGCATGCCTTCGCACGTCATTTTCACCTGGTCAACAAGCAGGACCTGGAAGCTGTTCTTAGGGTGGAGCTTTTTCTGAACGAGACCGATAATCAGGTTAGAGCTGCCTATAAGATCCTCGAATATAACCGGCCCAGAAGTTGTTTCCGGTCCCAAAGCACGTTATCAGGGCCTGAGATCCTCGGCTTAGGCAAATCACCGTGGTAGAGGACGGATTTTCATTTTCCGAAGGAACTTCTATTTCGAAAGGCATCCCTTTAGTAGGTTCTTCCTCATCCCATCAAGTAGCACAGGCTAAAGAAGGGAGCTCGGAGAAGGGGGAAGAAGTGGTCGAACTGAGCTCATCTGAAGATGAATTCAGTGTAATTGGTCGAGCTGATCAGTCTGAGGATCCCTCTTGTGATTTGGGAGACCCCCAACTGTCCGAAGCCGACCTCCAACCCCCAAGGGTTGGAATTCAGATGGAGATGGGTTCTAAGAGACAGCCCCAGACCAGCCTTCTCGACCTGCTTGAGGGCAAGTCCAGGAAAGGTGCACCGAGTAAGTCACAGCCCAAACCCCCTCCACCTCTGCCTAAGCCCTCGCTTGTGCAGGCCAAGTCGTCCTCCGTCCCTCCAATCTCGGACTCTCGGCTTGAGTCCTCCGATCCAAAAAGAAAGAGGCTCTCTAAGGGCAATGACCCAGTGGACGGGGGCAGATCTTGCTCTTCTCCCGAGGCAGGTGAAGCTCGCTGACCTTCTAAACAGCTGAGGCTTGGTGGTTAGCATAAAGGACAAGAAACCGTTTAGCTACCCGAGCCCCAGGCCTGGCTGCCCGTTGCCATGCTCCATGGGCAACCTTTGATGGATGACGCTTCTCTTCGGGATTTTCGAGGAGGAGAGGGGGCTCGCGTAGCTGATGCCCTTGAGAGGTCCCTTCTACTCCCCATCGACATGGCTGAGCTTGGGAGCATGGGAGGGCAAGAGGTTGCCTACGACCTTAAGAGATACCTGGGCATGGTAGGACCTTTGGTACTTGTCTATTCTGTTTGAATTTTATCTCCTAGCACCTCCCTTCCTCTTAATGACGTGCTTGTTTTGGTTGGCTGGCTATCTAGGCTATTTTCAAGTTGGACGAGGAGGCCGACTAACAGAGTAGTGCTCTGGGAAGGAACGCGACAAGTTCCTATAGGCTGCGAGTACCCTTAAGAGATCTGAAGCAGATTTTAAGAAAGGGATTGACAGTTTGGAGGAGATGACAAAGGCTAGAGATAGCGTGGCTTCTGACCTAGCCGCTGCTACGAAACAAGCCGAGGACAAGATGAAGCGTTTGCAAGACGCCGAGGGCCAATTGCAGGCTACTCAAGAGGATATCACCGACTTGAAGAAAAAGTTGGCTGAGGCGATTAGGGCGAAAGGTATTGCCGAGTATGCTAGGGACGAGGCCGTGAGGGCCAAAGATGAAGCCATGTTTACGAGAATAGATGCTGAGTGTTCCGTAGAACATGTGGAGGAAGAGGCCTCTGCTGAGGGAGTGGCTAAAACTGAAGCTACTCTCAAGGCTCAAATTCCTGAAGTGTGTAGGCACTTCTGCTCCCAGACCTAGAATAAAGCCCTTAACCAAGCAGGGGTTGATGCCTTATCTGACCTTAGGAGAGCGGAGAGGGTGTATTACCCCCTTGCAATTCGCGAGGTTATCCCTGTTACTTCTGAGGTGGAGCTCGCTTTGCCAGCGGTAGATGAAAGTCAAACTAAAACTACTGAAGATGCATCTTCAACTGACAGACCTGCCGAGGGAGCTGAGCTTCATGAAGCGTCGAAGGGAGCGGGAACTGACGGTCAGGAGGTGCCCCAGGGTGTGGTAAAGCCTCCTGTTGATTCTCAAGCCATACTTGTTGCCCCTCAGATCCCTCTTGCCAGGGAAGGATCCTCCGAAGTAGCCCCTCGGGAGCAGGGTCCCGAGGCGTGAGTCAAAGTCATCCGACAATCTCCTCGAAGCAAGCTACCCGCCTATTTAGGGGAAGCAGGCTATCTCAGGGGACTATCCTGTTCTGATGGCGTGGACATTCCTATTTTTTTTTTTTTTTCATTTCATTTCGCTTTTTGCCTTGGCGACATTGTAACAGAATTACACACTTTCTTATTTGAAATACACATTTAGTAGTTCACTTTTATTTCTTGGATTGATACTCCCCTTTACTTGTTATACGTTAATGTTTTGCTTAATACCTTGGCTCTGTCTGACACTTAGGATCTTTTTTGAAGTGGTTAGTTTCCCATAGGCTTGAGTCTGAGCACCATGCAAGGCCTTGGATCTGTCTAACACTTAGAATCTTTTTTGAAGTGGTTAGTTTCCCCATAGGCTTGAGTTCGAGGACCTTGCAAGGCCTTGGTTCTGTCTAACACTTAGGATCTTTTTTAAAGTGGTTAGTTTCCCCATAGGCTTGAGTCCGAGGACCATGCAAGGGCTTGGATCTGTCTAGCACTTAGAATCTTTTTTGAAGTGGTTATTTTCCCCATAGGCTTGAGTCCGAGGACCATGCAAGGCCTTGATTCTGTCTAACACTTAGGATCTTTTTTGAAGTGGTTAGTTTCCCCATAGGTTTGAGTCCGAGGACCATGCAAGGCCTTGGATCTGTCTAACACTTAGAATCTTTTTTGAAGTGGTTAGTTTCCCCATAGGCTTGAGTCCGAGGACCATGCAAGGCCTTGGTTTTGTCTAACACTTAGGATCTTTTTTGAAGTGGTTAGTTTCCCTATAGGCTTGAGTCTAAGGACTATGCAAGGCCTTGGATCTGTCTAACACTTAGAATTTTTTTTGAAGTGGTTAGTTTCCCCATAGGCTTGAGTTCCAGGACCATGCAAGGCCTTGGTTCTGTCTAACACTTAGGATCTTTTTTGAAGTGGTTAGTTTCCCCATAGGCTTGAGTTCGAGGACCATGCAAGGCCTTGGATTTGTCTAACACTTAGGATTTTTTTTTTTTGGCGCTAGAAGGAGGGCCTCGGCTCTGCTTCACCGGAAGTGGGCCATCCTCGGGTCGAATTCCTGACCCCGTAGTGTCCCGAGTAGGGGTGGTTCGGATTTCTGACCTGACACGTGGCAGTAGCCGCTTCTTCAGTTCAAGCTTTCGCCCTCCTCAATTACGAGGCATCTCCTGACTACTCGCATTCTGCGCCTAACATTTCGATGCACGAGACGCGTCCTCATGAATATCCTTGTGGATTGATTCAAATCCAACGGTTTACGGCCTCTTTGGAATTTGGTTAGGATTAATGCCACTGATAACCCTTTTCTCTCGAATTTTGTATGGATCAAATCCCATCAACCTCCATATTCTATATAAGGCCCTCTAGGGGAGGAAACATCCTTCCATACTCCATGAATCCCCTAACAAAACAGGAGACACATCCCCCTAGCTCTCTGAGCCCCTTCAACAGCCCTGCCAGGATTGTGACAAGAGTTTGAAGAAATGGGGCGGCCTTGGATGGGAGTGAGGGCACACAGGCTAAAGGTCCTCCTTCCTCGGCCGAGAGCCGTTATGGCTGTAGCCTACGCTAGACTTCTGGTATGGCAGAGTTTGGGCATCATCACGATGGTGCTGTGCATGGCGGTTAGGAGGAAAGTCCCTGAAGTATGTAACGCTCTCCTCCGGGGCGCACCCATGCCTGTCCCTCAAACCAGCAGCGACCTGCGCCTGGCCTGTCTATCGATGGAAGCTCGCAAGATCACGTTATGTCCTGTGCCAGGGTGTTGCCGTCTCTAACGGCCAACCAACGTGGGGCTGGGAGAGAATCAAGGGAACATCATAGGGAGGGGTCGTTAGGTGTCCATGCATCTGCTCCTCTCTTCTTGCCGGCACCATCTGCACAGGCCCGGGGGTCGTTGGCAGCCTTAAAACAAGCCTGCCTCAGCCCCCTTCCCTAAAGTTTGTTTTAGAACAGGCCCGTCTGGGCCTCTGTTTGTAACCTTAGCTTTAAAACACGCCTGTCTGAGCCTCTGTTTGTATTTTGTATTTGCTTTTCAATTAATAAAATGTTGTTGTGTTTGTTTCCTTCTCCTATTCTTCGAATGTCTTACTTTCCTGCAATGATCATTTCTTGTGCAAAAGCATTCTTGTTAGTTGTTTCTTTGTTTTTGTTTTTGTTTTATTTATTTATTTATTTATTTATTTATTTATTTATTTTTATATCGGTGTAGCTTGCGTAAGCCCCCAACGATGGAAATCGCTAGACGTTGCGCCTGCTAACGCCCTAGTCCTCCCCACAGATGGCGCCAATTGTAGGGACTCAGTTTGGATATGCCTTCTGAAATCAAAAGGAAAAATGGTCCAACAAGCCCAAACAATAATTTTTTTAGAGAGTGGGTTCAAGGACTAGGCCCTAACGAACGGACAACGCCCAAAGGTACGATCTTTCCCCATTGAAGGTTAGCACATTAAGATTATTCACCAAGGCTCCTCCTCAGCATTCGTCCGAGGATCCTCCCTTTTTTCGGAGGCCCCCCCTTTTTCCTGTTCTGTTTGGTTCGCCTTATATAGCCATCTTCTCGCCATCCCTTTCTTCCACCTGTTGATCATCTGTGCACTTCACTCCTGATCATCCGTCCCATCAGCTGTGTTATCAGTAATTATGTGATTTGTAATGGCCAAGGTTACCCTGTCCAGGAGTCACATCTCCATTAAGGCGGTCAGGGGATTAGGTGAGCGCATCTATTGTGGAGATGACAACCTGTACTGGGCTTGTTCTCCCACTTTGTGTTGTCCTCGGTCTGCCGAAGACGGTATCATCCTCGATGTGGTCCTCATAGCCCAGGCCTCAACACAACGTCCTCGGGCAATTTTCCATCCTCGGCATGGGCCTTGGGCCGGGTGCAAAATGGGCCGAGGCTATCAGACTTCCAGGCCCCACATATATATATCTAAAAGTTAAAGTGTAGTATTTATTGTTGTCAAGTTTCTATTGCACTACCTTATGCACCACGACATTGACCACATAATCATTCTTTTTTCTTATTTATTTTTTATTCCTAATCTTTTTTTTAAAAATATATAAATCGATTATCGACTTTACAGATTCATTTTGGGAGGTTTTAACTTTACATAAACTTTGCATTTACATATTCATCTATTTTAATTTAGATGTTTATAACTAAACAATGAAATCAATGAAAAATCATAAATGAAGAAAAAAAAATGAAGAATCATAAATCAAAATAAAAAACAATGTCTATACATATCTATACTATATATAATAATGGAAGCTTCGCAATAAATTTTACAAATATCTTTTTGCACCACATCTTTAGCATCCTTTCTTATTTTTTGTTTATGCAATTTTTACTTTGTTTAAGTTTTCATCTTCTTCAACCATTGTCTTCTTAGTTCAATCTTTCATCTCTTCCAATCATTGCCTTTTTAAATTTTCTCCTTTATATCTTTTTAAATTCTACTGTTTCACTGTTTTTAACTTTTTGTCTACTTCCACCCTTCCTCTTTAGTTAATAATTAGTTGTTTTGCAAGTTAGAATTTGAGTTTTTCAGTGATCAATTTTGATGTTAAACTATTAAACTTTGCTAAGTCTTTTTTATTACTAATATTTTTGGTTGGATAGATTTGTAGTTTTTGTAGAGAAAGTGGTATTAATAATTGTATTAGAAGTGCTTTATAATATCACTTATTCAAATAAAAGCAAAGGTTAGTCAAACGAAAATAATCAAATGAGTGACATATTTTAACTTTGCAATTTTATTATCATTGTTAGGTCACAATCTGAATGACCCCTTGTGATTAACCCTAATTAATTAATTAATTAGCCAAAGTTATTAATTAATCAATTTAACATGCAAATACGTGGAAGCACAAACAAATCACCAAATACTAATTATGCAGCGGAAAAAATAAATGATACGGTGATTTGTTTACGAATGGGGAAAACCCTAACGGCAAAAACCCCACCGGGTGATTTTCAGGTCACCACTCCCGAAACTCCACTATTATCAAATCAAGCGGTTACAAGAAAGGAATCATAAGTACCTTACCAACCTACAGTTGAACCCTTACCCCAATACCCAATTGGATTTGATCTGTAGTGACAGTCTCCACCTTTGATGCACGGCTCCCAAGTACGTGACTAACCAATGCGCGGATCCAAGTACGCGACTTCAGAACACCAACTTGAGGAAGAATGGTTGGCTGCAAAGTTCTTCAGTTCATCCACGTGATGAATAGCAGGAAGATGCTTGGTCACAAAACCCTATGGTGCAAATACACAGCAACTTCTTGATGGAAGATGAACTAGGTCAAGAACCTTGTCTGTTGAGCACAATTTGCATAAACAGAGATTGCTCAATGATAATACAACTTGTGTCTACCAAAATGGCTCTTAAAATAATCCTTTTATATGTTTAGGGTTAGAAGAAAAGAAAACCCAAAAACATATTTACGGATCCCAAGAAAATCAGATTGGAATTCTGACTTTTTAATTCTCGACAGATAGCAGGTGTCGAGGTAGCTATCGAGAGGTGTCGAGCTTTAAAAATTCTGCACTTCAACTTGCTTTCTCTTGGACAGACTTGATGACTTCAACACTTGAGCTTGAAACATTGTTTCTTGAAGTATTAAAAACACCTAGAACTACCCAATTACAAGCAGAGTGCGTTTTGTCAAAGGATTAGCCAATTCACATAACTAAGTGACATATGTTCTTAAACACATTAAAACATATATTTCCTAACAATCTCCCCCTTTGGCAATCCGTGACAAAACCACAACAAACAAATGAGCATATGAGAGAAGTCATAAATCACTCAACTCATATTCACTTGTTGAATACAATAAAATCTATCCTAACACAAACTCTTGAAAAACTTTGCAAGAAGAGAGCTTATGATAAGTAGACTTTGACAACCTGTATTTCTGAAACACTTTAAACAAAACTCATCAAGGTATCTTAGTGTGAAACAGAAATAATAGACTGCATACAAATATAAAGAACATGTGTATAAAGATAGAAAAGAAACAACACATGAAGAGAGAGGTGAAAGAAACATACATCAACATATATAAGATATGAGATAAGTACAATGTATGTAAAAATGGTCAAAGGACCTCATATACAAGACCAATGTATATCTAAGAGATAAGAAAAGAAAAAAATACATATAGCCTCACTACATCCCTTAAGTATAACAACATCCCCCTATCAAAAATGTCCTATACTAACTCTCCCCATAAGATGACTACTCTCATAGCCCAAAACTACCCAAAACTACTCCCCCTTTTTGTCACGAGTGACAAAGGGTAGAGTGTCATGTAGACATCTCATCGGCAGAGCTAGCATCCCCATCATCATCATCATCATCCTCATCATCCTCAGAATCTGACGCTACTGGAGTAGATGGTGAAGGAGTAGCCTTTGGAGCAAATCCACCCATGATCGCCTGCCATCGTGCAATACGATCCACACGAACATTCACCTGATACAACTCAGCAGAGAGTGTATCAAGGCGAGTGTCCATGCGCTGCAGCTGCGCCATGATATCACCAAGGGATACATCGCTCGAAGAGGAAGAAGGAGTAGATGTAGATGGAGCTGATCTGGATGGTGCTGAACGGGAGGGAGGAGTGGCACCAGGCTGTCTCGACCTGAACTGCGCCTCATTACGTTTTACGGTAGCGGCGTCTATGGTAGATATATGTGTGAAGTGGTCGGACACAGGAAAGGGAACAGAAAAATGGCGTAGAATCCGCGTGATAGCAGAAGGAAAGATGAGCTTATCACGGGACGCCGAGTCAAGATAGACCTCTATGATAGAGCGGATGAAGTGAGAAGGGAAGTCTATAGTAAGATGCTCAAGCAGGGAAAGCAAAAATCGAGCACGAGGCTTAGTGATAGAGTTATAATGAGAAAGAGGATGGAGAACAAAAGTCATCACCATGTTAATGAATCTAGGACCTTTAGCAAAAGGCCTACATGATGTGAACTGATGCTCACCCCAATCAGCAGGGCGCTCACAAAAAGCAAAGATGAGCTCATCCTTGGACACAGTCCTCAGACGCTCACAAGAGGGGTAATCAGGAAACTCTATCCTAGGTACTCTAAGCACATCCGCAACAAGTTGCGGTGTGACAGGAATGCGCATACCTCGAACGCGAGTGATAAAATAAGGTACTGAAAGATCAATCCCGTGCATGTTGGAGTAGAACTCCTGTATCAGCACGAGAGGACAAGTGACCAGGATGTCACACAGTGACCCTCATCCCCTACTGTGAATGACAGAGGGAAGGTCAATATTGGCGAAGTCTGCCAGAATAACTTGGCGTTTCGAATGAACACCTCGTTTGGAAAAGTTCTCCGAAAATGCCTTATGAGCATCTCGATCACGGAACCGAATGTTAAAAGGAGTATTGTCTAAAGAGGAAGAAGCTCCAGAACGCAAAGGGTTCTGAGCAGGAGTAGACTTACGTTTGGGTGCCATAGACACGACTAACGTAAAAGAATGAGAAAATATAGAAAAGGGGGGGAAACAATCAGAAAAGTCCCAAACACAGTTCAAATATATTAAATATGTTGAACAACAAGAACGTATGCATGGGAATGCATGGGCATGTGTCATGTAAAGAGAAAAACATCATGGGCTCAGCCCAATCCAATCCTAGCAGCACACAAACATAAGGCACACATCTAAATGCATGTAAATATCATTATAATGCAAATGAAATGCAATGTATGATATTTTGAAATCATTTAAGT
>NW_027069522.1:401644-416517 GCF_002906115.3 Quercus suber | reverse complement strand
AAAATAAATGACACGGTGATTTGTTTACGAATGGGGAAAACCCTAACGGCAAAAACCCCACCGGGTGATTTTCAGGTCACCACTCCCGAAACTCCACTATTATCAAATCAAGCGGTTACAAAAAAGGAATCCCAAGTACCTTACCAACCTACAGTTGAACCCTTACCCCAATACCCAATTGGACTTGATCTATAGTGACAGTCTCCACCTTTGATGCACGGCTCCCAAGTACGTGACTAACCAATGCGCGGATCCAAGTACGCGACTTCAGAACACCAACTTGAGGAAGAATGGTTGGCTGCAAAGTTCTTCAGTTCATCCACGTGATGAATAGCAGGAAGATGCTTGGTCACAAAACCCTATGGTGCAAATACACAGCAACTTCTTGATGGAAGATGAACTAGGTCAAGAACCTTGCTGTTGAGCACAATTTGCATAAACAGAGATTGCTCAATGATAATACAACTTGTGTTTACCAAAACGACTCTTAAAATAATCCTTTTATATGTTTAGGGTTAGAAGAAAAGAAAGCCCAAAAACATATTTACGGATCCCAAGAAAATCAGATTGGAATTCTGACTTTTTAATTCTCGACAGATAGCAGGTGTCGAGGTAGCTATCGAGAAGTGTCGAGCTTTAAAAATTCTGCACTTCAACTTGCTTTCTCTTGGACAGACTTGATGACTTCAACACTTGAGCTTGAAACATTGTTTCTTGAAGTATTAAAAACACCTAGAACTACCCAATTACAAGTAGAGTGCGTTTTGTCAAAGGATTAGCCAATTCACATAACTAAGTGACATATGTTCTTAAACACATTAAAACATATATGTCCTAACAATCATCATTATTATTATTGTAGGGACCAAATAAACTAGCTTAGCCTAAGCCCACTTGGAACAGTGAGTTGTATAGTTCAGCTTTGGCCTAAATCAATATAATTTGTAAGAGAGGGAAACAATCAATAAGAGAGGGCTTTGCCCGAGGATGAAAATAAGGAAGAAAGGGTTGATGTTATAAAATAGATGAGCAAATGTTCCCCCACAAGCTTGCCCGAGGAGGCCAATGTTATACAGAAGGTTGCACTGTTCACTCTCTTCTCTCAATGTTCTTCTTGTTTCTTTTCCTTATCTCTTGATACTTGTGTCTCAATTCTTTTCTATGAAATCCATCTTTCTCTTATATACTCTCCCTTCCTTTGCATCCTGACCTTTCATCTTCACCTCCCCCATTTCTCTTCGTGACACTTGTCCCTTTAAACATCTGAAGAAGGTAGTAGATGAAGTTTGCTTAGCTATGAATTATACTGTTCAGGTCACTTCTTCATCAATGCGGCTGATAAAGCTATTGCTTGCCATTTAATACGAAGGCAACATGCTACTTTTCTCTGGAACCTTCCCCTACTCCTCATGATTCTCTTACCTCAGCCAATCCTTCCCACCTGAAGCTCCTAAAAGCCTTTTGACTCTTCATCTCCCTTTCTTTGGTGAACTCCCTCCTCGGGCGTGTGATGCCCTACACTACAGCCCAACAATCCCTTCTTTGGTCCTCGTGCCCCCACAATTATTATTATTATTATTATTATTATATAGAACTTAATTTTGAGATTTTGCTAATAGTTGTTTATTTGATAATTTTTTTTTGGGTAGACGAATTTGCAATTTTTTCAAAAGAAAATAACCTCAATAGATTATCAATAACAAATTATTTTCCTAATCAATCTAATAAATCATTGTTAAGTTTTACAAATTTTTTAGATATGTTTTTCGGTATTTTGGATTGTAAGGTAGAAAAATTGGGTTTGAAAAAGTTTCTTTAAAAAGCAAAAGAATAATTTCCAAAATTTGGATTGTAATGATACACAAAATATTACAAATAACTTTTATTAAGAAATGAATATTTTCATTAACTTGCCTTTTAAATTCTTGAGAAAAAATTGTGTTGTCTTCATTTTTGTACAACATAAATTATATATATATATATATTACTTTTGTGATTATTTATATAATAAATGAAAATATAATTATGAAATACATTACTCTTTATTAAATTATAATCCAAATTGCAAAAAATAAATTTAATTAGACTACGCTAGAAAAAATTGTCAACACAATGCCCAGATCCACGACTAGTTAATAATTAATTCCTACGGTGTTGTATCCTAATTTTTTAAAAATTACTATATTGCCATGTTGTACCTGTAACTGTACTTATGTCCATGTTCATGCTTCCTAGATTGACAATAACTTTGAAGCCTACCTTGAAGAATGAGAGAGTATTCAGTGTAGAATCTTATCTTGGTTTATCAACATATCTGTTTCTTCGATCACCAGTCTCCTCCCATGCCTTGGAACTGGTTAGGCAGCTTGGAAATATCTGGACAACTGTTACAACTTACAACTGCACTCATGTTTCCGCCCTGGAATTCCAACTTGAGTAATATTTTTTTTGGTTGCTCTCTGTTTGTTAAGGTTGTCCCAAAAGTGGAAAAGTGATTTTCACACTTCATGCACTTGCATTGCTTTCCTGCAAGATTTCATGCTATTGTGATGGAAACTTTATGGTGGATACATTTTGTTTTGTTTCGTTTTACAGGATATAGTTTTATTTTATTTAAACTTTATGCGCAGAGGGAAAAGACCAGCTATTGCTGCTAATGAATCAAGCAATGTGGCTTCTTAAAAGGACCGTGGAGCTGGTGGTTTGCAAACCCAGTTGGCCAGCTGGTTTATAGAGCATTGCAAGGTTTGTCTTATGGTGGGAGAAATGGGACTAGGGGCAGAGACAGACGGGGTGGGTTGGGCGTGGAAGAGGAAGAGGTTTCTGGTAGTCTAGGTGTGTGCCGGCATGGTAAGAAGACATTCAGAATTCAGAAGGTCAATATGTACCACAAATATACTACTAGAAGCAATTGATGTATTGAAGTTCTTTGTTGGAGCTAGTTTTGATTCATTGAGTTTCTAGATTCATTTGTTAGTTAATACTAGAGTTCATATTCCTCTGGAGCTTGTCCAGTAGATTTAGTGCTTTGAGTTTAATCACTTCAAATTTATCTGATCAAAGCAGCAGTCGGGATTTAGGAATCTTTGCATGCGTATTACTTTGTGTATGCATGCGTGTGTATTTTAATGATAAATAACTTGCATTCAGAGGCATGATTTTATAATTTTGACAATTTGTAGATTATAAGTTATGGTTGGTTGAACGAGAACTTGAGATGGTACTATTTTGATAAGTTTAATTAACTGTGAAGAGGATGTTATATATTTAGACCCCTGTAAACTTAGATTGTTTATCCTAATAAATTAACTGTTAGGTTCTAAAACTTTAGGAACTAAATGTATTAGAATTTCATTATGTATTATGTTGGCAAACCATGATCAAAACATTGAGTCTAGATTTAGGCTTGCTCAAAGTGTATTTATTTGTAAAAGTTGGAATTGAGTGATTGCAGGATTTATTGGTCTAAATCTGCAAGGCTTGATTGATCGAACCTCATGCAGATTAATTTTTTTGCAGAATTTTTCAACTCAGCCGAAGCCCGGTTTGACGTGTAGGGTTTTATGTTTTACTCTTAGTATAAAGGGAAAAACCTAGTTACGTTTTGGAAGTTTTTGATGTGCTGTGTTTTGAATCTCTGATCTAGAGGTATTTACCTTCATACACACTTAGGATTATCAAGATTAAAATTATGTCAAGAACTTGGTGATCGCTTCAGTTGCTACATAAAGAACTTAAAGAAGATCTGAAACCTTGGAGTGGAGTCTCAAAGTCACAAGTGGGAGTACTTGTGGTTGCAGTGGATCAAGGAAAGAAGTAGTTCGTGGACTCGGAGCTGTCATGTGATCATGGTAGTAAATTTTCTACTTGAGGTAGCAATAGGATGTTAGTAGTCTAAGTTTTATTATAAAAACTTCAATTCTTTCATAGTGAATTTGTTTTACCTTGAGGATAGCTAGATTAAATCCTCCCCAGGTTTTTTACCGGTTTGGTTTTCCTAAGTTATCATATCGTGTGTTCTTTATATTTCCCCATTATTTACATGATATGATTTGAATGTGTTAATCTAGATTTGAATAATTTATTTAAGTAATCACTTGGCTAAATAACTAGGTTAAACAACTTGTATTTCAAGGGGTCTAAAAACATACATTAACCAAGTTTTTATTTAGGTTTATTAAATAGATCTAGGTTAAACACACATCAATCATATCATAAACAAAGGAAAAGTAAAGAACACAAGCGATATAATGACCTAAGAAAACTAATGAAACTGTCCAGTTTCAAGGTAAAAAATCTGGGGATGATCTAATCTAAACAATCCACAAGGCAAAAATTCACTAATAGAATAGAATTTTTACAATAGATTCAACCCTAATTCTAATGTTACCTCTTGTAGTACTTACTCACGCGACCACACACAGTAACAAATCCACGGACTCTTCTATTTTGTGACTCTAAGATCTCATTCAAAGGTTTAGATCATCAACTGTGATTGATCTTGTATGCAGCAATTTCAAATTTACCAGTTCTAATAATGTGTAGATGGAATTCCGATAGTGACTTTGAAAGGAGAAGGCACAATACCTTTTAGATCTCAAAAGAGCATCTCCAAAGTCTCTTCGAAACATGTCTTAGAGTTTTCTTTAAATACTTTGTGAAATAGATTTGAAACTCTAATCACTTAATTGGCTTAATGAGCCGTTGGGCGAAAATTAAAATCTGCAGAAATGCATCTCGACCGGTCAAACCATAGTCTCGATCACAAAACATATAAATACTAAGAAAAACGTTTGAAACCCTAATTCACATTAATTACGCGATTAGGTGACAAAATACCTAAATTTACCAAACATGGAAAAATTGAGTTAAATGGAAAATCATAAACCACTGACCTTAAGGGTCGTCCCAAAACAAACAAAACCTTAATTTGACTTTTGAGCAAAAAGTTAGTAAGGAAACAAAAAAAATACTATAAATAGCAAAATCGCAGTTTTTGAGGCCTAAATGAAGGAATTCGTCATTTTTAGGAGTATCTCGTGGCAAAACGACGACTATTGCTCAGAAGGTTGTTTCGCTTCAGTTTGCCAAATTTCATGCGATTTTGGCTCTGAGGCCCATGATTTCTACTAGTATCTTTTTGCCTTGCGCATTGATTTCAGGCACGCATGAGAGTCCATGAAGGCGATGACACTATGTTCTACATCATTTTTTGAGTCTTTGAACTTGTGTTGTAGTTTTGAGCTGCAATTTCCATTGCTATTCTCTCTACTTTTCCAATACGAGCATCAGCATCAATGATTAAACCTACTCGTGTAACATTAATGATTTGGCTTCAGCTCCATGGTAGACAATGAGAAGAAAAAAGATAGAACAGGAAACAGAAACCAAGATCTTGGAACCGCGCTAACTGTCATGACTGGGAGCAGCATTTGGCAATTTGTATCGATGTGTGGAAATTGGAATATATTGGGACAATATACAATATATGGTGGAAAAGCATTACAAAAAGTCAAAAAGTGTTTGGATCGATCAGAAGATCCTAATATATGGACCGTCTTAGATGTGTGAACTTAAAAAACGCTTTATTTCTAGATGACTTGGTGTGGAATCTTGCGTCTTTGATTTTGCTTTCTATAAAGTTGATTTTAGCAAACTTATGGGGAGATGTAGACCTCGTAAACTGGTCAAGGAAATCGGGTATGGGTTTGATTTCGCGAAGTTTGGGTCAGAATTGAGTTTTCCTAAACCGGTTATAAAACTTATGATATGAGTCAGTCATATGACTAACATCTGTTTTTCTCATGGCAAAAGTGAAAATAAAAAATTGAAAAGAAATTTGGTAATATTGTGCTTATTTTCTTTCAATACAATTAAAGAGCAAAGAAAGAAAAATAATTGAAAACAAAAGTTAAATAATACATAAAATTTAAAGTTCATGTAGTCCAACGTCCACTAAATTGGAGTCTTCAAGTTTCGACCTCGTGAGTGACTTTGAGAAGATAAAAAAGGACGTTAGTAAAAAAAAAAAAAAAAAAAAAGGAAAAAAACCCTACAGGAAAAGGGCCAACCCAACCTGACCTGTCAATTTAGAGGGCTAGGTTTGTATTATCTTATTATTTAATGGGTCCAAAAATCTCTGCCTATGCCTGCATTTTTCTTTCAAGTTCAGACAAATTTTCACTCAATTTTGTCAGGTCTAGACAGATGAATAAGAAGTATAACATTTTTCTGAATTAAAATTTCAAAGGACATGCTCAGACTCTTCTGGGAGCTTTGATAGTGACATCTTTGAAAGTCAATATTTAGTGGGAATGGGGAATGAGAAATGTAGAGTTCCCTGTAATTCCATCTCTGTCTTGGTGGCTGAGGAAAAGTCTACTAATTTTTTTTGAGAACAAAATTCTGCATATTAGTGACGGGATATTGTAATAGTTAACCATTTTATAATTATAAGATTTTAAGGGTACATATAAGATACTTTTTTCATTGACTACATGGGGGAGAGTTAAAAATGTTTTCAATAAAAAATGGAGTCCCTGAAATATAGAGACAGTTTGTGAGTCTTTGAATTGGAGTGGCATTTTTTTAGCTAAAATTTCCTTTGCTATGATCTCTTCTTTTCCAATATTGGTATTAATATCAATGATTAAACCTACACATGTCACATTGTTGTCGTTGGCTTCAGCTCCATAGGAGACAATGAGAGAGAAATAAAGATTACAGGAAAGTGCAACCATCAGTTATGAGTTGGGAAGGCATTTGCAAATCTAAGAAGTGTATGTGGAGCTTTAGTTGTATTGCAGACAACATTATAAATTACTGTTATAGAGATTCTAATGCATGCATCATCTCATAGATGATGAGAAAAAAAATGTATTGACCCCTAACAAATTAATTAATTACCCAAGTTAATTAATTAGGTTCAATTACATGCAATGACGTGGTAGTATAAACAAATCACCAACTAAACTAAATGCAGTGGAAATTAAATTTGACATGGGTGATTTGTTTACGAATGGGGAAAACTTTTGAGGCAAAACTCCACTGGGTGAATTTAAGGTTACCACTCCCAATAATCCACTATTATCAATCACAAGTGGTTACAAGTATAAGGAATCTTACCAAACCCTTTGGTCTATCCCGAAATATTAACCTGCAGTTGAACTCTTACCCTAATACCCAACTGGACTTGTATTATAGCGGCAATATTTCCGTTCAATGCACGAATCCTAGTACATGACTAACCAATGATACACGAATCCCAGTACGTAACTAACTCCACAGCAACCCTTTGATTCTTGTAGTTGATTTGCAGCAGCTTTACATAGAAATACCAATAAGATCTTCAATGTTGGTGCAAGAGACTTTGCTTGGTTATAGAACCCAAATGTGTACAAGAAACGCAACAAGAACTCTTTCTTCTGTAGGAGGAGGCTAGGGTTTCAAAAAGAAAATCTTATGAAGCTCTCTAGGGTTAGGTTTTTCTTTTTCTACTACCTCTTTTAAATAGGAGTTTAAAGGGCTTTCCTATTCCAAATAGGTTTACACAAACCTTGGGCTTTCCTAGTCCAATAAGGATTATACAAATCCATAAACATATATTCTTTGTAGAATAAAACGTTTCTAGATATATTCTGAATCCCGTAGTCTCTACAAATTCGGTATGTATCGAGCTTTTGTCGAGCTTCCACTTTAAATCTCGATAGAAGTCATTTCTATCGAGCTTTAATGAACAGTTTTTTCTTCACTAGTTTCTTGGTCGAATCTTCATGGTTTTAACACTTGACTTGAACACTTGTTTCTTGAAGTACTAAACCCATCATAGATCTACCTAATTACAAGTAAAGTGCATTTTGTCAAAGGATTAGCCAATTACATAAAATATGTCCCTAACAATAGAGGTTTTATGAAGCCTGACTTTGCTAACCAATAATAAAGAAATGATTAAGTGATGTTGCGAAAGTCTGAAGAAAGCACACACGATGCTTTCTTGTTGGAATAGAAACTAAATTGTTAGTTTCTGGTAGTAAACCTCGAATCCACAAGAGGCTTCCTTGAATCCACCAGAAGAAAATTTGACAAAACGTCTCTGTTTATTGATGATACTATGCCTTACCTCTGACGGCTACAAAACATATAAATACTAAGAAAGAACGTCTAAAACCCTAATTTGCACTAATTACGCGATTAGGTGACAAAATACCGAAATTTACCAAAAATGACGTTCATGGCATTTGTCATGAATTTGGATCAAAATGCTGTTTCCCTTCAACCTGCCAAATTTCATGCAATTCCGACACTGTTGTCCCGATGCCCTCTACTGGCACTCCCCCTTTGACTTTTGGCACCCCTATTGCTCGTTGTGACTTCCGGCACCCCTGCTGCTCTAGGAAGGCAGGTGTTGTTTATTCTACATCAGTCTCCCTTACTTGAAAAGAACTCGACCCTGAGTTCCCACTATCTGGCGCATCAGGAGGATGGTACTCATAAAAATTAGCAACATTGAAGGTGGAAGAAATATTCATGCTTGGTGGAAGAGCAATTACATAAGCACTGTTGTTGATCTTCTTTGTAATCGAGAATAGCCCATATTTCTTGTCCTTCAACTTATTGTAGGTACCAACGGGAAACCTCTCCTTTCTAAGGTATACCAGCACTAAATCCCCAACACTAAAAATCTTCTCACGTCTGTTTTTATCAGCTGCTTCCTTTTACTTTGTATCATTAGCTTCCAGTTTTTGTCTCGCTTCCTCCTGCATTGCCTGAATACGATCAGCCATATTCTCTGCAGCTTGACTCACCCCTGGAAGCTCAGGTAAGGGTATCAAGTCCAAAGCGTGTTTAGGGGGCACATAGTAGACAATGGCAAATGGAGACTTACCAGTGCTTCTGCTGATGGAGCTATTGTAAGCAAACTTTGCCTAGGATAATGCAAGATCCCATTGCTTGGGCTCCTTTCCTGAGATACACCAGATCAGATTCCCCAAGGTGCGATTAACCACTGTTAAGAAATTTAGACCCCGATTGATAGAATTAACAAGTTTTAAACCCAAGTTGTTAATTATATTTATTATGAATAAAACTTGTTAAAACAAACAAACATCAATATCATGTCAAAATCAAGCAGTGGAAAAATAAATAAGATAAGATATGATGATCTAGGAAAACTAATGAAACAAACTAATTTCACAGTAAAAAACCTAAGGGAAACCTTCCCGAAAAGTAATCCACTATAGTAAAGAGAAGTTTCAGATCTAGTACAAAACCTTTGTTCCTATACTCTACAATCCTTATAGATGAACTTACAACAGAAACCTTCTACCGCTTCGGAACCTTTGAACTCTTCAATATATGAACGCCATCTTTTTGCACGAATCCCAGTACGTGACTAACCAATGATGCACGACTTCTAGTATGTGACTAACACACCTACTTGAAGAAGATGTTGGCTGAAAAGTTCTTCATTTCATAAACAATGAAGATTAAGAAGCACTTGGTTAGAAAACCCTAAGGGACAAAGACGTAGTAGCTTCTTTCAGAGAGAATAAGGCATTAGTCACCTTTTGCATGTGTTTTCCTTATATTCTCTTATGTGACGGCCTCTAAAATAAGCCTTATATATGTCTAAGGTTGTGAGAAAAGAAACCCTAAACAAATACATAAGCATGGGCCGAAAATCAAATCTGAAAAAATGATTTTCGTAATTCTCGATAAATACCTCAATAAATAGTATCTGTCGAGCCTCATCAAACCTCGATAGATAGCTATCTGTCGAGCAGCTGTCAAGTTTTAATGAATCAATACTTCTTCACTTGTTTCTTTGCATGGCTTCAATACTAGACTTGAACACTTGTTCTTTGAAGTATTAAACACATCCTAGATCTACCCAATTACAAGTAAAGTGAGTTTTGTCAAAAGATTAATCAATTATACAAAATAGTGACATATGTTCCTAACATGAATCTTATATTTCCTAACAATCTCCCCTTTTGGAAATCCGTGACAAAACCACAACAAACAAATAAATATATGAGAGAAGTCATAAATTACTCAACTCATATTCACTTGTTGAATATAATAAAATCTATCCTAACACAAACTCTTCAAAAATTTTGCAAGAAGAGAGTTTATGGCAAATAGATTTTGACAACCTGTATTTCTGAAACATTTTAAACAAAACTCATCAAGGTATCTTAGTGTGAAACAAGAATAATAGATTGCATACAATAAATAAAAAACATGTGTATAAAGAAAGAAAAGAAATAACACATGTAGAGATAGGTGAAGAAGACATACATCATTATATATATATATATATATATATCAAAGATAAGTACAATGTATGTAAACATGGTCACAAGACCGATGTACAAGAAGACGAAGCTAAAAGAAGCTCCTACAACAACAACGAGGTAAACACTACCCCTAATAAGATGAAACACAACTCCCCCTTACACTTACAAGGGTATGCATTTCTTCCTCTAACATGTAGAATCTTAAAAAGAAACCACATATTCTCTTTCTCTCCCTTTTTGTCATGATTGACAAAGGGTACAAGAAGCTCGAAAGCTTCATCCGAGAAACATAAAGATGATCAAGGGGGAAAAAAAAATCCATATAAATGCATGAATGTAATGAAACAAGATGCTATGGATGACAATATAAAAGAAGGATGCAAAACATGTGAAAAACAATGCATACAAAAGGATCTTGACAGATTGAGAAGTTATCGAGCAAAAGCCAACCTCGATGGATCGAGAATTTGTTGAGGAGCTATCAAAGGGATAGAAAGTTTCTCGATCGATTGACCTAGCTATCGAGAGGTGTTGAGATTGCGATAAAAAGCAACTGAAGAGCTCGATAGATAAGCTAGGTATTAAGAGGTGTCGATGAGCTATTGAGATTGCTTAAAAACAGTTTTTCAAAGAAAAGAAAAAAACAGATATGAATGCAATTAAACATGCAACTCAACCAAGGATCCAAACAACATTTTAAACTTTCATGATCATCTCTCAACAAAAAAAATGTTAAGCACATAGATCCTAAAACACACACACATACTAAACAAGTCTAACCAATTTTACATTTCAAAAACAAATTAAGACATTTTAATGAGCATACATCAACACATGTAAACCTTGTGATGGCTAAATCACATTGTCCCCACATATGTATCAAGAGTAGCAAAGAATATTGTATGTTGTGTGTGAAAAACATTGCAAGATTGCATAAGTATATATATGTTATGACGATTTGAGATATGAGAGAATCACTTTAACTCACACATAATCATAACTATTTGATGGGGACTATCATCTTTGAGGTACATCCTATAACTCCCACATCTCCTAGAATACACGCTTGCAATCATATAAAGCATTTTGATTTTTTTGCTTGTTATTTTTCTTTGCATATTTTTCTTTTAATAAGCATATCATGCATGGGCATATAAGAGATAGAAAAGAAATATCTAATGATTGCACTTTTGCTATGTCGAAGCATACGAATGTCATTTTATGAGAGCAATAGTGGTGAGATGGTTATTTATGCCTTTCTCTTAGGATTTTTTAGTTCTTCCCATCAAAAAGAGTGATACGAGAGTTAAGTACAAGAGATTACTTAATCTTACTCATCACAAACACGAGCCACAAAGTTCACTTGCTTAGTTGTGCATAGAAATGCTCATCTATGCTACAAAAGATACAAAGTTTAGAAAACTTTGTTTCAATGGCCATCCAAGGTACACAAGTACCAATGTACACAAACACACGCTGTTTTTGTAATTTTCAATTTTTCAAATTTTATTTTTATTTTTATATGAAAAAAAAAAAAAAAAAAGCAAAACTGAAAACAAAACCAAACAAAAACATGTTAAACAAAACAAAGCAAAGTATAAAACTAGACTGACTCAAAACACTAAAGCAAAACACAATAGTAATGCAAAAACAAAAAAAGGAAAGGGAGAGAGAGAAGAAGTGACAGAATCATTTGTAGCCATTTTCCTTCCACACCTTGGAAGACCCTTTTTGTTTAGAGAACCCTTGATCCGGCAGTGAGAGGGAAGAGTTAAAACCATTCAAGTTCAAAAGGAACATGAGGGCATTGAGAAGATCTCTAAGAGAAGCAAGAGATGATGGAAGCTGACTCTGATCTCCCGATACGATCATGCTATTGCTTTTTTGAATGGCTAGCCACTTGTAGCAATTAGGTTGAGTATGTCCAGCTGCGCCATAATAATGACAGAAATGCTGCTTTTTCTGTTTTGGAAAATTAAGAGTTTCCCTTCTTAGCCCTAGGGTTTTTAGTCTCATTCTTAGCAAGTTTAGGGGGTGCTCCTAAGGTAGACTTACCCTTATCTATGTTTTCACTAGCTAATTTATTTTTAACTTCTTTATTTTCAGTTTCAATATTATTAACAAGAGGAACAAAAGCAGTAGCACTAGTAGAGGCAATACTAGGATGTTAGGACATATATGTTTTAACTTGTTTAAGAACATATGTCACTTATTTATGTAAATTGGCTAATCCTTTGACAAAACGCACTCTACTTGTAATTGGGTAGTTCTAGGTGTTTTTAATACTTCAAGAAACAATGTTTCAAGGTCAAGTGTTGAACTCATCAAGTCTGTCCAAGAGAAAGCAAGCTGAAGTGCAAAGTTTTTAAAGCTCGACACTTGCTCGACAGCTACCTCGACACCTGCTATCTGTCGAGATTTAAAAATTCAGATTTCCAATCTGATTTTCTTGGGATCCGTGAATGTGTTTTTGGGTCTTCTTTTCTTCTAACCCTAAACATATAAAAGGATTATTTTAAGAGCTGTCTAGGGTGACACAAGTTGCATTATCATTGAGCAATCTCTGTTCAAGCAAATTGTGATCAACAGACGAAGTTCTTGACCTAGTTCATCTTCCATCAAGAAGTTGCTGTGTATTTGCATCATAGGGTTTTGTAACCAAGCATCTTCCTGCTATTCATCATAAAGGATGAACTGAAGAACTTTGCAGCCAACCATTCTTCCTCAGTTGGTGTTCTGAAGTCGCGTACTTGGATCCGCGCATTGGTTAGTCACGTACTTAGGAGCCGTGCATCAAAGGTGGAGACTGTCACTACAGATTAAGTCCAATTGGGTATTGGGGTAAGGGTTCAATTGTAGGTTGGTAAGGTACTTGGGATTCCTTTACTTGTAACCGCTTGATTTGATAATAGTGGAGTTTCGGGAGTGGTGACCTGAAAATCACTCGGTGGGGTTTTTGCCGTTAGGGTTTTCCCCATTCGTAAACAAATCACCGTGTTATTTAATTTCTGCTACATATTTAGTTTTTGGTGATTTGTTTGTGCTTCCATAAAATTGCATGATTAATTGATTAATTAATTACTTGGCTAAATTAATTAATTAGGGTTAATCACAAGGGGTCATTCAGATTGTGACCTATCAAGTGATATCAGATCAGGCACACTCTGATTAGGATTTAATCTTTGCTGTGTTGATCCATTGACCCTTGTTTGTCATGGATAGAGGACAATCTTTAATTATACCTCCTTTATTTGATGGCACTAACTATGCATACTAGAAAGTACGCATGAGAGCTTTCTTGCAGTCTTTAGATGAAAAGGTGTGGCAAGCTATAGAGATTGGCTGGACTAAGCCAACAGAAGATCCGACCGATTGGGATGATACTAAGATCAAGGCGGCTAACTTCAACAGCAGAGCGTTAAATGCCCTATTTAGCGCAGTCACAAATGAGGAGTTCAAAAAGATATCCTCAACTGAAACTGCTAAGGAGGCTTGGACCATCCTCCAGACTACCTATGAAGGCACAAAGGCTGTCAAAGACTCAAAGCTTCAGAGGCTCACTACAAGTTTTGAAGAAATTAAGATGGAGGAGGATGAGTCATTTGATGAGTTCTATGCCAAGCTCAAGGACATAGTGAATCTTAGCCAAGAAGGTGTTTTCAAATCTCAGTGCTCCAATAGTTTGATTCGCCTCATCAAACTTTGTGGACAACTCTTCATGATCAAGTTCCACATCACTGAGCTTCTTGGTGGCCAGCCTGTATAATTTCTCATGCTTTTCAGAGAGCTTGTAAAGCTTCTCATAGGCTGAATGGATATCATCTTGATCATCCATTTTCTCAAATTTTGACTCCACCAGTTCTTCTTCTTCATCCACTTCTTCAACAATCCCTTCAGTAGGATTGACTGTGACAGTGAAGGCATTTAAGATTCCGTCATCCTCATTGTCAGAATCATCTTCAGGCTCAGTGTCACTTAGAGTTGCAGCAAGTGCCTTGCTTTTCGTAATGCTTTTGAGATATGTAGGACACTCATGTTTCATGTGTCCGAACCCATGACATCTAAAGCATTTTGGTCCTGCAGGAACAGTGTACTGACTTCCATCCTTAGCATCCTTCTTCCTTTTGTCTTGGCTTTTAGACTGAGAAGAACTGAACTGCCTACGGTCCTTGTCGAAGCTCCTTCCATTGGCATTCTTCATAAACTTCTTGAACTGCCGAATGATGTAGGACTTCATCTTAGAATCTTCATCATCGAAAGACTCATCTGTATCACTGTTCTTTGCCTTCAAGGCCATGCTTTTACCTTTACTTGACTTGCCAATCCTAGATAATCCTATCTCATAGGTTTGCAAGTTTCCTACCAGCTCAGTCAAAGGAATCTTGTCAATGTCCTTTGATTCTTCTATCACCGTAATCTTGGCATGGAATCTCCCAGGTAGAGATCTGAGCACCTTCCTTACAATCTTGGGTTCAGGGATGGTTCCCCAAGATTGAAGGCTGAGTTCACTATGTCCTTGAGCTTGGCATAGAACTCATCAAATGACTCATCCTCCTCCATCTTAATTTCTTCAAA
>NW_027069522.1:369532-401133 GCF_002906115.3 Quercus suber | reverse complement strand
GAACGAGAGAAGGTCATAGTGGAAGAAGTCCGCAAATTGCAAGATGCAGAATTCATTAGGAAGGTGCACTACCCGACTGGCTGGCCAACGTAGTAGTGGTCAAAAAGGCTAATGGAAAGTGGAGGATGTGTGTAGATTTCACGGACCTGAATAAAGCATGCCCTAAAGATAGTTACCTCCTCTTGCGGGTTGACATCTTGGTAGACTCTACAGCCAAACACTAGTGTTGAAGGCTGAAATTTCACAAGAAAGCCCATTCCATGAAAAGTAAGGAAAGACCATGGGCTTTAACAAAAGAAGACCCAATTCATGAAGCTAAGAAGGACCATGAAGGCCCAAAATCCCAAAAAAGAAGAAAAAAAAGAAAGAAATAATAATAATAAAGAAAAAAGAAGAGGATCTTGGTCAGGTTATAGGATATCCAGTAAGGATCCTGTGCAGAGGATATGCAGCAAAGATCTCAGTCAAGACCAGAGGATATGCAACAAGATGTATGTTTAGATTTCCAACAAAAAAAAAAGGGCCATTAAAAAGTCCAGCAAAATCCAGTGAAAGAACTGGGCCGGGATCCCTAGAGGCTCAGAATCCTTGAGATGCACAACATGCTCTAAGTAAGATTGAAATGGCTCAAAGCATAAAGGATGAAGGACAAACAGGTCTCAAGCGCCCAGTCATGCATCAGAAAATGTAAAGCAAACATTTATGAACAAAGGAGCTGCACCTCAAGGAACCAAGAATGAGAAAACCATAAGTAGAAGTGGCTGGGGAGGAGCTTTCAACCCAACAGTAAAAGATTTTGATTGTTTGGGAAAAATGACAAGGATGGAAGGCAGCCAAAAGCTGAAAAAGTGAAGAGGGCCAAAATAGCTAGGATCAGCAACTTGAGGGGACCTTGGAATAGAACGTTAACTAAGGGCTTTCAGCTTGGTCGGACCAAAAGGAAGAAATTATGAGAAAAAAGGAAAGGACCAGCCCCTGGGTAACTGACATATAACGAACTCTGAGGGGCAAAAAAGAGAAATCGCTGGCACCCTAGAGCCCTAGAGTCACGCTATAAAAGGAAGAGAAAACCTATGCTGAGGGACATTCATTCATGACCATTTTGATCTGAGAAAAGATATCACAACAGAGCCATAGAAAGAACTCTGTAAAACCCAAAGAAAAACAGAGGATTGTCTCCCGGTTTCCTAGAAAATAGCCATTATAGCACATACTTGAATTTGAAAAGATTCAAATTTGCAAGTCTTAGAGGTTTGAATTGTTAGATTAGTGCCCTTAAATCCTATTATATGATGCTATGTATGATATTAAGTGTGACATTGTATATGACATTATGTATGACTTAATATTGTGTTAAATAAAGTTGTTTTGTTATTATTATTATCTGAAATAATTGTAACATGAATATTCGGACATTATCACACAGTCTATGAGATGCATAGTGTGTGATTTATATGATTTAGTCACAGAAGATATAAGTCACAAGTTCTTTGTAAACTCAGAATTATAGTTCGTAGTCATGATGAAATTGGGCATTTCATCTGCGAAGACTATAACATATCAACTACGATATTTATCTTGATCATGAAAGTGGAGACTTCTAGTTGATTGTTGATATGTTTTAAGAGTTAAGACATATTGAACTGGACCGCTGTGAGATTTATTATTCTCCTAAGGACTGTCAATGAATAATAAATCTCACGACTTATATTTGTATGAACTCTTAATCCTGAGAGAATAATGGACTTGATCATGAAATGTAAGTTGTTTTGATATATCAGGAGTGAGATCTAAAGTAACGGTCAAAATCTCAGTATGTTAGGCAGCCACATTTAGTATTGATGGAACATATATTTTCAAGATGGAATTCATAGTCTCTTAATAGAGATATAAAATATTCCATTGAGATAAGTTTAATGGGTTTGTTATTCAGAGAGTTAGGCCTAACCACTTTGGTAAGAAATTACTAAAGTATATATTTATGAAATTGGATTTCATAAATATATGATAAATAACTTAATAGGATTCAACCGGGTACTCAAGATATTAAGATGTAGTAATCTACAAAGTGGCAGTCCACATTTATACTTTGTATTACTACGAATATTTATGAAGGAGTTTGCATGTACAATAAAGTCTTGGGATATAATTTATAAATAAGGCCTACAGTGTAACTATATTTATATAGTGGTATTAAATATAGTTAATGGTAACTTTGAACTTGTCAAGAGTTGACAAAAAAGCCCAAGACCCATTGGAGCTAGTGTCTTATTAGTCCCTTTTGGTCCCACTCCAAGCCACACATTAAGCCCAATTGAAAATGCCCAATAAGCCAGCCCAATTAGATAATTAGTTAGATACAAAAGGAAAAACGTGCAAAATTTTAAGTGAGTGAAAAACATCATTGAAAAGTGGTGTGTATAAGAGTATAAGTCACTCTTTTAATTCTCCTTTTGTAATTAATTGAGAGTCCACACTTCTTGGGCATTAGTGGAATTGGAGTGAAGATTAAGAGTATTCCCAAGTGCTTCGATCTTTGTTTTAAAATTCACCGCTTCAAGGTACACTCTCTTATACTCGAATTCTGAAATTTACATAATGCATGTTATAGATTGAGAATGGAGTAGATCCGTAATTAATTTTTCCGCTGCGCACATGCTTATTTCCATCATGAATAGCCATCAAAGTCTGCAATTTTTAAGTTAATTTGAACCTTGTATCATGTCTTAGTGAGCACACTATAATCCACAATCAAGAAAAATAATGAAATACCTCATATTGATTTGAGGATCTTTAACAATTATCTCGTGTATTTCTTTATTACATTGTCTTCCTTTATTGTTTCTTGCTAAAATCCTTCTCACCTAACTATCTTGAAAGGTAAAGCCCAAGCAAAGCCATTCAGACTTGAGTTCCAAATCCCACAAGTCTTGTGCAAAAGCACTAAGCCTGTGAGAATTAGGACCAGGATCCTCGTGGCTGAATCATTCTCATGAAACTCATTTACATATATGTATATGTATTAAAATATATATCTTAATCTAAGAAACTAAAAATTATTTGAAAATATGTGTATTGTATAATGTGTTTTTATGTAGCACCCATAGAGGTAAAGGGAAAGGACAAAACTCTATTGCATAATAAACATGGAAAAAGATCATATAGTTCAGAGAACCAGCATTCTGGTTTCTTACAGGCCTAGTACACCCCGGGATCCCACGACAGTATGCTCAAGATCCCACGACAGTACGCCTCAGGGTACCAAGTGAAGGAACTCTTTTAAATGTTTATACAATAAAAGATAAGCCTTAAATACTCTATTTCAATCTCCTTCTCATTGTGAATATTATGAACACTTATTTTACTAATTTCATAAGAGTAAATGGTCATTTTACGAGACTAAAACACTTATAATGGTATTTTATTGCTTAGGAGGAATTGCACTTTTCATCTTGAGGAGCTTTATGTGACTTGCGCACAACTTGGTTCGTAATCAACCCTATTTAGTTACGGTGAACCAAGCCCAGTCCACCAAAACAACAAGTATTTGGGCTTGGGATCCTTGTCTCTACTTAGGCCTATGTGCTAAGAAAAAAAAGCACTCTCACAACTAGTTACTGAGTTTCGTGGATGCGTTTTCTAGTTACAACTAGATCAAACTAGACAAAGCTAATCAGGGGAAGACTTTGTTCGGCACCAGCCAAGGCCTCTTCTGCTACAAAGTAATGTCGTTCGATCTCAAGAACGCGGGTGCAACATATCAGAGGTTCATGAACAAGATGCTTGCACATTAGATTGGAAGAAATGTCCAAGTTTACATTGATGACATGCTAGTAAAAAGCCAAAGGGAGGACGACCATTTGGACGATTTCAGGGAGACCTTTGACACCCTTTGCTCCTACAACTTAAAGCTCAATCCGACCAAATGTGTGTTCGGGGTGACCGCTAGAAAGTTCCTAGGGTTCATGGTGTCTCAGAAAGGTATTGAAGTCAACCCAAACAAAATTTGGGCCATAATAGAAATGGCACCACCAAGGAACGTGAAAGAAGTACAAAGCTTCAACGATAAGGTAGCTGTTCTGAATAGGTTCATATCAAGGGCAACGGACAAGTGCCTACCTTTCTTTCGCACGCTGAAGAAGTCTTTTGAGTGGACGGCCGAGTGTCAACAAGCATTTAAGGATTCAAAGGCCTACCTCTCTTCCCCGCTGTTGCTGAGTCCCTCCAAACTAGAGGAAGAGCTATTCCTCTACTTGGTTGTATCCCCGGCTGCCGTCAACGCGACCTTAGTTAAAAAAGAAGACAGGTTACAGAAACTCATATACTACACTAGCCAAGCATTCCGAGGCACGAAAGAAAGGTACCCACCAATAGAGAAGCACGCCTTTGCTTTAGTCACCGCAGTAAGCTCAAGCCTTACTTCCAGGCCCACAATGTGGTCATCTAGACTAACAAGCCTCTACGGCGAGCAATGAGTAATCCCAAAGCCGCCAGATGGATGGTGCTATGGGCAATAGAATTAAGCGAGTTTGACATACAATACTGCCCGCGTACTGCCATAAAGGGACAGGTGTTCATTGACTTCACTGCTGAATTCACCCATATAAAAGGCCAGGGGGCAAAAAAGCATCCTCAGTGGAACATCCACACGGATGGGTCATCTAACAAGCAGGTAGGCGGAGCCGATATAGTACTCTATTCCCTAGAAGGGGACAAGATCGAATGTGATGGAAAATTTAGACCCCTTAACACACAACCAGATTGAGTAGCCTAGTTAATTAGCCAAGTTGTTACTTAGTCAAATTAAAGCAATTCTAGGTTAAAACAATCAAACAATCATATCAAGAAAATATAGCAACGGAATAATAAATAACACAAGATATGATCACCCAGGAAAACCAAACCGGTAAACAACCTGGGAAGGATTTTACCCACCGATCCTCAAGGCAAAACTGAATTCACTATGAAAGAATCGAAGTTTATACAAAAGGACTTACAAGCTCCCCGCTCGACTTCCTAATGCTACCTACCAGTTTACTAACACGACCCCGTGCAAACTCCAAATTCACAGACTCCTTCTTTCTTGAATTCTTCAATCAGCTACAAGCACCCACGCTTGATATTCTTTAAGCTTCAATGGTAACAACCAAGTTGATCATCAAGATGTTGAAGTAATCTCAATCTTGAAAACCCTAAGCTTTGTGTAAAGGAAAGCTCCTCTAGATCTCACAAGAGATTTACACAAAACAGCAATGTATGAGCAACAATACAACTGGAGCAACACTAAAAATGTGGCTAAGGTTTTGCCTTATATACCTAGGGCAAAAAAATAAAACCCTAAACGTTTAATGAGTTAGGGCTGAGTTGGAAAAACTGCAGAAAACGCAATTTGGTCGACTTTCGATCGATCGAATCTATTCTTCGATTGATCGAGCCAGACCGAAATGCCCCAATGCATTTACAGTCTCTCGATTCCAACTTTACAATAATTAAACAACTTTGAGCACACTTTAACAAGACTAAACAGATTGTTTTGATCATGGTTTGCCAATATTACAAATTAGAGTTCTAAATACATAAATTCCTAAACCTTTAGAACCTAACAGAATGCATGGTTCGACTTGACTTCCCTACAACAAATAATGAGGCAGAGTATGAAACTTTAGTAGCAGGACTAGACCTCACCAAAGTCGCAGGGGCAATAAGTGTGGTCATAAATTATGACTCTCAGGTGGTCACTAGTCAGGTGAACGACAAACTACGAATGCAAAGGGGAAAGGATGAAGAAGTATCTGGAGTAGGTGCAGAAACAAGTAAGCGAACTATAGGCCAAGTTCATCCAAATTCCTAGGGAAGAGAACAAGCAAGCTGATCACCTTGCCAAAGCAGCATCAGTAGAACATATGTTTATCCCCGATAAGGTACTTTCTTTTGTTCAACTTTCACCTTTGATAGATGACGTCGGCGTGCAGGAAATAAACTCGGGAAGCAACTGGACTACACTAATAGTTTCTTATTTGAAAAACGGCACACTACCTAACAGTAAGAAGGCTGCGAGAAAACTAAAGTTCTAGGCAACACGATTCGTTCTGATAAAGGACGCCCTATACAAGAGAGGCTTCTCCCGCCCGTACCTAAGATGCTTAAGCCCTGAAGAAGTAGATTATGTCATGAAAGAAGTCCATGAAGGGATCTATGGGAACCACTCAGGGTCACGATCTTTGGTGCACAAACTGATTTGGGCTAGATACTATTGGCTTACTATACAAAAAGACGCCTAGGCTTATGTTAAAGCTTGCGACAAATGTCAAAGGTTCAACAACGTCATTAGATGGCCAACAGAGGAGCTCACCCTAATGATGGCCTCATGGCCTTTCACTCAATGGAGATTGGACATCATGGGCCTATTCCCAATAACAATGAGACAGTTGAGGTTCCTAGTGGTCGGCATAGACTATTTCACCAAATAGGTAGAAGTTAAAGCTTTGGCTACCATCATAAAGAAAAATGTATAAAACTTCATCTAGAGAAACATCCTTTGCAGGTACGGGATCCCTAGAGTCTTAGTCTCAGATTACGAGAAGCAGTTCGACAACAACTCCTTTAGAAACTTTTGCTCATAATTGGGGATTAAGAACCACTACTCCTCCCCTGCCTACCCTCAGGCCAATGGACAAGTTGAGGTCACAAACCGATCCTTACTAAAAATCATCAAGACTCGGCTCGAGGGGGCAAAAAGTATATGGCCAGAAGAGTTTTCAAGCGTACTATGGGCATATAGGACAATAGCCAGAATGCTTATAGGAGAGATGCCGTTTCGGCTAGCATACGGAAGCGAGGCAGTTATCCTAGCTGAGGTTGGACTAAAAAGCTACAGAGTGGATAATCATGATAAGAGTAGAAACAACGAGGCCATGCGTCTACAGCTTGACCTAGTGGACAAAGTCAAGGCGACAGTTGAACAAAGGCTAGCACGATACCAGGACCTCATGGCCAAACACTACAACTCCAGAGTCAGACACAAAGACTTCCAAGTTGGGGATCTCATCCTGAGGAAGGTAATAGGCACCACGAGAGATCCTTTCCAGGGAAAGCTCAGACCTAATTAGGAAGGACCACATCATGACAGAGGAAAGACACCTACCACCTAAAGACATTAAATGGGCAGAAGTTACACCACCCATGGAATACCGAGTATCTCAAGAAATACTACCAGTAAACGACAAAATGAAGGGTGCCACTCCTCATTTCCAGTTTTTTTCTTTTAGTTAATTTTTATCTATAGTACTTTCTAATCCCAAAGGGTAGGTTTTTATTCTTTTTAAGAACAATTTTTTTATGCATGTATTTATCACAATAAAAGGAGTTATTCAGATGTTACATGTGTATGTGTACGTTTCTACAAAACTACATCCAAAAGTGGATAGATCATCGCAAGGTATACCTATGAAATAATTGAGTCCACAAATGGATGAATTCCCAAGGGATGCCTATGAAATAATTGAGTCCACAAATGGACAAATTCACTAAGTCCACAAATGGACAACTTCAAAACCACTTCCACAAGTGGACAGATCATCCCAAGGTATGCCTACAAAATAATTGAGTCTACAAGTGGATGAATTCACAAAGTCCACAAATGGATGAGTTCAAAACCACATCCACAAGTGGACGAATCATCCCAAGGGCGACCTAAATGGACGACGTCCTTAAGTGGATGAGTTCATTATGAAGTCCACAAGAGGACGAGTTTACTACGAAGTCCACAAGTGGACGAGTTTATTATTAGATCCTTAAGTGGACAAGTTCATTACGAAGTCCACAAGTGGACGAGTTCATTACAAAGTCCTTAAGTGGACAAATTCATTACTGAGTCCATAATGGACGAGTCTGATACTTGGTCCTCAAAAAGGACGAGTTAAGTCCAAAGTGGACGAGTTCACTACTACGTCCATAAGTGGAAGAGTTCAGTACTACATCCATAAGTGGACGAGTACGCTAAGTCCACAAGAGGATGAGCTTATCACTAAGTCCATAAGTGGACAGAGATCTCAAAGTTACAGATGGACGAATTTATTATTAAGTCTATAAATAGTCCTTAAGTGGACGAGTTTACTACCATTAAGTAGCTGACGGACTCGTCCCAAGGGTACCCAAAATGCTAAATCCCTAAGGGACAGGTACACCTAAGTGGACAAATGTATCCTAACATGTATGCTAGTCCCAAGGTGGATGGAATAAGAGATCAACACATAACAAGAGCATACTAAAAACGATGGACGAAAAATGTTAAACAAACGCCATGAATAAAAAGAAAGTATTTACAACAAAAGCCCAAAAAACAAAAAGGGCACTTAATATTGTCTGTAGATAAGACAAAATACATGAAAAAGTTAAACAAATAAAAACTAGATTGAAGGATTCTAGACGTCCTAAACAGGAGGGTTCTTGTCATCTTTGGAAGGTTGATTTTGGGCATCCTGGTTAGAAGGATTCTCGACATCTTGAGGAGGAGGATCTTCGGTAGACAGGATCAAGGAAGCGACGGGTCTCTCCAAAGCAAGTTGAGCAAGAACCATGCCGTCGTCTTTTGAACCCTACTCAGCATGAGTAGAGTCGTCAGTCTCCTCATCAATGGTGTCACCACCAGCAAGGGTCATCAGCAGTGGATCATCTACGGTGACTTTGGACAGGTCAAGGTTTAGGTAGACAGACCTAACCTGCTTAAGGCAGTCGTCAAACCCGTCACCATAATAGACAGCACACGCATCAATAAAAGATTTCAAGGCCTTAAAATCCACCACAGCGTCAGCTTTGGCCTTCTCTATCTGCTCACGAAGGGTCGTCAGCTCTGTCTCCAAGCTATCCTTGTCCTTCTGCACCTTCTCTTGGATGTTGGATTCTTGCTTTAGTTTTTTAGTAATAGTTGTCAGCTTTTTGTTGAGGGTGCGGACGGCTTCCTTGTATTGCTCCTGCTCCTTATTCTGGGTCTCTTGACGCTTCCAAAGCCGACTAATCACCCCTTCCTGGGTGACGCACCTATCTTGGAGCGCCTTCATGCGCACCAACGCCTAAAATCAAGACAACCGTCAACCAATGAATGAACAACAGAGTGGAAGAAAGTCTGAGAAAAGAACATACCCTAGAAAGGTCAAAAAGACCCGACGCTCCCAAGTCTTATGTCGTCTGCTTAGCACAAGGGTCCAAGTCCGTCTCTTTAATGATTGACACAACCATCTCAACAGCATGTTCCTTATGCGTGAGAAGATGACGAATGGTTCCTTGGGTGATAAGACTCATCACTGTCATCAAACCCTTACTAGCTCCATGGCTAGGTTTGGGAGGTGACGAATTCTTTGATTGTTTGTCACCCACAGGGATGACCGGTCCTTTCTTGAGTGGACGGTCATCCTTCCCTTCATTTTTCCTTTTGGACGATCCCTTGCCAACGACCTTGGGAGCTGACGTTGGCAACCCCTCCTTTTCCTTCTGTTTGAGCATCGTGGCTGACACCCTTACCAAGGCCCTTTGCCTCCCTGCATCCATTTTTGCCAAGGACAAAAGACAGATGTTAGAAAGGTAGACGCTAGTACAGGTAAGAATGGATGGAAGAAAGTGTATACTTACACCGACGGGAGTAAGCATTCAATCTATGAGCTACAGGGGTAGGCTCAGGACCACCACAGTAGGCGTGGAGTGTGTCTAGAGTAACAAGATCCTTCCACTTCCGTTCACCAAAAGGGATCTCTAGCACGCGACGGATGAAGGCCTCCTGCTTGTCGGTTATTTGTGGATGAACACTAGCTGAAATAGAAAAAGCAAAGGACAACATTAATTACACAACAAATGAATGAATAAGAGGGAGAATGCTGATGATACTAAACCTGAATCTTTTACAATACCCCAAGTGTTGTCAAAACCATGAGGCATAGTGTCCCACTCCTCATGACAACACACCCAATCCGTCCCCTAAACAAAAAAGTACCTATTTTTCCAATTCCGGTTTAAGTCAAGCATGTCCAGCACCAGCCTGAGCGACATCTTCCTTGCTGCAAAGTGATAGATCCCCTGGGACAAGGAGATGTGTTGGGGTCTATAGCAAAAAAAGAACTCATCAAGGTAAGCCAACGGTTCCCACCACTAAGATGACCCCAAAGTACTTCAGCTCCTATAAATATCCTCCAAGAATTGGGAGCTATCTGATTAACGAACAAACCTAAATAATTGGCTAGTTGACGGTGCAGTTCTGTCAGTGACAGTCTCAATCCCACCACAAACATGGCGTCATACATGCTAACATTCACGATTTTTCCTAAATAGCATCATTCAAACTTCCTAGGAAGACGAATGGGGATGTTTTCAGGGATTTGATAACAATCCCAAAGTTCCTTGAATATTTTGGTCGTCATCTTCAAGTAAAAGTCATTGACCATCCACATTGCAGGAAGAATGAAGGGACGGGTTCCATCATCCTCTTGACTTCCTGAACCTCCCTCAGAGGATGTTCCCCTGTCATCCTCACTCTCGTCCTCATCATCCTCCTCCTCACCCTCCTCTACGCCCTTCTTTTCCACTTCGTCCCCTCCTCCCTCATCATATTCGTTCTCCACATTTCCCTCTACTTCCTCTCCATCATAATTTTCCTCTTCATCATCAGGAGAATGGGCAGACGATTCCCTCTCTGACGAACAGGATAAGCCTTCCTCAGGCCCATGACCTGACAAGTAGACTTCGTTGTATCTCGCTCCCTTACGAACTAACAACGACTGCTCACTCGTCACTTCTCTATCACTTGACATCTATTCACCTACAAGAGATGAAGGTATTCTAAGAACCTATTTGACAAGTCTCTCTATAGAAGTGACGACTAACTAGAAAACGAAAGTAAAAAGAAATGAAAGGAGAAAAGAACTTACAGGATTAGTTGATGACTATAAAGGTGACAGGATCTGCAAGTTGACAGCAGCAAAGATGACGAAATGACAGCTCTCCCTCTTAAAGACTTGCAAAGATGAAATAAAGAAAAATGAGAGGAGCAAAAGAGCTATTTATAGGACGAAAGAGCACGGGAAACGAAGTGACACCTTTGTTCAGAAAATAGGCCAACTAGCTAATGCCATGTGTCCTAGCATTTAATAAAAGTTGTTCAAGGAGCCATTAATGAGCACCCTTCTTTCCAACGGATAAATAATAAAAGGAAAGCTACACTCCATAACCCGTCAGCTAAAACTGACGAAACCATGGAGTAGGGGGCAGCTAACAAGGGTGTTTTTAGGAAGAAATAAATTTGTTACATACAAAGAAGCCGACGACTCCATTGAGCTCGTCAGCTTCATATACGTGTGAAGTAGTACGAAATTGATGACGCCATAAGCCGACGACATCACCTCAACACACGACAGCATCTACATGAGACGACGGGAATCCCCAGGCCGACGAAAAGAGAGAGGCCGACGGGAGTAAAGAAGGCCAATGAGAGTAAAAGAAGCCAACGGGAATAAAGAGCATGACGAGTCCAGCATGGCCTTGCTTGACCTCCATGAATATCTATACAAGCAAATATCTTGTACCCCTCGATTAACCCTAATCAAGGGAATCCCTATAAGGAAAGGATCCCGCAAGATACGTGTATTTATGAGAATTTTCCCTATAAGGAAAGACCCTCTCCACCAAGAAATGAATGTCAGCTCTGCGCTACTATAATAACCCCAAAACCCTCACAAACTAAGGTACGCATAACTTACCCCAAATCTGGCACTCTAGAGTTGTAGACTTGTGAAAAGTTCTCTAACTTAACCTTTGGAGGGTATTTGGCCGATACCACATTAGTACTCTCTGTGAGATTTTCTTCTTCTTCTTCTTTGTTTCACAAGTTTGTTTAAAGCACATGAGGAATGTGCGACTTACTGATGATTCTTTGGCATCATCAAGTAATGTAGAAGCTACTGAGCCATCAATGTCGTTTTTGGCATTAGACAGCTAATTGTACATGCGTACACTTGAGGTGTCAATAAAGATGCTTACATTCGAAAAAGAGGAATGATGTAGTAAACTTTATATGTGTCTCTACAGCATGTCGAATGGTTTATGTCTCAGCACAAAGATTGAAAAGGAAAAGGTGAAATGGTCTACAATGACATAGAGGCCCTTCTAGCTAGGATTCTAAGATTCTCATGCCCTATGTTTGCCTTTATTTCTTACCTTTTTTAGTGCAAATGGGACTACCATGCATCAACATATTACACAGGCAATTTTTGGCAGCAACATATCTGTGGATATTTTGATGAAACTTTAAAGTGCAATAAACAGAAAAGTTGGAGAAGAGGAGAATGATCGTTGTTTATTGTTTTGGTTTATAATTGATGATGATTCATGGTTAGATGGTTGACCAGACAATTTGGTACGTAGCTCTAAGAATGAAGAAAAGTTGAAGTGGAATTGGCCTTATTGCTCCAATGCTTAGTGGAATTAATGTTTTTTTGAGTACCTTGGTTTTTTGTGAATGTAAGGAATGTCTTTCCTAGCTACCTGCTTTAGGTTTGAGTTCTTGCTTTTATGGATCTCTTCTTGGAGAGATTTACTTGATTTCAATACCTTGTCATTATGATTAAAGTGGGTTTGTAATAAGGAGTGTAATTGCTCATTTTATAATCAAAATTTTGGGTATGTATCCATCGTTTCTCATAATGCAATTAACGGAATCTGGATACTATGCTTGGTTATTTGAGCTCGAGCTTGTCCTTGTGCTACACTCTTATACCCGAGCTCTAGCCACCAATATAGATACTCACCTCTTGTACTCAAGGCCTAGTGTTAGTTTATCGTTATCGATTTGTTGGGCTCTAACTCTCATCTATAATTATGTGTCTAGGTTGTTCCTTAAGTCCTAACGAGACTTCGCCTATCATTATGTGTCTAAGTTGTTCCTTAAGTCCTAATGGGAGAGGGTCGAGGGTTTTTTAGGTAGCTAGTTGTTGTATTCTTTTTCTTTTTTGCCTTCTTTTTCGGCTAAGGAAAAAAAGTAACATTGATATAAGCATAAAATGGAAGAGTCATATTTCCCTAAAGAGTCATATAAGCATTAGGTATGTCTCAATAACTCTCAATTGGATTCATTGGATATGAAATCTCATTTCTAGTTCAACAGTGCTAGCTTAAGACAAGGCAAGAGCATATGGGTAACTAGTGCTAGAATCAAGCAGAACATATTACTGTAAACAAGCGTCATGTCCTAATTCTTATTTCTTGTATCTTTTTTTTTAGAGGAAAGACACATTTACTTTTTATTTCATAGCGAGTAGATCTATAACATAATAATCATGGAGGTTCGGTGAAACAGACTCCATCCAAACAAATACAGTAAAAGAAATTTTAACTCTCTTAGCTAAGACATGAGTTATAGCATTATCTTGCCAAAAAATATGAGAGAAAGAGATACCCGGTAAAGAGTTAGCATAAGACAAAATGTCTTAAACAAGGTGAGCAAACAAAGAATGCATCAACTTGTTGTGACGGAGAGTGTTGATCAATATTTCTTGTATCGTAATCTAACAGTGTAGATGATAATAAGTTGGTTTTCTTTTTTTTTAAGAAGTGACACTAGATACACCTTTGAATTTGTAATTTAAATTTAAAGTATGAAATGGAAATGCTAAGTGTGTGCTTTCAAAACATAGAGTATGAATAATTAATGTACTATGATATGTAGTGATTTTTTTTTTTTTTTTTTTTTTTGTGGATAAATGTAATAGAATTTCAACTTATAGTGTTCACTTCATAATTATTGCTTCTTATCATCAAACTAAAATACCAATTAGTTTTTGGTGTAGACGAAGTTTGAACCTAAATCTATTATTTCGATAACAAAAAATTTTACTAGTTAATTTAATAACTTAATTACAACCCAACATTGATTCTTTTTTTCTTTTCTTTTTTTTATTACATTACAAGTTGCCCCCAAACAGTGCATAGATTGGGTTTCCCAAAATAGTTCCTCATGGAGTCATGGAACTCAAAACGTGGACTCTCCTTTCCTTTGGAGAGGGGCAGGGCCACAGGGGTTACCATTCGGCCCACAAGCTGTGGTCACCAATTTTAGTACTTGGCAAACGGCAAAGCATACAATGTAGGACAGGACTTGTGAAATTGGGCCTGCTTTATTCCTGGAAAAAAGGATGGTGCTGATGAAGAGTGCTATTCTTCTGAGCTTTCGGTGTGAAGTGTAGACAATATTTTGGACCGAAGTTTCCACTTTTAAAAATATTTATTAAACAAAAATTACATTGAATTTCTCATTTACAAGATGATTTATCAAATCGGTCATTCATAACATGTTCTAATTAACTTAATTTGTAAAATCCTTTTTCATCAAATAAGAGATATGCCATTCGAACCTTACCTAAACCAAAAAAAAAAAAAAAAAACAGTTAATATCTTGGTATTATAATAAATAGCAATCATCATAAAATAAAAACTATAATTAAAATTTTTCAAGAGTGGAGCAAAAAGCTAATATTTTTTTTTTTTTTTTTCTATGGGATAAGTAAGATTATTTAAAAACATATGAAGGTGAAAGACTCAACATAACACTTTATTACTATAGATGTTACAAATAGAAATAGTTACTAAAAAGTTATATTACCGTGGTGATTGGTCGCCTTAAAAGGTTATTACGGCGGAGGTCTATCCATCGTAAAATCAAAATTCAAAATTTTATATATAAGAAAAACCAACAAATCATATCATATATTCGGCACAAGAATAGTTGTACAGTTTCAAATTCATTCTAAGAAGGTCTATATATATACTCCATGTCTTTTTATTAACGTAATGACCAATAATTAAATATCGTAAATAAAAATATATATATATATATATGTACACTGTTATCATCAACTTCATCAAGATAAAATCCCAATCTTCCCCATGTAACCAAAATTCATTTTATGACCATTCCATGCAAGGAAATCAAAGAAACAATTAGTACTTCTAACTTATATCAAAAGAGAATTGATTAATTAAGTTACAAAATCTTCTTGTAATCACTTATATAGTCCAAATCGTTCTAGTAGACTTTCGATTAGCAAACACTCAAGCAAAATCCAATACAAATCCAGACAATCCGAGATATCACTAACGGTGCAAAGTCATGAAAAATGCTTCAGAATTTGCATTGTAGGAGAAATATCCCTGTGGCAAGACAAGAAAGGAATCCAAAAAAGCCAGTGATTCATGCATATTTATTCAAAATTTGATTCTGTATTGGATACTTTTTCTTGGATGATAAAAGAGTACGTTAAAATTAAAAATCACAAAAGGCAGAGCTCGGATATGTGCTTCTTTTGATCTGAATGAATGTCAGACAAATTTGAATAACCCACACTAGCAGATTTGTCACAACTCATATATATTGGAGAAACTGTAAAATTGAACACAAATAGACAGCCATGTGGGACTATAAGTTTCTGTTTTATTAGTATCATTATTGTCATTATTCTCTAGAAATTGTTACTTAGCCATTGCAAATTGTACGGTTATAAAGCTCAATCAGTATGTGAGGCCACAGCCACAAAATCGAAATGGATCTGCTATCACTGGTAGGTAAGAGTAATGGAGCTGCCGTGAAAAATAGGGATGCTTCTTTGTCTTGCCTTGCCTGAGTTACAACATCATCACTATGAAAAAGCTCTACAATTTTCTATAGAGTTTCAGCCTTGGCCAAAACCAAAAAAGTACAGTGATTTTTGGAAGTTAGCTTAGCTAGGCACAGTGGTACTATTCCATGCATGCTTCTTGTTTCGGACTTTGCATACATTTTGATTATTATGAGCAATGGTCTTCACGAGAATTTGGGCTCTGAAAAGACCAAGCCCTGCCAGTTGCCACTATGTTTATTTGGCACTGAGCTTAGCCCATGCCAAAATAAACAAGTTTAAAATTCAAAACCTATGGAGAGGGACTGAAATAGTTGAATGGTCAGAGATCATGTATGATGGCTTCCATGTTAAGTAAAGAATACTGTGCTAGTTGCGCTTCAAGTCTCTTGCAAAAAGTTAAGAAAAACATGTAATCCCGTGTATGTGGAAGGGAAATCTTGTAACTCGTGTTAGAGATAATGACTCATATTTTGAATTAAAAAATAAACGACACATCTTTTTTGTTTAGAATACCATGGATGGAATGGAGCTCATGTGGGAGCGAATAATAGGTTGAGAGGTGAAACCCCTGCGCGGGGGGGGGGGGAGTTTGTGTTGGGGTTTGAGGGAATTTGATCCCATGGTATGGTAATATTGGGAAATTCATTGTACTAAGTTAGGATTTTTGTTAGGACAATACAAATATGTTGTGAAATCTCAATTTTTTTATATAGTGGAATGTTCTTCACTTGCTCTTGTGGATATAGGCACGCTATTAAACCACGTAAATTTGTGATTTTATTTTTCTTTTAGTTTTTTTCATTATATATTTGCATAAACATAAATCTTCAATAGCCAAGATAAACAAACTCTTGAATAGGTCTAGAAGGCCCAATTCATGTAAGCTCAACCTAATTGAGCTTGGTCCTAAATTGTGGACCTTGAACGACCAAAAGACATTGTGTCAAGCTAAAGATTAGCAGATCGAAAAGCTCCCAAGCATGGCCGAATAACATCCCTAGAACGATCGAATTACAGGCTTAAGTCAACCTATTTCGAGTTAGGATTGAAAGAGCCTACATAAAGGTCGATGACCTACCATCTCTACCTAAACAGGAGTGTTCACAAAAGATTATTACCTATCATGTCAACATTTATTGTGGCTCACCTACTGTTATTTGCATTTATTGCAATATGATAAGTTCTTACCCTGTACCGCATTGGAAAGGTATCTTAGAAACATACGCCTAAACCCCAAATCCATCTCCTCCTCTCCTCACTAGAGCTTCACCCCGCCACATACGCCGCCGCACACTCCGTTTCTAGAGCTAGTGCCACCGCACCCAACCTCAAGGTTTGTTTTATGATTTGCTATTTCCCCAAATTATTTCGAAATTTTGATGGGTTTGGGTTATTTCTTGGATATCAATCTGTTCATATTGGTATGGGTTTTGTTGATTTGTTATGGATTTTGCTGTCTTTTGGTATTTTCATGGGTTTTGATTGGATTCCTTAAGTGGTAGGTTCAAACTCTAAAAAAAAATAAAAATAAAAATAAAAATAAATCTGATTTTTTTTTTTTTTTTCATTAGCCTGGGTTCTTCTGAATTTCTTTTTTCTGCTCCAAATCATGATTCTTGTGCTTCCTTTTTATTGCTCTGCCCGTTGTTTTTTTTTTATTTTAATAGGTAATAGTAACTTTATTGAGAAAACAGTACAACATGTATGAGACAGAGAATGTGAATCTATTAGAGTTTTGTTAGATTATTTACAGTAATAAGAGCATTCGCATCAGCTCTTGTAAATTCTATGTCTATTTTACATGAAAAAACTTACTTTCTATTTTACACGACCACTTTTACAATACACCCACACAGTTTATCTATTTTCCACATTTATTCAATAAAATATTCCCTATTTTACAATTTTTTATTATTACTCCCTCACTGCCCCTCTCTCTCACAGACCCATAGCCACCATCATCACCGCCCAGCCACCATCACCACCATCATCAGCAACCAAAAGTCATTAACCTACACAAATCAACCAAAATCAACATCAGATCAACAGCCACCATCATCACCGCCCAGCCACCATCACCACCCACACAGATCAACAAAAATCAAAGAAAAAGCAACATCAAATCAACCCCGATCTCCACCTAAAATCAAAGAAAAAATCATTGATCGATCATCGCCGCCATCTATCATCGTCGCGATCGACCTCGCCACACTCATCGACCATCGACCATCGATCGACCTTGCCGCGATCGACCTTGCCACGCTCATCGCCGCCATCGATCATCGCTGCCATCGATCATCGCTGCCATCGTTGATCGCCGCCATCGATCGTCGATCATCGCCGCCACGTTGTGATCCATAGCGCCGATCTCGCCATCGATCATCGATCATCGCCGCCACGTTGTGACCCACAGCACCGATCTCGCCACCGATCATCTCCGCCATCGATCATCGATCATCGCCGCCACGTTGTGACCCACAGCACCGATCTCGCCACGCTGTGAACTCCGGTGGTACGCTTTGAACGAGAGAGTGAGAGATGTGAGATAGGTAGAGAGAACTGAGGATGAAAGTTGTGGAGAGAAAGAGAGGGCAGCGTCTGTGAGATAGATAGAGAGGGAGCTGAGTGGCAGTGAGAGAGAGAGAGAGAGAAAAAAAAAACTATTAAAAAAATAAATACATGAGCTACAGTACCTGTGTAAATTTACACGGGTACTGTAGCTCGTTTATAGTTTTACACATATTTGAATGATTTTAAAAGAGCTGATGTAAAGGGTTTTTTAGTGCAAAATGTGTAAAAGTGGTCAAAATGTGTATTTTACACATTTATAAAAGACCTGATGCGAATGCTCTAATACCATGTAATTCTCACACCATTACTGAAAATCTCCATTGATTATTTACACATTTTCATAGTTAGCACTTTGGCTGCCAACTTTCAAGCACACGTGCACAGGTCTTCCCAATAAGGGCAATAAATTGTGTTTGCTCCACTAAAATTTTCAACTCTTAGTGCCTGCATTCAAAATTTTAATTTCCTACTAATCATGATTAAGCAAAGACATTTCTTCTATAAATTCTTCTCCTTGAGTTCGATATTCATCATCTGCATCTAATAGAAACAGAGAAAGAAGATATATTGCTCCAAGATGTTCAACATTGTCTGGTTCATTTGAGTTGTAATTGCATTGTTAAATCATATGTTAATCTTGGTTCAGTTGCTTAAACTGCTCATAAAATTCACTTATTGGTTTTTAAGTGCAGGTTAATCATGTAGACAGTACTTGTGGTTCTGGTTGCTTTGGATTACTCTTGCTTTGTATCCAAGGTGATGCCAAAAGGTTTCTCTTAGAAGAGGTGATGAATGGTGAAACTGATGTAAAGCCAAATAATCAACTTGAGAAGTTAAGCTCAAAGGGAAATCCAATATCAGGTTTAGTGCCAACTATTTATGCCAGTAATAAGAACAAGGAAAGCAACACTTCTGACAAAGATAACCACAGTGAGGATGATAAGAATGAGAGTTATAAGAGTAATGGTAATCCTTCAGAATCATCGACTAAGAGACATTATCTTTATATAACCACATGCCCACCTACAAGCCCATATTGTGAGAAGAAGGGGTGAATTAATATGTATACTAGTATAAAATAGAGAGTGTGGCAAAATATGTAACAATAGGTTTGTATCACATCTTTGATGTTTTCTTCTGTGCTATTTAGCATATAAGTAAGGCATGCCATATGCGATTTTTTAACCTCTATCGATAGCTTGTCATGGTTTTATAGCCTCTTGGCCCAGTACCTGTGTGTAAATCACTGTAATGAAATAAAATCATCGCTAGTATAGTTTTCATGTTTTAGAAGTTGGTGTCTTCACAATCATTATAAACATGCCACCAATTATGGCAGGAACTTAAAACTATAAAGTCATTTTTTAGTTGGTTTCTTCTCTATCAACATGTCATCAAGTTGGGCAAGAATTTAGATTTCAACAAAATCTTCTTTTTTCAATCTTAATGTATATCATGTCCATTTGAAATCATCGGTTCTGTTCTGTTCATTGGTGGTTTGGATCAAATTTTCCATTACTAACCTCTGTTGTTTCTGCTTCCTCACCAAATTGGCACCCCCAACTTCTTAAGGAGACCTTACCAATAATCCTTGCATGAACATCTTCCATTTTTGAAATGATGATAGTTCACACAGTCCCTCACAATTCTCTGTCGGTTGTAAACTTTAGAAATGAGCTTTATGATTGAATGGCATTCCTCACACATCCTCAATTAATCACAACATGGATGGTTGTTTCCGATGTTGTGTTCAGTAGTCCAAATGCAATTGCAAGCTTCTCACTATGGTGTTGAGTGAAGTTTCCTTCATCATCAATGTCAATCAAAATTTGGGATAAACATAGTATTTTCACATTATGTTTGTGATAGTTTTCTGTCACAGAGTTTATGTTCAGAAAATTCAGAGGCAAAAAATATTTAATAAAAGATTGTTGTTTTATCACCTTACACCAATTAAAATTGGAGAAAAAATAATCAACAAAACACTACTTTTAGATACTTTATGACAAATTTGCTAGATAGAAAAGTGCCATTCATCAACTTTGCGAAGGTAGAGAAGAAAGATATCAGAAGCGTTGAAATAGAGATTGGCCATAGCTTCCCAAAAGCTGTAAAGAGGATCAACAAGCCTGGAGGGCTCAATTAAGACCATAATTTTTCCAATACTACCACTGCGCCTTTGCCAGCATGATTTTAGCTTAAGAAAATGAACATGAATTTAGGTACAACAAAAGCACCTTTTACTGATACAAGATTGATACAATTGAAGGGTCTGTAATGTACTTCTACTCTTTTAGCTGCTACCAAAACTAAAAAAGATAATGCTAGCTCATATGGCCAATGGAAACATGTACACATATACAAAAGCTCCAAAAGAATACACTACTCTATGCAAAAGTCTAACCAAAGAAGGATGCATGTACAACAGTACAAGTATCCATCTTCTGATTATATATGCACCTTCCCCCATCACAAAAGCAACTCCACTAACTGAAGCTCTAGAGCAAATTGGATCCTTCAGCTAGTATGTCAAGAGACCCAAAGCAGTCAATTTGAAGCATAGGGTCATTCATCATTGTAATGGCCAAGTTGACAGTTGATTCATCAGGCACAAGGAAGTTCTCTAACTCTGCTTCCAAATTCACATGGTAGTCACCATCTAGCCAAGTTTCATGAGTATTTGTATTTTGCAGGTTCTGGTAATCCTTGAAGGCTGCCATTTATTTCATTTTTTCCCTTTCTTTGAAGGCAGCCATTTCTTTCACTCTTTCCCTTTCTTTCTTACTTTCCTCATTATATGGCTGCAAGAATATGGAAAAGATAGTGAGAGTAGGGGACATACACAGACACAATACTAACACTCGTAAGTCATATAAATTAACAAAACATATAACATTCCTCCTTCCTGAAGATGTGATATGCAGTCCTTAGACCCCGTTGAGCACCTGGACGTTTCTTTGTCTCTTTGTTTTTGGATGGCGTCCGTGGGGACAGTTTTGGATCTGCAACTTTAGGACTTGCTAAAATTTGCAAACCCAATTAAACTATCTATATCATTTCATATAAGAATTCTACAGTGTCCAGTGAACTTGGAATAGCTACAAATTTCTTCTCTACACACTCTTTGGAAAACAATCAGCTCCTATGAGCCAAGTCCAACCTTAGAATAGTCCATATTTTAACACAGTTTCAATTACATTACTTTCAACTAGTTGAGTTTTAGGTAGGACCATTTAAGAATGATGATGAGAAAACATTGGGGAAATAACCCACGATCCATTTACCAAGTTGAAGCTTGTATTCATGGGATGAATTTAGGTTTTTCCTATTGACTAATTAAGGAGGAAAAAATTTCAAGGTCAGCTTAGAACTTTATTACAATGCGTTTGTTCTTTATATCTTTAAGTAAACAAATAATTTTCCACAATCGACAAATTAAAGGGGTAAACCATGACTAAAGAATGTTAAGGGTTTTTTTTTTTTTTTTTAGCTAAAAATAAAAATTAAAAAAATTAAAAAAAAAACCAATCCGATTTCTTTTTTTTTTTTTTTTGTGTAGGGTTTGAACCTACCACTTAAGAATCCAACCAAAACCCATGAAAATACTAAAAAACAGCAAAATTCATAACAAATCAACGAAACTCATACAAATATGAACAGATTGATTTCCAAAAAACAACCCAAACCCATTAAAATTTTGAAATCCAAAATTTAGGGAAATAACAAATCATAAAACAAACCTTGAGGTTGGGTGCAGCGGCGTATGCGGCAGGGTGGAGCTCCGGTGAGGAGAGGAGATGGATTTGGGGTTTAGGCGTTTAGTTCTTCAAGTCTGAGAGAATATTGTGTATTGTGTTTGATGATTGTAGGTTTAATTGAGTTACAATTATGTGTGCTAGAGTGTATTGATTTTGAGTTTAAATTCGGTCAGGCTGTGGCGTAAAACACTCGTTTTATGCCAACCAATAGAATACGGCCACATCATCTTCTTTTAAGTGACAACTTAAATTCCTCTCCAAACACAGAATGAAATAAGAAAACCCATAGAAACCCACAGCCCCGTTTCCTCCCTCTTCCATCTTTGCTTGCCCAAACCTCCACCACACCACACCACAAAATTCAATCATCAAAAACAGAGTACTTCCATGGGTCTCGAATGTTTAGGGTGGCTTTGACCTTGTGATCGCCATGGGAGGCGGTGATTTTAATATATGAGGGGTTGAAGGAGAGAGGTATCCCCGACTCAGTGGTTCGGTTGAAGATTCTGACGCTGTTGGAGAAAAATGCGAATTGGAAGCTAAGGAAATCGTTAGAGTGGGAGATAGGGACATTGCCAAAGGATAAAGGCTGCTCGGGAATGACGTCATTGCAGTGCTGGGAGTACGAGATTTCGGGTTTCCAAAATGGGTTTCGGAAAAGTTGTTGTGGTGGGGAAGTTGAGGAATAAGAATAAGAGGCAAAGGAGGAGATTGAGTGTGAATTTTAATTTCTTAGGATTTGGAGAAGAAGAAGAAGAACAACATGAATTTGAGCCCATTGATGGGAATTAAAGATTACAAGAATGAAAGTATTACTCTCTGATAAGATTAACAACATGAATTTGAGCCCATTGATGTGAATTAAAGATTACAAGAAAGAAAGAATTACTCTCTGATAAGATTGAATATTACTCTCATGGAAGAGGGAGGAAGCAGGGATGTGGGTTTTCTTAATTGTTTTTTGTGTTTGGAGAGGAATTTAACTTATCACTTAAAAGAATATGACGTGGCTATGTTCTATTGGCTGGCGTAAAACCAGTGTTTTACACCACAGCTTGACCGAATTTAAACTCATTGATTTTCCATTAAAATTATGACATGGCTTTTATTCATTGGTGGCGTAAAACAGGACTTTTACGCTAGCTCCTGACTGAAGTTAAGCTCATATATATACACACACACACACACACACACACACACTAGTCACTAACTCGTGCAATGCATAGGAATAGCTACTAGATCAGTTTTAGGGAAATAAACCATTATTTTTTAGTTGGAGTAGTAAGAAAAAATGCATGAAATTTAAAATAAAATAAAAATTTGAAAGAAATAGCAAAAAAGTTTTATTAGTTAGGTAGAAGAAAGTAATGTTTTATTAATTAATTTTTTTGTAGAAAGGAATAAGAGACAGAATGTTGAATCTCTAATTTAATTTGTGTTTTATATATAGGTATATATAATATATATTGTAATATATATACTAAAAAGTGCTTATTGAAAGGTCATAACTCTTCATATTAGATATACCAAAAGGTGCCTATTGAATGAAAATGTTCTTATTGACCAAAAATGTGCCTATTTAATGAAAATGTACCTATGTAAATAAGTATGGAATGGTGTTTGTAAATCAAGCACCTTCCAAAAAGCTCAATTTTTCACTTTTGCAAAAGTATACCCCTATCTACGGGACTATCTCAAGAGAGTCAATACTGAATAGAAAAACGTTTTGTTAATACTTTTGAATTGTTTTGAATTTACCTCTAAATTATATATAAATAAATAGATACTAGCCTCTGAGCACGCGTGTGAGGCTCTTTTATTTTTTGAGAAAATTTTAACAATTTACATCCATCATAATTTGGAATTGTTATATTTTTCAATTACAAAAATTCTTAAGAGTGTGATGAACGATATGGGTGTGTGTGAAATAAGAATCCCATTCCAATAAAGAATGATCTTAAGCTGCTTGTGTTTGAACTTGCAACATTGTCCTGCAATGGCAAGGAAGAACCAAAAAAATAATGAACTTTAAGGAGAAAATTACTTACAAACTGAGTCTCTAAGTTCAACTTCCAAAGTTGCTAGATATTGGAGACGTTAAAAAAATGCAAGGATTTGGCTACTAATTTAGTTCAGAGGACTGAAAAATCTTGCTCAACAAAAGGACGGTGATAGAGCTATCAAAAAAGAACCGAAGTTAAAACAAACACAAACCCCCAAACAATTTTGCAACCATCTAATAAGCGTTCTATATTAAAAAACAAAAACAAAAACAAAAGAAAAAAACAAAAACAAAAACAAAAACAAAAGAAAAAAACAAAAACAAAAACAAAACAAAACAAATCAAATTTGCAACTATAAGATCAAATAAAAAATGCAGAACAATTCAGCAAACACAATGCCCAACAAAATCATCAACAATTTAAAAAAGAAAAGGCCATACCTCAACATGCCTTGCATTCGAGAGCTTAGGTGGCAACTCAAAATCCAAGATCTCTTCCTTTGGCACTATTGCTTTCTCAGCATTGGATCCGAGGACACCTATAAAATATCAAGCATGTGATTATGTGAATATACAAATGCATTCAACTATCTCTAAAGACCAAAATTATCACAAAAACTTAGACACATACCATGTCAAGAAAAAACAAACATAGCAATCTTGAAAACAATTTTTAGCAATCCACTAAGCAACCAAATCAACCTACAAACAAAACTAAGCCAAAGTCAATGTAAATATGTAGTTTCGATTACTCTGCAAGTAGCAATTTTGTTACCTTTTAGGCTATCACGTACCCGAGAGATAAAGAGGTGTCTATGTTTGTATAGGACTCTATTGCTAAAATAACCAGTCTAATAAAATAACAACTTTTTTAAGAAATTACCCTAAAATTTAGGATTTGAAATTGAGTAAACAGTTGGTTTAGTGTTTACTACTTTTTAGGAAAAAAATATATCAAACATGCGTGAGATATATATATATATATATATTTTTTTTTTTCGGCCAATTATGTGAATATACAAATGCATTCAACTATCTCTAAAGACCAAAATTATCACAAAAACTTAGACACATACCATGTCAAGAAAAAACAAACATAGCAATCTTGAAAACAATTTTTAGCAATCCACTAAGCAACCAAATCAACCTACAAACAAAACTAAGCCAAAGTCAATGTAAATATGTAGTTTCGATTACTCTGCAAGTAGCAATTTTGTTACCTTTTAGGCTATCACGTACCCGAGAGATAAAGAGGTGTCTATGTTTGTATAGGACTCTATTGCTAAAATAACCAGTCTAATAAAATAACAACTTTTTTAAGAAATTACCCTAAAATTTAGGATTTGAAATTGAGTAAACAGTTGGTTTAGTGTTTACTACTTTTTAGGAAAAAAATATATCAAACATGCGTGAGATATATATATATATATATATTTTTTTTTTTCGGCCAATTAAAAAAATAAAGAAAGAAAAAAGTTTAAACGTGAAGTTTGTTTCTAAATAAGTGGGTTAGTGGAAGAGTAATCATATTTTGTAGGCAATATTTTAGTGGGGGTTAAACATGTATTTTTACTTTGTTGTCCTTTAGTTCTGTCTCTACTTAAACTTAGAAAAATATGAGTATTTTTGGACAAAAAAAGACCCTGTCCAAACAGGGATAGCCTCTTAAATAGTAGTATGGATAAATATTTATCTATACTACTATTTAAGGGATTTCTCCTGTTTAGATTCCTCATTTTTTAGTTCAAAAATGCTCTTACACCTCTATATTTAAGTAGAGACAAAACTAAAGGACATTCCGGTAAAAATTCACTTTCCTTTATTTTTTTTTTATGCCTAAAATACCCTCATCATACTCACAAGTTTTCAACTAACGGGGATAGATATGTATTTATCTATACTACTATTTAAGGGACTTCTCCTGTTTAGATTCCTCATTTTTTAGTTCAAAAATGCTCTTACGCCTCTATATTTAAGTAGAGACAAAACTAAAGGACATTCCGGTAAAAATTCACTTTCCTTTTTTTTTTTTATGCCTAAAATACCCTCATCATACTCACAAGTTTTCAACTAACGGAGATAGATATGTAAATTAAAACTCCTACACTTTAAGACCCACAAACTCACGTATGCTTTGCAGTTTTTATTTCACTTTCTATCTCTCATTCTTCTTCAAATTGAAAACATTTAGTTTAGCTCTACATCTTCCTTTTTTTTTCTTCAAATTAAAGATATCTACAGTTAGAGGCTCCAACAAATTTTTAGGTTCTATCTTTTACAAGTTCCTCTTTGTTTTCTTTTCTTTTGTTTATTTATGATTGACTTTCTTTGAGTTCTACTTTTTTTTTCCTTATATATATATCAATTAACTTTTTTTTTCTTTTTTTAAATATTTATTTATGCATTTATGTGTTTATTAGGCAAAACCTAAATAAATTATTAAAAACTTTAAAATTTATAATAGTTGATATACTTCAATATCATCAACAAAAATTGATGTACAATTATAATTATTATAATAATATTATTATTACAAGCTAAAAGGCTAAAAGCACCTGTTTTCATATTTGACACTTGACAGATGCTCTTAACATCGGTAATGTGCAAAAAATTGAATTAGAATCAATTCACGTGTACGTTTAACAAAACATCAATTTTTTTTTCCTTATATATATATCAATTAACTTTTTTTTTCTTTTTTTAAATATTTATTTATGCATTTATGTGTTTATTAGGCAAAACCTAAATAAATTATTAAAAACTTTAAAATTTATAATAGTTGATATACTTCAATATCATCAACAAAAATTGATGTACAATTATAATTATTATAATAATATTATTATTACAAGCTAAAAGGCTAAAAGCACCTGTTTTCATATTTGACACTTGACAGATGCTCTTAACATCGGTAATGTGCAAAAAATTGAATTAGAATCAATTCACGTGTACGTTTAACAAAACATCATACTGAAAAAGTTAAAAAGAAACCCAAACTACACATACGTTAAACCTGTTTTCTCCTACACAGCTAAACAAAACAAAGGTTAGAGAGGCGTTTCGGCAAAGCAACACGAAGAGGAAGAAAAAAAAAGAAAGAAGAAAAAGAAGAAGGGCGGGACGATGATAAGGTACCGGTACGAAAAATTTTGTCTCTTTCTCACCGCATCTTCTGTAACTATCTCTTCTTGCCTCTTTATTTTTCTTTTTTTTCCCCACAATCAGATCCTTTGTTATTCCTCTCTTGTAGTAGTGCTCTTTTCTACACTGATTCTTCTCTTGCAGTATTGCTCTTTGTTATCCTTCTCTTGTGTTCTCTTCAATTAGTTAAGCCATTCGGTAATGGAAGTTGTGGAGATTTGTGGGTTGGAGTAAATTGGCTTAGGACCACCAAAGAAATGTTTCAAAGCTGTGGACAGGAAAATAATTTCAAAGAGTACGAGGGAAAGGAGCGTATTGAGAGAACTGTTGTTTTGTACTTTTTATGTTTTTAGTTTTTTTGTGGGATCCTATATGTAAATGTCTTTGTAACTGCTATCCAAGAGGCAGAACGATGCGTCTCTAGTTTAGTATATGCAGGAATTTTTTTGGCTGAAATTTATTAGGGAAAGTGTAAAATTTATAACTACCCGCTGGAACAATGCAACTGAACACCAACCGTAGCAAGAAATTGTACTGAAATGGTTTATATAAGCACCAAATGAAAAGATACATTGGTTGCCACATCTACTTTAAAAACACTTTTTTTTTTTTTTGAGAACGTTTATAAACACGGACAAACATTGAACTATTACACTCTTTTTTTTTTGTACCGTTTGGTGTTGGCTGATGAAACTTTCAGTTTGCACTATTAAAAAAATAAACGGACATATGGATAGACATAAAGAGAATTGGAGAGAGAGAAATCTGATTGTTGGGAATTCAACCGAAATTCAAACCTGTGAGAAAAAAAAAATAGAAAATACACGTCAAAGAAAAACAATCACACGCATAAGAGAGTATTTACGTGGTTCGTCAATTTGTCTACGTCCACGGAGTTGCAGGGATTTCACTATTATCAGAGGAAAAATATAAAGTGCGGCTACAGTATTTTTCTCTCTCTCTAAAAACACAACAACAGTCACAAACCCTAATCATAAAAGAGGCTTTTATATCCTACGCACATGATTACAATGGACTATAAAACGGGACAAAAAATTTAAACATAAACTAGGCTCCACAAAGCTCAACAAGTCTCCCACTTTGAGACTAGTTCAATCACCAACTTCAGCCACTATCCTCCAAAAGCAATCTCTCATCCCTGCAACTCATCCTCCTGTCCTCAAGCTAGAAGGCCAACTGAAGCTGCACACAGCTTCGCTTCTCAATAGTGACACCCTTAGTGAACATGTCTACCGGGTTCTTAGATCCACAAATCTTCTCAAGTATTACTAGCTTATCTTCAAGAAGGTACCGGATAAAGTAGTATTTAGTCTGTATATTGATGTGCATGAAATATATACAAAAAAAGTACTCACATATCTACATATTTAGCCTTACTTTTATGTTATTTTGTTACTGATTATATAATATTTTTGTGTTGCAGGTAACAAGGACTTTACATGCAAAGTGGGGCTAAGCCAATTAAATTCAAGTCCATTTCGGATTAGGATTCCAGCCTGCCCATCAGTTACTATTTTTGGCATAACTTTCGGCTCAGATATCCAATCGAGATGATTCAAGTTGGGCTGGAAATTTAACTTAAAGGGCTACAACTTTGTAGTTTACCAAAAGTCCGAATTCTGAATTTAAATGGGCCAAAATCGTCGGTTAAGTGAAGCCTAAAAATCTGAGATTTTCTCCAAACGGGAATTCAACTTGTAATAGGATTCCTTGACCTATTTAAAGGCTCTTTAGGGCAAAAAGAAGAGAAGAGAAACCTGAGAGGAAAAGGGGGCTACCGCATAGAAGAATTTGCTTTTGGGGAGTCTTTCAAAAGAGGAGTATCTGAGGACAAAGGCGAGAGCTTCATGTTGATCAACCAATTCAGATGAAAGACATAAGTTTTATTTGTTTGCTTTTCAATTTTATTATGAACTAAATTTTATTTTCTAGAGCATTGATGTAGTCTAGCAATGAATACACAATTTATTTCTAAGTTATTTTATTTTTAATATTTCCATGATTGAGTGTTTAATTCTTATTCTTAATGCTTACTATTTTTTTCAAATTATAGTTTGATCAATTGAATTACAATGAGACCGAGAGGTGATTTGTTATTTTAGTTCTAGAATTAAACACCATTAGTTGAGCGAAAGTAGAGATGCTTTACTGCGACTAGTGTGATTTTTCAAAAAATTCAAAGTACGTAATGAGTTTCCAATTAATTAAATTCACATAGAAATATGGAATTGTTAGTTGAAGATATTTTTGATATTATTCGAGAGAAGATATTGGATACTTAAGGAATTTTTAATCATCAACGGGAGATTATTATAATTTAATAATTAGGAAGGATAAATCGTGTGGGATTTGTTAGGTGAAATCAATTTTTCTAGATCCATTCTTATCATATTTTTTACACTTTTAGATTTTTACGCTTTGTTAATTTTTTATTCATAGATTTATTTTTATTAAATAGTTTAATTTAATTCAGATAGTAGAACGTTCCATCTATTTTTGATTTTCCAAATAGTACTTAATTTAGTGAATTTCAGTATTCAATAACATAGTTAATCCCTGTGGGTTCGACATTCGTTTTCTAAAAACACTTTACTACTTGTTACGATTCTGTGCGCTTGCAGATTATTCTACGCAAACAAGTTTTTGGCGCCGTTGCCGGGGATTAACTATTTGTTATTGATATTGATACTAGCTAGATATTTACTACTTTAGATTTATTTTATTTAATTAAAAAAATTTAAATTAGGTGCATCTGAGTTTGTTTTCTTTCTTTTCAGGCAGTAGAAGTGCATGCCCCAATCTAAACCATTAGAGCATACACTCTTTGATCCTGAAATTGAAAGAACCCTATGTCAGCTCAAGAAAGAAAAGAAGAAAGAGGCCAACACATCTCTATCTAAGATGGCCGATCAAGAGCAAAAGGCGTTAAGGGATTATGCTATGCCTTCGGTAAATGGAGCTACATCAAGCATAAGGAGGCCAGCCATACAAGCCAATAATTTTGAGATCAAGCCGGCCATCATTCAGATGATATAGCAGACTGTCCAAATCAGGGGGCTATCATAAGAGGATCCTAATGTCCATATTGCAAATTTCTTGGAAATTTGTGATACTTTTAAATATAACGGAGTGACAGTTGATGCGATTCGACTAAGGCTTTTTCCCTTCTCACTTAGGGATAAAGCAAAAGTTTGGTTGAATTCTTTGCCACCTGGCATCATTACTACATGGGAGGAGTTGGCACAAAAATTCTTAGCAAAATATTTCCCTCCTGCAAAGACAGCAAAGCTAAAGAATGATATCACCACGTTCATCCAATTTGAGGGTGAATCATTATATGAAGCATAGGAGAGGTACAAAGATTTATTGCGAAGGTGTCCTCATCATGACCTTCCAGCATGGCTTCAAGTGCAAACATTCTACAATGGTCTAGGAGCTACAAACAGGTCCATGGTTGATGCAACAGCTGGTGGAGCTTTAATGAGTAAAACTCATGAGGCAACCTATGAACTTTTGGAAGAATTGGCATCCAACAACTATCAATGGCCTACAGAAAGAGCAATGCCAAGAAAGACAGCTGGAGTTTTAGAACTTGATTTTGTTACCTCATTGGCAGCACAAATGGCAACTTTGTCTCAACAACTAGGTAAAATAAATGTTAATGCTATTCAAACTAATGTTGTTTGTGATCATTGTTCAGGAAATCATTCAAGTGCTCACTACCAAGTGGGAAATCCTTTTGCCCAATCGAGTTATGGACAAGCAAATTACGTGTCAAATTTTCGACGCCAAAATAATCCATACTCAAACACGTACAATCCCGGATTGAGGAATCACCCCAGCTTCTCATGGAGCAATAACCAAGGGCAGGCTAAACCAACCTTAGCAATTTCCACAGCAAGAGAAGAAGCCGACACTTGAGGACATGTTCATGCAGTACATGCAGAAGATAGATGTGGCGATCCAAAAAAACTCAGCTTCAATCCGCAATCTTGAGGTGCAAATCGGTCAGCTCTCAAGGATGCTCACAGAGAGGATTGCAGGAACTTTGCCAAGCAACATTGTCACCAATCTGAAAGAACATGTAAAGGCAATATCATTGAGAAGTGGACAAACATATAAGGAGCCAAAAGCAACAAATGCCAAACAAGATGAAGTTGTGAATAATGAGGAGTCAAAGATGAAGGAAGCCGATTCAGAGATGAAAGAAGTGGAACAAGCTGAGAAGACTAAGGAGGATGAAAGAGCTTCAAAATCCAAAATATCCAGGGAAGTTACTTTTGAGACTTATTCTCCTTCAATTTATGATCCACCAATTCCTTTTCCGCAAAGATTACGAAAAAACAATGTGGATGATCAGTTTTCTAAATTTCTAAGTATATTTAAGCAATTGCATATTAATATTCCTCTCATTGAAGCTTTGGAACAAATGCCTAAATATGCTAAATTTTT
>NW_027069522.1:305722-361274 GCF_002906115.3 Quercus suber | reverse complement strand
TCTTTCTTCTTCTTTCAAAGAAACTAAGAACTCCAAAAAGGAACCACATCCTTTCTTTCCTCTTTTTTCTTTGAATCTTTACAAATGACGTTTGGTTCCAAAAGCCCATAACCTAGTCTCAAAAGCTCTAAATTAAATCACAGAAAAAGAGAAGAAGAAGAAAAGAAAAGTATTGGATTCTAACTTTTATGTTTACACTATCTCCTGGATTTAATAAAAAAACGTAATACAACCATCGAGAGACATACATCTAAAATGGAATAATTTTAGCAGTTGTGAAAACTTTGTATGTTTAGATCAATAAATATTTTTCTTTCTTTTGAGTTTCTTTGATAGAGGGAGAAAAGATATTGACAAAGAGAGATCAAAGGTGTTGTTCAATTTCTTTCACCCCTCATTTGTTGCAGAGGAGATGCTTATCTTAAGAAACTACCAGTTTCTCTTGAAAGAAAATAAAAAATAACGTGGCCTTTTATTTTAATCTCAACCATCTGTTAAGCTAGTAGGTGATGTGGCTGCACTTTATTAAAAGAAAAGAGATGTTCTGTTAACTTTTAATTGGATTCGGATGTAAGGTTTCTCAAATAAAAATATAATAATAATAATAATATAAGTCAAATCCTCTTCTATTTATTGGGTAAGGGTTAATTTAAAGCATTTATTATAATTGGGATTATTACATTTCCAATCACCAAAAAAAAAAAAAAATCTAGGGGTGTGATGAAAAATTATTTCACCCAATTTAATAAACTTTTTTTTTCATTATATTAAAGTGGTCAAATACTTCAGATCCTCTTGTCAAAATTGTTAATACAATCATATTACAAAAGAAGTTGGTTTTATATAGGGATGTAAGGGACAGGTTAGTGTTAATCTTTTAAACGATAATAATGCAGACTCCAAACTCAAATCAACCTTTGTTTGAAGATAAATTCTCTCCTTATCAAAGACAGACCCCTAACTCAAGATACAACTCAATTTCACTTGTGTATTTCAAATATTTAATTTGTAATTCTCCATGGTAAATAGTAAGTACACGGTTTTTTTTTCAACATATACGTATACCTATACATTAGATACAAAGAATGGAGATCTCAAAAAAAAAAGTACATAGAGATCTCAATTACCTGAATGTAGAGCACATATTAAATATTCTATTGACATCAATTCCAATGATCTCTCAATTACTTATGGATGTAATTCACATATCCATCGATATGCCTATGGATTCTGGTTTAAAAAAAGGGGGGAAAAACAATTGTAATCTTTCTAATTGTCAAATTAACACGAAAAATAAAAAAATTTAACGCCAAAAAGAAAAAAAACTTGATGGTAAAAAAAACTTTCTTAAAAAGAAAAAAAAATACAAAGAAGGAAAAAAAAAAAGGTGAGGAAGGAGAAGGAAATAGTAATTGAATTAAATAAAAATAGACGAAAACCTTGGCATGCCGCTTCAAGTTGGCAAATGCATTCTAGAAAAAAACAAAATTGGCAAATGGATATGAACGGATGGAAACTTGGAGTTGGGCAACTGATAAGAGAGTATTAGGATGTAAATTGTGGTAACTATTTTTATTTGAATTCAAATTAAAAAGTGGGTGTGTGGATAACATTGAAACTACTGGTAAGTGGTAACTGCTAAATAATGATTCAAGCAAGGAGAAACTAATTGGAAATGTGAACGTCCTATAAATTTAGCAAAAATTTAGAAGTTTTTAAATTAGCAATTTTACATGTCTAACCTTATTATTTCAGCTTTAAAAACTGGTAAAATTAGGGGTATTTGGACATCAAAATTGAGGATTCCAAACAGGAAAAGCCCCTTAAATAGTAGTATAGAAAACAAAAAGACACAATTGTTCGTTTTTTAAATGTTGGCGTGTGGCATAAATTTATGTAGCCAAGTGGCACAATGAGGAGTGGTCAACAAAAAGTCAAATGTTTCGGCTATTAGTTATTGCTAGTCTTTAACCCGTGCAATGCGCGGGATATTCCTAACAAAGCAACTTGTATCGTATAGGCATTCTTTTTGGGGTTAGTTTTCTATTATTATTTTTAAAGTCAATACTTTCTATTCAATCCAATTCAAGTCTAAAGAGTAAGAAAGCAAAAAACCTGGAGAACATTAATAGAACAAATCTAAAGGTCTAAAGCCTTGTTCACAATTGCCTTTGCCAATGATCATAATCATTGCCCATTACCTTATCATTCCACAGTTGCCTCATTACAATGAAATTTTCAATGTCATACATATAAAGTCAATATACATTCCAATCCGGATGCCCACCAAAAGCCAAACACAAACAGAGTGTAGAGAGGGAAAATTTTCGACCTATCATAAGCTGACACGTCACACTACCAAGTCCACAAAATACAGCCAATTACAAGGCACCACGTATTGCTGCTAGGTTTTGCTATCACTACTCAGCAACCAACAGAAATTTGTCAAGTGTCATGCAGAAACCAATCACACATCAGTGCACGTGTAAACGATGACATAAGTAGTCTCGCACGTGTAAGCGATGACACAATCAGTCCAGCACGTGTAAGCGATGACATAAGCGGACCAATCAAGCTCTGCCACGTGTCACCAATCAGACTCCGCCACGTGTCGCTTACCCACCTCCAAACTCCTATAAATGGAAGCCTTCCTAAGGCATTTCAAAGAGATCTGGAGAGAGGGCACCAAGCCATCTGAAGATTCAGAAGTCTAGAAGCTCTGCTGGAATCAAGCCCTGAAGCCTTCAGCAACTTCAAGAACTTCAACCTTCAAATACGAAGAACATTCGAAGCATAATCATCCAAACTACCTGCCTAGATCTCAAAGTTCAGTGGAATTAAGCTCAAAAGCCTCCAGAAACCTTACAAACACAAATCAACGAAGCTTTACAGATTCAAGCCTTTAAAGCACCGAAGAACTTCCATCACAAACCTTCAAATACAAAGAACATTCAAAAAGAAATCATCCAAATCATATTCCTGGATCTCAAAGCTCACTGGAATCAAGCTCAAAAGCCTCCAGAAACCTCAACAAATCACAAATCAGCGAAGCTCTACGGATTCAAGCCTCTAAAGCACCGAAGAACTTCCACCACAAACCTTCGAAGATGAAGAACACACGAAGAACACGAAGAACACGAAGATCGTGAAGAACAAAGGATTTCTAACAAGCTCATGGCCAAAGATTCATTGTAATTCCGTTTCAACCATCTTTGATCCATCCCTCAACCAAATTGAAGGATATCTTGTGTTTAAATCAAAATCACATTACCACAACTCCAATCAACAAATCTTTCAAGGAGATCGAATCAGAGAATCACTCTTTTGTAATCACAAAGAATTGTACCACACAATCATCAATACAAATTCATATTTATGAAACTATTTTTACTTGTTTGACTTATTTCGAACCGAGAAATTTAGTCGTCCACACAGAGAAACCAAGATATTGAATCAAAAATCTAACAAAAAAGCAAAAGACACTATCCAATATTGATTCAGCCTGCTCTCTACAATAATTGCAAAATTACCCCCAAAAAAAAAATCATCCAAATATCCAAACAAAAGCCAAACCTAAGCAAAAACAAATTATAACCCAAAATACCTTTATCAAAACCATATTTAACCCAAATGCCTCAATCAAAACCCTATAATCAGCACAATAAGAAATAGAGAAAGCAAAAATGTAAAGGAAACATTAATGAAAGACATTTCAATTAAAAAAAAAACAGAATACATTAGAAAGCAAATAGAAAGCCAAAGGTAATAAATGCCAAGGAAAAACATACAAAGAAAGAGCACCCAAAGAAAGAGCATTACCCCATCAATTAACTATGCAATTGAAATAATAGTATTTGAATAGGAAAAGCAACCATGGGAAACAATGAACTGGGAATTGCATAAACTACTAGCAGAAACAATATTTGATTTAGAGAAAGAAAAGACATTATGCTAACCTTGGGTATATGTAGTTAAAGTATATTCAAATTAAATATAAGTAAAGAAACTTAGAAACATCTAGTAGAAGTCCTATAAACAAATAGAAAAGAGAATAGAATAACTCATATAAGAAATGTGTAAAAGAATAAGCACCTATTTAGTGACAGATTGTTGTAGAGAGAGAAGCAGCATTCGACAAAGAAAATATGGTTGGCAGCATAGTATGCATATTGTAAAATTAATCACATAACAGCCTAACCATACACCAAATCTAATCCAATAACCTTAATCAAAATCAAATCTAACCCAAATGCCTAAATCGAATTTATAGTACCAAAAACCCAAACATAAATCATAATTATGGCAGTATTTTTAAAAAGAATAAAGAAAACCTTTACCGGCAACAGTTCCAGCTGCACTACGGTGGTGGCTACCCACACCTAAGCCTAAATCAAAATCAATTCGATTGAAATAACCAAGCATAAATCATATTTAAATGATACTCCCTCCGTCCCACTTTTTTTGTCCTCTATTCCATTTTGAGATGTCCCAAAATATTGTCCTATTTCTAAAAATAAAAGTCATTAATTTGCTAATGTTCCTATTATACCCCTATTAATTTACTAATTCAATTTTTTGATAAATTTTTTTAAGGGTAGTTTTGGAAACTTATACATTTTTAAAAGGGAGACAAGACAATAAATGATGTTCTCTAAAAAAGTTTGATTTTTCAAACAGGACAAAAAAAGTGGGACGGAGGGGGTATAATTTTAAAACAAAACAAAAAACCTTACCATTAAAGGTTTCGACGAAGTGGCAGAATGGTAGAAAAAATAGTGAAGTGGTTTGCTTAATCAGCCAAATGAGAAGTTTGGATCTTTATCCTTATCTGGCGGTGGATTTACCACAACCCACAAAAATCTTTGATCACTATTTTCTAAACCCACCGCTATTTCTTTTGACTGTTTCTCAGAAAAAGATCCCAAGCGCAGCACCTCCTTAATTGTAGGAATCAACTTTTGTCTCTCTATGCTTGCAGTTCCAACAAACCTTAACCGAACAATTTGCTTTGATTAAATTAGATACTCTAGATTGTAGAAAGATTCCACTTCATTTTTGCAGAGAAAGAAATTGAATGTTTTAAATCCAAAAGAGAATAATTCAAACAAACCCATTACCGAAAATATTTAACAAAAAATAGTCACATATCATAATTTTGATTTCCTTAACCCTAATTCTTGGAACCAAAATCTAACTGGGATTGTATAAATGGAAAACATATAGCAAAACTAATTTAACTTTAAATTTGGTGGGGAAAAAAAAAGTCAGAGAAAGAATAGGGACTCATTGGAGGTATTGTTAATCAAAAAGTCAGAAGAAGAAGGAAGAATTTTTGAAAGGAACCGGGAAACGATTCTCTTTTTTCTCTAAACAAAAGCAAATATCTACAAACATTTTGATAGAAAACCCTAAAACCCAAAACAAAAATGAATCAAATCTAAACCTATCCAACAAAAAAACTCAATTAAAAGTAAAATTTCATACCTAGATCTAAAAAATGGAAAAAAAAATTACCAGTGTCGATTCCAACAATTCAGGTGGTTGATATATGGCCTAATGGTTTCAGTCTGTGCTTGCTATTCCAATGGTCTAAGTCTGGCCAAGGAACGAACAATTGCTGGCCTTGGATATTTCTCTCTTTCTCTTGGGGTCCGACGAACAACTCTGTTCTCTCTCTTTCTTCGTATATGGGCAAGCCTTTTGAATGTAATTTACCCATTTAAGCAGTTAGTGTTGTATTTATACTCAAAGACCAAGAGACCATTAGACTGTTTTAATGCTGTGATAGGGAGCCTCTCCAGATGATGCACCATACTATTTTTTAAAGATTAAACTGTATACGTGTTTGAATTTTAGATAGGCACTTTTCCTATAGGGCAGCACCTCCTTAATTGTAGGAATCAACTTTCTCTCAGCTTCTGCTATTATATATAGTAATCTCTCCGTCCCAATTTGTTTGTCATGTTTGAAAAGTCAAACTTTTTAAGGGAATATCATTTATTATTTTGTCTGCCTTATAAAAATGTAGGCATAAATACACTTTTGGTCCCTATATTTTGGGTCATTTCTCGATTTGGTCCATAAACTGATTTTGCTCCTAGGTTAGTCCTTGATTTTTTAAAATCGTTTTTAAAATGGTCCTTGTCGTCAACCCAGTTACAGAAAACGCTGAAGTGGCAAACGGATTTCACTGTTTGCTGACGTGGCTAATAAAATAATATTAAAAAATACCACGTCAACATCCATGTCAACGTTTTAATGACAAGTCAACATTTTAATTAATAAAAATTTTAAAAAATTAAATTGAAAAAATTCAAAATCAAAAACAAAAAAAGAAAAAAAATTTCAAATCCTCTCTTTCTCAGTGTTTATGTCTGTATCTTTCTTCTTTTCATTTCCTTTTTTATTTCCAGATCCTTTCTTTCTCTGTCTCTTGGTGCGTATTTGTGTTTGTATCTTTCTTTGTTCAAGCTTTCAATCCCTCTCTCTCTCTCTTAATCTCTGACATTTTCTCTTTCTCTAAACCTGACTCTTTAATCTCTTGGTTTTTCTAGTTTTATGTGGGGTGGTTGGTAATGGAGGTGGAGATCGTTGGTCGGGGTGGAGATCAGTGTGGTTGGGGTGGTCGGGGTGGAGATCGGTAATCCATAGGTCTTGGATTATGGGTTTGAGATTGGAGATGGAGATGGAGATGGCTGGGTTTGGTTGGAGAGGTTGGGTTTTTCTAGGTTTCAATGGAGGTGGGCTGTGGTCGTGGAGAAGGAAACGGTGACGACAGCTGATCACGCTGCTGGTTGTGGGTCTTAAGTGGTGCTTTTGAAGAGATGAAAGCCATGAAATGGGTGAGCCCAGACCAAGCTCGTTGAAATCGAGTCACGAAAGCCATCATTGTTAGCCTTGCAATTCAGTGACTCGGTGTGATGTTTCAGATCTGGCCATTGACGAAATGGATGACCGAAGCAGAGATTTTGAGGTCTGGGTTTGTTGATGACTGAAATAAGGAGTTGCTTATGGTTTTCGAGTTGTTTATCTCAGTGGGTTTGTTGCTTGATCTCTCTATATGTTTATTTTTGAGTTGTAAATTTGCGGGATTGATGTAATTTTTCTGGGTTTGTTGTTTGATATTGATTTATGGGTTCAATGTTCACTTCATTTTTTGGATTTCATGTAAATTTCTAGGTTTGATGTTCATCTTAATTTATGGGTTTAAGCTGATGAGGTTCACCAAAAACAAAAGCAAAAAGAATTAAAACGATTATGAATTTTTATTTTTTAAGAAATGATTTTAGTTTAAATTAGATTTTAGGTTTTTTTTTTTTAATTTTCTTAGCTAGCTTTTTTTATTAATTTAAATGCTTACATGGCATTTAAAAAATGTTAAATATATATTTTTTACTATTATTTTATTAGCCACGTCAACAAACAGTGAAATTCGTTTGCCACTTCAGCATTTTCCGTAACTGGGTTGATGATAAGGACCATTTTAAAAACGATTTTAAAAAATAAAGGACTAACTTAGGAGCAAAATCAATTTAGGAACCAAATCAAGAAACAGCTCAAAATGTAGAGACTAAAAGTGCATTTATGCCAAAAATATATACGTTTACAAAACTACCCTTAAATAAATTTATCAATTTTTTTTTAAGTTATTCTTAATGAGGCAACTAAAAAGATGCCCCGATTAAATTGATTTTTAAAAAATTTGTTAGTTTTCTTTTCAAATAGTTTTGAAAATAAAGTAGAAGTATAATAAGAACATTAGAAAATTAATGACTTTTATTTTTAAAAACAAGACAATATTTTGAGATATCCTAAAATAGAATAAAGGACAAACAAACTGAAATGGAAGAAGTATATGATATAGATATATAGATATATATATATATATATATATATAACTATAAGCGGGTAGAAATGAGAAACTGAAAACATGGGCCTAGTTGGACTTATGGTAGAGAAATTAATGATGTATACTGGCCCATAATTACTAAAGTAGTAATCCAAAACAATACACTGATATCAAAATGTTTCATTCCTTTGGCCAAATTAAAACATCCTTCAATTCAATATTGACTCTCTTTCCAGTTCAATATTGACTCCCTTAATATACACGCAAAAATTGAAGGGAAGAAATGGACACAAGCTCAAATAACTCAATAAATTAATTACAAGTTAAATGATCGTCAATAAAAGAACCAAGTGATCATCATACAAATTTAAGGACAAATGGGTGAGTTGAAGCCCCCACATTTTCAGGAGTCAACCACCCACAGCATTATCTAGCTGCAGCACTTGAATTATGATAAAAGAAAAGAGTGTGCTACATTTACAAATTGAAGAGGACAGAAGAAACAAAGAACACACCAAAAAGAGGAAATATATATTATATATATGTAAGGAAAAGAAAAATATTTACACGCATTTACCTATTTAACAAATTATTTGCCAAAGCCCCCAATAAATATGTAGCATTTTCTTCCCAACAGTTGTGACCCTCTACACCGGGGGCTAATGAATGTCTAGCGTACACCATCAGTCGAAAGCGCCCTACCAGTATTTCGAGATACATCAACACCGAAGATGAATTAGGGCAGCAGAATGTGTTGCATGTCATGATCCAAATGCATCAGTGACTCCAATGAAGTCTCGTGTACTTATATGTCTCTAATCAGAACACTATATCAAAAAGAAATCAGGAAATAGTGTGCATTCATCTTGCCTGACCATTCTCATCAGCGTAGATAGAGACATATGCATCTGCAGCACCAGCAGCAAGCAATATTTGGTAGGGATGGAAAGTGAGGCAGCTTACAGAACCAATCTTCTGAGCCATGAACGAAGGGTAGTATCGAATGGTGCCTAGTTGTTCTCCCTCCAGACTAAAGACTTTGATAAGCTGTTTGGCTGAACCACTGGCAATAACTGGGGCATGTCTATGAACTGCTAAAGCTGTGAGGGAGCCCCTGTGAGCATCAATTGTGAGGTAGGCATCCCCGTGACTTCTGGTATCAAGAAACTGAATGTCGCCTGCCTGAGATGCACTGATAATCTGAAAGAAAATATGAAAAGTAGGTACACTTCACCTTCCCATTAATAAATACCGAATTAAAATTGCCAAAAGGAACAAGGATTTCTATATTCAATGCACTCAAAGACCTCAAGAGCTGTTGAAGCTCAATGTGTTCTCTAAATGGGCACCTAACAGAAAAGGAGTTCTGTATACCTTTGCTGGATCTAGTCCAGGTTGAAATCCAATCCCCACAACTTTCTGTGTATGAGGCCGTGTTGCACAGACAAGCCTAAGAATTACAACACTTGACATGTTAAGGCAATGAAGGAAAAATCAAACACATACAAGGGACAGAAGCAAAGTTACAGTGACAACTAATTGTCAAATTTAACATCCAGAAGCAAAGTTACTGTGACACTCAACTATAATCAACCCGAGACCAACAATTCATATATTGTATCTTTCAATCTCCATACAGCATCACGATCTTTCAGATGGGCCTAATAAATGAAATGTGCATGCATATAAGCTTAACTCTAATTCAATAGCCCACACTTCAAAAATCTGCATGAGATGGTAACATTTTGAATTACAGGTACTAAGGTACATACACATAGCCATCAGATATGCAGATAGAAAAAGAAAGTCTCAACAAAAATGTTTATATATACATATATATATATATATATATATTGATAATGTAGAGAACCTTTCTAAAGAAGAGTCATTTAGATGATAAAACCTATGGCCAACCCCACCCGCAAGAACTAAATGCCGGATAACAGGCATTCACCCCTGATGACTAAGTAGTTTATGCTCATGCTCAGGACAACCATGTATATATATATATATATGTATTTTCTCATCATGTATGCGAAAACAAAAATGAAGACAACAATAAATTGGCTTCTAACAATATCTAGAACGAAACTAATGAACTAAACATCTTGGTCCATCTAATTTTGCAGTGTAAATTGCAACAATGTTCTAGAACAATAGAGTTGGGATACAGTTGGGATACAAGATGGTCTAAAATGGCTATATGTTGCATTTATCAGGTCCTTTATTGTCCTACACCTCTGTCTAACAAAACGTTGAAATAATCTGAAACTCAAGGCCATAGTAATGTCCAAATAGCTACTGTGCATTGATCAGGTCCTTTATTGTCCTACATCATGTCTAACAAAATGCTGAAATAATCTGAAACTCAAGACCACAGCAATGTCAAAATAACACATAATTGACAAGTCAAAGGGATGATTTTAATAGTAGATTGAACTGAGCAAAAATTGATATGTTTGGATGTGAATATGCTAATTTTTCTGTACATGTGCCACCTCTTCTCCACATAATTTGCAATATCTTCTGAAATTGCAGGAAAGAAAACACTAGTAAAGAGTTCTATTTTAAAATGCTAGGAAAATTACCATGTCGCATATGAATTTTACATTATAACTATGGAAAGACTGCACTATTGCACAATGTCACAGCTCATAAACAACTAAACATTTTTATCATGCCATAAGAATATTCCACGTGAAAGCTTACATATCAGGTGTCCGAACATCATAGAGTCTTACAGAACCATCCACAAAACCAGCTGCAAATTGATCGCGGTGAACATGAGAAGCAGCCTAAACATGACATGCATAGAAAAAAAGCCATTAAAGTAAGTGTGAATCTTCACATTGGCTGTAGCAGATAAACTAACAAAACAAGAAAAAAATTACAACAGATCTTGATGAAAAAAAAAGAGAGAGAAGTGTGTGATTCACTACATTCATTCTGAAATCCAATATTTCTTGAGGGAATCTAGAGCATGTTACATATAAACAGACATGTTTGCAGCAAGTTGACATTATAAAATAAGGCAACAAATATTTTTGACCCAGCTACAGCATAGTATAACTAAATGAGTATGAGGAACACATAAAACTCACCAAGGCTGAGATGCTGCAATCCGATGATGAAGGAATGGTATTAACAAGCTGCTCTTTTTCCAGATCCCAAAGCATAATGGAGGATATCTCACCAGAAGCATACTAATGAACAACATTGAAATATTTAAAAACAATTAGTCTTAAAATATAAGCTCAAAATACAAAGACTGGGACCTAAAGTACTGGATTTACATTTTTTTTTTTTTAAAAAACAAATCTAGTACCAGATATCCAGACAGCTGTTGCCAATCCACAACAGCATTCAAACTTCGCACACCAGGTTTATGACCTTGAATTGAAGAGAATGCAGTTACAAGCTTTTGTTTATTCCTCACATTATAATCTTTCCAAATTCGAATATTTCCATCACCTACATGCACATAAGTAGTTCGATTGACCCAAAATTTCAGACATTCCAACACATAAGCTTCTGTAACCAGCAATAAACTAATTAGAGCAGCTGTAAAGATCATTACATGAAGCAGCAAGAAGCAAGCTGTCATCAAGCTCATTTACAAGGCAGAGCTTAGCAATTCCTTTTTCAGGAAAATCATGATTATCAAAACTGTTGAGTAGGGTAGTTGTGGTTTCCTCATAGTTCCATATCCTGCAAATAAACAAACACAAATGGTTAATAATTATAAAGATGTGGATAAGCCAATGCAATAAACAAAGGAATCACAAGACTTCATTCAATAAAGCGACAACATCTAAAATAATTGGAAACCAAGTAATCATATTGTATATAAGCTATGATATAAAAACATATAGGGCACCCCCAAAAAAAAAAAAAAGTTTAATTGATTAAACCAAATAATCAAAAGCTTATAATAGCCACCAGCCATATTGAATGGAATTTATGAAAGATACAAAATAACCAACTTCCATAATTTTCCTCCTTTTTCAAGTATTTTTTTTTTTCCCTTTTTCCCATTTTCAAGTTTTTGCAATATCAAAAGTTATAATATAACTGGATACATAAAGTAGCAATATAAAAGCCATTACCAAAGCCAAAGAAGAGAGCTAATGCCGGGTTCCCATTTATTGTAATCAGGACATGCTAAGCATGTTCACAGCATTGCTTGAATAGAAACTATAATAAATGCAAAGCTGCATACCTGATCCGTTCATTGTCATCTGCAGCAATAACAATAGGAGAGAAAGGTTGCAGCAGTATTGATTTGGTACCAGTCTCAAACTTCGTATCCAAGCTAGCAATTGGACTACTAAACTTGCTAACAGCTGACCAAGAAACAAAAATCACATTGGCTCCATAATCAAAAACTATAATGAACTTTTTCTAAGCTTATCAGAAGTACATGGTAAAAGGAAAAGAAGATAAATAAACAAAAAACACCCACATGAACGCTGGCATTTTCCTATGTGGTCCAACGTAAGCTTTTCCCTCTCTTCTCTTCGAGCTAGTATTTCGTCACTATCGTCTGATGCAGTAAGAAGTGGCTTGGAGAAGTGGCCACAACTCCAATTGTAGATTGTTGATTGTGGAAGCAAACTGCGTTCTGAAGCCCCAGAGGGGCCCCCAGAACCTAAAAGAGGGTCAGCTAATCCTGAGTCCGGGGAATTTATCAAATGAGGCCTGAACTCTAAGGAACAAACTCTTCGCATTCCAGTTAAGTAATTAGGTCGAGGAGGGCTGACAGGAGGAGTTCGGAAGGTGGTTAAAGGCAAATGACCTGCTCACAACAGCACAAGTAAATCATGATTCACATAAAAGAGTGCATACATATGGTAATTCCAAACAAAAAAGTGATCCCATATTCTTCACCAACAAAAATTTACCTCCATTCATGTCAAACCATGAAGATGAACGAGCTAGTCCAGCAAAACTAGGAGTGGGAAGTGCTGTTGTGGGATCAGCAGGCCGAACATTGCCACTTGGCTTCAAAGGTTTTGTCACCACTTGTTCAATCCCTATAATGGACAGTACCCGCCGGCCAAGACTAGCTATGCGTGGAGATGGATCCTTGGCTAATGTACACATAGCTAAAACACATTGTGAATACATGGCATTGTCCAGTGGCTTTGACCTTGAATGGTTAACAACCCCGTTGCTGACACCATCGTTCAATACTCCAGAATCAGAATGTTGAGATGAATCATCAGACAGAGGAGAACCATGCATAATTCCAGCGTTAGCAAGAGGGCTGCTGGTGGAGACTCTTCCATCTCGAACAAGTGATGGACTGTCATTGCCAATTCTCACCAGAGAACCAATTTGGGATGAAACGATACTTCCATGTGGCATGTACTGGTTTGAGTTACTATAATTACTGCCTGCACTTTTTATATGAGCCAAAGAAGGTAAGGAATTCAGCAGAGAATTAGACTGAGGTTTCCAATATGCCGAAGCAATTGACTTGAGATGCTTATTGTGGCCAAAGGCGAAGCGTGCCAGAGCTGTCAAGAAACAAGGAAAAAATCAGACTGAGCTTACACAAACAACTAAGAATATCCAAACTAAAATATATAACGGTTAAGGGTGTAGCTGAGTTAGGAGAGACGTACAAGCATAACATAATATAGGTGTGTGTGTGCGTGTGTGTGTGTGTGTGAAAGGAGAGAGGGCATAGAAAGTTCTAATAAATTGCTGGTCAGACAAGTGGCCAAGCATTATCAATTGAAGGCCTTCAGAATTCAACAAATCTTCAACTAATTTGAATATCACCATGTAACAGTTTGAAACAACTAAAACACAATGAGAGAAATGACATCATTTTCTCAATTTTCCACCAAATATAACTTGTCCAACTTCAATGTGTGAAAAGTGGTGCCTTCAAATCATTTTGGAAGTGTCCAATCTCTACAATTTTCATCAAATAAGAACAAAAATATTTACTTAATTAAAAATTTTCAGATGCAGAAAACAATCCAACCAGATGAATATGGAAAATTTGATGACTGCTCACGTACCCACAGCAACCTCAGCCCTGACAAGCGGGCTTCCATCTGAAACAACACTTAAAAGGCTTTGAACAATGCTAATCTCAGCCCTAATCTTTTCATCATCATCACAATCTTCATCTCCACCAACACCATCTCTACACGAGTCACCCCCCATATCAAGCAAGGTACCAAGTGCAAACACAGCAGAAGCCCTAACCTGAAAATAAATAAAAGGAGCTGTAATGCGAAATGAAAAACCACCCATCAGTTAAAACACACACACACATAGTTCATAGAGTAGGATGTAAAACCTCTGGTTGGGGCTCAGACAGTAGAGAAGCATATATAGCAGGGGCATTTGCCTGCAAACCCATTATTTGGGCCTCTGGGAAATCCTCCCACAGCTTTCCCATACAGAGGCAAAGCCACTGAAGAAATAAGGGTTCAGTTTGCGCATCATTTGGAGTTGAACCCTGAAGGTGCTTCAAGCAGACATGAATCAAACCGGCTTCCATACAGGCTTCCTGGCCCCTTCTGTGCCCATCCACAATTACAGCCAAAACAAATGCAGCCATTGCACGCTGCTCAGGAAATGCTTCCATGCTATCAAGAAATCTAATGAAATATGTATGACCCCCATCCTTTACTAGATCAACCTGACATGACTATTATCCCACAAGACAAAATAGCATTATCAATTTTTTATTTGAATATATTTATCAAACAAAAAAGAGATTTATTACAAACTAGTTACAAAAAACCAGGAAGGGGAAAAAGATAAAGAAGGGACTGCAATTAAATTTATTAGAATTTGTAGCATCTCATATTGTAAAAAGGAAAGAGAGAGATCAATCTGAATTTATATCGTAAAGTATTCTTAGAACAAGAATAACTCATTTATCAGAATTTGCAGCATCTCATATTGTAAAAATAAATAATAATAAATAGTTAGGAACTACTTGAACAACTCACCATTTCCAGCTTGCTAAATTGTGGTTGTGGAACCAAAGTTTCAAGACTACTACAATCTAATCTATTTCATTCTTGCCATTCTATGGTTATATTTCCTTTAACTGCCAATAATGATGGGAAAAGTTATGGCAAGTTGTGAAGATTCCACAGTAATCCATAGCAGGAAATAATCTTACTGAACCATCATTTTTTTCCCTTCATAATGAATAACACAATCCAAGCTAGCAGACAACATGAAAAGCTACTACGAGTCTACGAGGACTACTAAACTAATGAAAAGTTATCAGTACCTTAGTAGATTTATAGCATCATATGAAAGTTGGTCATTGTAGTCTTCTCTTTTAGCATGTGATTTTGACCAGATACTGTTTTCAATATCTTCCAAAAAAAGGTGATCCTTAACGTATTACTAAGAATCTAACAAATTCACATGGCATTAATCAAAACCTATAGCAACATAAAACAATAACAACATTTGAAAACTCAAAAAGAATTACTCATAATGTTGACTTTGTTGGGCTTGGAATGAAACTAAAAGCTTAAGTTATTCTGTGTCATGTTAACTGAATTCAAATCACAGTGGACGATACACACCGCAAACAATTTCCTCTGTTTGGACACTGACTAAAATTTTGTTTATTATAACCCATCAGAACATTATTAGATTGTGGTGTTCATAGGTAACTGATATTTAATATGATGATATAGGCCGTAGAGATTGACTTGCACATGAAATGCATGTATAAAAAGAGAAAATTACATTCACATTTATAAAAATACTGCTAAAAAGAGAACAAAATTCTAGTGAAAAATGAAATTCCAGACATTGCCAGGCACATGTAATATTGGTGAAAACAAATTTTTCCAAAATTAATTCTATTTAAAACAGCTGCAGATTGGCACCTCCTGGCATTTCCAATAGAAACATCTAGAGTTCAAATCCCCCTACCCGCAATTATCAATGTATCAATCAAACGCTGCAAATTAACTATGCAAAAAAACAAACCAAAATTTGCTGAAACATTTTGAAGCAGATTTAGGTATATACCTTATCAAGTGCTAGAATCTTTGTCCATATAAATACAAGAATTTGTCGTAGCTCAGGTGTTGTTGTTTGCAACAACTTCAGTACGTATGGAAATATTCCAACAGACAAGGCCTGGGAAAAAAAAATAATCATTACATAAAATACCACTACAAGATGAAACAGAGAAGCAACAAAGCTATTACAAACTACCAGATCTACAGCCCAGGGTCCCATATCAAGGAATCTTCCAAGAAGAACCAGTGCCCGAAATCGATGGCATTGACTAAGCAAAACCTGGAACAAAGATAATTGACAGACTTGTTATTATAAGCAAGGAAACACCAAACACTGACCCAATTAATAAGAGAATCCATTCAGCATGGGGGGGAAAAGAAGAAGGCAAGACATGAGCTAGGGAAGGAAAGAACATAAAGACAAAAATTAATCTTAAAAAAATAAAAATCATTACACACCAGCCGGCACAACTTCAAACGGCGCCACTTAAAGAAATTTACATCGACCATGACACAATGGCCGTCACTACCCAAGCCTTCTATCTTATTTTTCCTTAGTTAATTAGAGAATTAGAACTAGTAAACCAATTTTTTCAAACAACTCTTAATACACTATACTGTAATTACAGGCTATGCCAGTTTTTATAATATAGGAAAGGTGCTTATATGATAGAGCCAGAATTGAAGATCAAAAGAGAAGTGCCACACCTGAAGAACAATAGGCAACTGCTCTGGCGGTTTCTTATGCTCGGATCCATGGTCAAGCCACACCTCAAAAGCCGTCAATTGTTCAGTGAAAAATGGACTAGGCTGAAACAAAACAAACATGTTTTACTTAAAGAGGACCAATAGAAAAGAGTGTGATTGGAGTAAACTACAGCATATTCATATTTCTCTTAACAATTAAGCTAAACTCTAACAAATCTTTCTGATAAGCAGTTTTATGCCACAAGGGGGAGAGAATGGAAGATTCAAACAAATGACTTCCACTTCATGAGGCCGGGTTCCAAATAGTGCTACCCCTTTGGGTTCTAAATTCTAACAAATCATGTCAGTCCAGAGTAATTCAAATAAATATAAGAAAAACCCAAGGAACACACCAGGAACTCGGCATTAGGGTCATCAATCAGTGTTGGAAGCTGAGCAAGGCAGATCTCAGCAGCCATGTCCCATGCATCCCTGCAATGTGCAAAATCGAAAGTGAAAATTGAATTGGATAAAGAAACAACCAAATTAAATTTGAAAGGATCTGTGTACCACATATGATGCTGATGGGTTGGCGGCAACATTGGGTGAGAAATGGGGGAACAATTAGCAGAACGCATGATTCGCTCAGCAAGTAAAAAATTTCGAAATAAGCTGGCAACTAGCAAATCTTGTCGGAACAGTCTCTGAAAAAGATCTGCAGCACAAAACTAACTATTGGCTACATATACCATCAAAATCAACCATAAATGAACAGCTAAAAACCATGCATCAATGCACTAAATCAGGAAAATGAAAAACTACCATGAGGAAGAACATTCCAGGCAATTGTGTCAGTCACAGCTGTAAAAATCCAGTTCAATTCTCCCAAAAGTGTTTTTCGGTCATTCGGGCGGCCTGGAATTCTATCTATAATTGAATAATCAACAGACTCACGCAGCAAGGAACGTCTGCAGAACCTGGGAGACAGAACGTCAAAAATTAGAATATAGACAAGTCCAATTAACACATGGATTATTAACAAAAAGAAAGTAGACAACATAACAATCTAATAAGCAAAGTTGCAGATCATAAAAGGACCACACAGTACTAAAGTTCAAATGTTCCACAAAAAAATCAGCAACAGCTCAAAGAATATAGGAAAACTAGAAGCACTAATATATAAATTCAAAACAGATATCAGGCACCCGCAACAATGAAGGTCAGAAACATGAATACATTACTTACTAAGGGTTTACAAATGCAGCAAAGACAGCTTCACAACCAATCAAATTAAAAAGCAACTAAAGATCAAACACCAAAATGTAGGTAATTAATTGATTCACACAAACCAATCCAGCAACTAAATCCTAACCAACATGGCTAACTCCACAAGACGTAAAAGTGCAATATGTGAACACATAAACTTACAGTTTAAATGTTCACATCATCTGACAAGAACCAACCCAGCAACTCTGGGAAACTATGGGTGTATCTGTTTATAGGCAGCAACAATACAAGGATGGAGTTACTCCCCTAGAAGATGATATAGTTGTATCTTTTTCTATTACCAACAGATGTACTGTAAAAACTCTGAAAAATGGAAAACATCCTCTGGTGAATAATGGGAGACTCCAAACTGAATAATGAATGAAAAAGAGAGTGAATACATTCATCATTCATCCCAACAAAAAAGTAGATGGAAGTCACAATTTCTTCATGTTTGATGAGAATAGAGGAGGTTCGAACTACCTCTACTTCATGCGGCATGGTCCCTACCTGGTTGTGCTACCACTTGGGATTTGATAATAGATAACTGCTATATAAATTTTATTAGCTTGAATTTCAAAATAAAATATTCAAATGCAAAGGATGCCACAAGAGAATAGGATGGCATAAAATCAGAACCAAGCTTCATATGTTGGAAGGGCAAAGCAAGCCTAGACCCAAAATGCAGCAAAAGTAGATGAAAACAACAGAAATTTCTGTAAGGCAGTGCTTGATTGACTACAAGGATCATAACCATACCCAACAATTTAGGTAATTGGAGAAAATAAACAGGACTGTTATAAGGGTGCACCTGGTATAAAAAAATTACTTAAAAAAAAAAAAAAAAAACTCCTCTCATAGAATATGATTAGCATAGTTGATATAAGCTAATATCATAGACCTACTGAATACCAAAGTAAAGAGGAAGAAACAAATCTTACAAATACGGTAGAGAGTACCTATTTGGTGCGCTCCCTCTATATAATTCTTTGCTATATTCACCTAAATGTACTGCTCAACGACACAATAGTTATCTTCTGCTAATTTTTATATCAGAAAAAATTGTAAGCTCATAATCTAAGTTTCTGATATGTTTTAGGACACACAACCCACTGTTATTACTCTATAGATACTTGGGTTCTTACATTAGCCAATGACTAAAATGCCCTTATTTATGATATGGAACCTCACCAAGGTGAGCAGGACCCTTTGGACCCACCCTTGGAGATTAAACCACAGATCCAGGACCCCACCTGCCAAAACCATGTATCATGTTATCCAGGAAGGCTCCTCAAGGGAATCGAAACCAGGATGTCTGGGTCTAAAGCTCATCTCAAGTCTCCAATCACTAGGCTGCACCCTGACAGGTAAAACCCCACAGCAAAATTGATCTGGACATCACGCACACAGGACACGACGGAGCTGCGCACACGTGTGATATAGATAAGGCCCAAGTCCATACTAAGCCCACTATCTTAAGATGACTAAAATGCCCTTTACACCCTCTAATCTATTTTTTGTCTAAATGATGCAATTTTTTAGTGGGCTAATGGCAAGATTCTAACAGCTGTAGATAGAAAGGGCACATTGATATTGTTGTAATACTAGAGGGTGTAAATTGCATGTTTTATAGTTAAGGGACCAAGTTAGAAGCAACCTCAAACTTAAGAGGGTGTAATTAGTATTTCACCCTAAACCATTTATACCAATACAAAACATATGGATATTAAATTTACTTTTCAGTGTGTAAGTGGAAAAATTCATAGAACAATACTATAGGGGGCTGCTCCAACTCTATTTTTGTCCTAATTTACTGCGCCATCAAAAACAATTTTCCAATCATGTGTTCCATGCTTTGTTTGGCATGTCCCAAAATATTTTTTACACTAAAAAGTCAAAAAATAAATACATAAATAACTGATGCTCATTTTTTGCATAATACCTCCATTGAAGTAAAAACTACATTTAGAAATAAATCGTTTTTCAAATGAGAAATAGAATCTACGACAAAATGGGGAAAGTAAAAAAGTGAGAACGGATTTAACGCAAGCTCTCCTTTAATATTTTTCCTTCTCAAAAGGGACAATAAATTCAGGACAGGAGTACATCTTACGAGAATAACCAATAAGTCATGTTCTATGTGCAGACTGAAGAGAGTAGGAAACATATAGTTGGTGCCTTGCGTGCAAAGCATGAAAAGATTAACACCCGAAAGCATCATTAATTAAGTTCAACTAATACGTGTCAACAGGTATGCTCAGTATATACAAAGGCGCACTTGACAACTATTATTTAAAAAAAAAAAAAAACCAGATAAGCAAAACCACACACTCACACACAAAAGAAGTTACAACAAATCAAAGTCAAATTACAGCCTTACAAAAGCCAAGAGCCTTGTAGGTTGTAGCTTAACTGGCACTTCTTGATGTTTCCAACGAAGACGTCTAGGGTTCAAATCCCCCCTCCCCCAACTATCGAATTGTCAAACAAACAACCAAAAATTACAGCCTTCCAAAAGCAAATACAATGATAAAAAATTAATCTCACAAAAGCCTCAAGAGAGAGGGCTTAGTTATAACAAGGGCACAGCACAAGTTTTGTCAGTCATGCATGATATCACATCTATGGCTCAATGTATCCAAGGTCTTTCATAATGTAGCCTTTTTATCGGTAATTACACAAACACCCAGTGGATCTTGAACCCATGACCCCATCCTCTACCTTGCTTTTACAGAGGTGGAGATGAGATAAGAGCTAGAGCTCATTGCCAAAGATGGCAAATAATATTTCACCAGGGAATGAGTACAACTAAAATACTGCATTGTGACAATGCAATATTATCTTGAATGAAACACAGATCAGAGGCAGCATCCATTTAAAAAAAAAAAGGTCATATTTTCTGGAATGAAATAAAAGTTTCAACAATTGGTCAAACTGAACAACTAAAAAGGAGATAAATGTCACCATCTTAATGCCATCTTTATTGGAGTTGTGAGGCAAGAAGTAAACACATCAGCAGGAAATTCAGAACTCTGAGGAAGAGTTTCATGTGCTTCACAAGCCGCAAGTAGAATGCAATCCCTTGAGGATCCAGAAGCACCCCAATCATTAAGCTATCAAGGAAGAATCCAACACTTATTAGGAGTCAGAATAATAAATAATAACACCTGTTCCTACATCATGAAAACAAAATTACCATATAAAATTATAAACAATACACTGTTGCTACCTCATTGAATGCATTGATAATCATCCCAGCAGCAGAACAGTCAAAAACATATATTGATGGTGTCTTCAACCAGGAATCAAGGTCACTGATTTGCAAGGGTATATATTGTGTATAACTCTGCAATTAAACTATTGGTAAGAAAAACATGGCAATCTCTTAAATAATCACACAATAAAACAACACAACAACAATCAAGCTGTAATCCCAAAATTATGGGGTCAACTAATCACAACAAAACAGCACCCAATTTATGATAAAATAAAATAAAAAGGGGGGTTTGAACACTGTTACATACCCTATTAAAGAGCCAGATTTCACCATTAGCAGTTGGTTTTGGCACACCGTGTCCATTATAATGAAACAAAACTCTCTCAGACTTGGCATATCTGCGACAAGTATTACAAAGTTTCTTCACTTCCTCCACTGTAGGATCAAGTTGACACTTATAGCGAGCCTGTCAAAGTTTCAACAAGTTAAAATTAAACTTGATACATTAATATGTCACAGATACATGACAAAATGTTCTTACCCTTGGTTGCCACCTTTCATACTGACTACTCAAGGTTTTTCCAATTGTTTCAAGTGCTTTTTGAGGTGCCATTGAAAAAGGATCTGCAAACATGGATAGAAGATATAAATTGATAAAGAAAGGCTCTTGCCTACAATTTTTTTTTTTTTTTTAAAAAAGTCCCAACTATTCTACTACATATTTCATTTAATTTCCAAGAATTGTGTCTGACTAAAATTTGCAATGTGTTGCCTTTTTCTTCACTTTCTTAGCAATGAAAAAAAGCTAGGACACAAGTTTTAAAAACAGGAAAATCTATATAAATAATAAAAACAATATTAGATAAGCACAGCATAGGAGTCATCAAAAAAATTTCAAGAATAAATCAAGATTTAAAAATTAAAACAGCATGAATTAGAGTTGAAAAATACTACAACTGAACAAGGACAATGAATTTCTTTTAAATACATTTTACAATTAGTTCATCTGACACATACACTGACAATGACTCCTTTTAAACATTACAATTATTTACTTTAAGAAAACAAATAATAGGTTCATTAAAAATAGATAAAGATTCTAAAGTTCTAATAGAATTTACAGTAGCTGTTTCCAATATGTTGGAAAAACCATTTACAACCTCCTCAGCACACCTCACCAAATAATAAATAAATTACAATGAAAGAAAAACATTTGGCACAACATAAGGACTCACTAACAAAAATTCTATCACAAATTATTAGAAATAGCAGCAAGTGTTTGGAAGTCCAGCATATGTTAGCTCAGACCAAAAAGCTGCCTTAAGAGACCAACCGAAGTGGAACAAAATTAAGATGACAATATATTAACCGGTACACATACAATAAAACAACAGGAATAGAAAGGAATCAACAACTTAAAATGCACCTATCCAGCACTCCATTCTGGCACAAGGAGAAATCTTAATTACATCAGGTGGATCAACACTAATGTTTAAACATAAAACTAGAGCGACACATCCCGTCTTCATCTGCATAAAAAATGGGGAGTCAATCCAAAGCAAACATGCATGTATATAAGAAAAAATTGTTCCAAAGATCCATTTACCAGACTAGATAAAAATAACAAAAAATGAAAATAATAATTACAAAAAGGAGCAAGGGAGAGAAAACTCCACTGAGAAATTAAAACCAAGACATTGAAATTATAGATATTTTCACAAAATCTTCTACGCAAAAGAATAATTATATACTACAATTTATTTTCTTGATTAAATTCTAATATTCTTTTTTTAAACCCAAAAAAAGGGAGGAGGGGGGGGGAATTTTTTGCCCTTAAGGTAAATAAAAAAATTGCCCAATAATGAAGTGATGATATTAATTCCAACACTCTAACTACTGAGAAATCAAATACATTCTATTGTTCATTCTGTGCGTGTTTGTCAACACTCTGGGTACAGGGTAAATGCAATTAAGTGAATTAAATACTTTACATTTTACTATTTTTGTGACATTTAAGAAGTCACCCAGGTTTTTACAGATTCCCATCTAACAATAACAACGAAACTTCAATCAGGTAGACAGCATCATCATAGCTAGGGCCTATCTTAAGAAGTTAAGCACAGCACCCCAGGCAGTAGAAGTTTAGGCTGTCGATATGACTAAGCTCTGTTTAGCCAAAATCTTTTACACAATTGCAAAATATAATTATTGCTAACTCCAGATCATTTTTATCACTGGTGCAACACATAGGACAACTCTTTTCTAGCAAAGCATATTTGGAAATCCTTAATTCCTTTAAAAGTCAATATTTGTGTGGGTGGGTGGAAACAATTGGCTAAGAATGAATGTAATATCCATAAATTACAAACTTCCCAATCCATGCAAACTTTTTAGAATCTGGATTTTATTCCTTTCAACCATCCTTTGTCAAATACTCAAATAGGTACGGTTCATGAAAATATTTTAATTCTATAAAGAGAAACTCATAAATCAACAAGGGTCTAATAATCTAGCAAGGAAAAGTTTTCCTCCAAACTAGGTCAGAGGAATCTCCTCCAACCCATTATGTGGCTGTTTATAAGACCATCCACATGTATTACATAATATGATTTTTAAGTAGGTTGTGTGACTAAAAATACACGCAGATAGTTTTTTAAGTTGCCCCAGAGTGGGTTGGAGGAACTTTTCTCCCAACAACTTTGGAGGAAAACCCTGTCCATTTAGCAATAGACCCTAATTTCAATGTTGCTGTCTATTTAGTCCATAAACTGATTTATGAAGCTGGAAACCACATTAACTAAATTATGAACATAGAAGTTTTTGGTTCCATTGCAAGACTGACTTAAGAAGATCTGAAATCTTAATCTCCTCACATTCTCAAAGTCCTTGTCACCCATGTAATACATTGTGTATCGCCTATAGACCACATTTGGTAGTGTGAGCTTGGATTAGCTTTTCTCTTTAAGCTTTTTAGCTTATTTGCTTATTTACAGCTTTTTAAAACCTAATTTGTTTTCTAGGTACAGTAAACTATACTTTCGCCAACTTTCAGCAAATATGAAAAACAAGCTTTCAGCAAAAAGCTAATCCGAATGCACTATATGGAATACCACAATACTTTTCACTTATCAAAAAAGTGCATAATTCTTACTAATATTGTTAGCCATTGTAATGCAACACATTATAACACCCTAAAATGGTTTAAATCACATGGTGACAAATAACCCATGATAAGGACCTGATACAACCCCAATCTATTGAAACTGGTGGACAACCCAGATATAGATTTTCATTTAGATCATATCTTTTCCTACCCATATATATATATATATATAACTAAACAATCAATTTCAATTTCAATTCAACATCAAAAGGAAAAACAAAGGAGCTGCAACTAGATAGCAAAAGACAGGCTTACTCGGTCCTTAGGCCGCCATTTCGAGACCAATCCATTATCAGACGGGCCAGTAGGCACGCAAGCCTCGAAGGCCTCGTGTCTAAGCTCACACAACACCATATTCTGAGGCAAATAAGCCATACTAGTCGCAGTAGAACCCGAGGCATTGCCATGAGTACTACTACTAGCAGTCTCCGAATCCCTTCTCTGCGAAGAAGAAGCTAAATCACCATCCTCGTGACTCGAGCCACTGTCATCGAAATGGTTCGAAACCACCGCAGTAACCACCGAAGATTGCGAATACCTAGACGCCATCAAATCCCCCAATGCCATTCAAAAACCTCTCCCCCACTCCCCTTCCCTCCCTCAACGCCCTAACCCAATCAATTGCCCTAATTGGAAAACCATACTCCACCAGAAACGAAAACAAATACAGAAGAAGAAAAAAAAGTGCACACAAAAAACCCTAGGTTTTTCCGCTTCAAATCGAATCGCAAAGATCGAAATCGATAGAGAGATAGAAAGAAAGGGAGACTAATCAACAAAGCCGCTGAACCAGCGGCGCATGGAGATTCGTCTGAGGAAAGATAGAGAATCCAGCTCGGAAAAGGCAGAGGAGAGACTGTGAAAACCCTAGAGCAAACCCTAGGTATTAAAGAGGAAGAAGAAGACGATGAAGATGAAGATGGAGGCGCATATAAACACTGTGGCGGCCACAACACAGACGAAATGAAAGGAAAGAAAGAAAACAAAAGCCAAACCAAACCAAACAAAACCCCCAGAAAAATAAATATAAATACAAATATAAATACAAATCTCTCTCGCTCTCTCTCTGTTGTGTGTGTGTGTGTGTGTGTGTAAATATGAGTGAGAGTGAGTGAATGTGTGTGTAGCGCTTGTGTGCTCTTGTTGGTGTATATTGTGCTTGTCTTTTTTCTTTCTTTTCTTTTTCTTTCTTTTTTTTTTCTTTTTGTAATAGAATTAATTATGAATTTTTTTTTCTTTTTTTTTATTTTAGAACTTTAGAACCCACCAGTATTGTTAGGTAAAAAATCACTTCTTCTTTCTCTTACATTTTTATTAATATGATTTATTTCCCTTTTTTTCTTTTTCTTTTTTCATGTTGTCTCTAAATTATATGTAATTGAATTAGTTAGGAAGTAGTCACTCATGTTGGGTACTTTCGTGAAAGGCTCGAATGACGTTCGACAAAAGTACTTGTACTCAAAACCAACATAGGTGGGCAAGTAGATTGATGAATTGTGTTCAAAACTATTTTTAAAAACTATTTTAGTTACATGAGTTTCATTTTAGGAGAGTGTAAGCGAGAGGGACACCAGCTGGATTTCATTCTCTTTGGAATAAATTCTCCTATGCTTTTCTCGGTTGGACCAATGACCTAATCAGCTTTGCTCACATTCGAGCAAGAAAAAATCTCTCTATTGGTTAGAGAGCAACGCTATGATGATACCTTGCAGAATGCACGAAAATTGTCACTTCCTTTTTGCATTCCAAGCTAGAAGGAGGCAAGTAAGTGAAGGCGTTATGGGCCGATTACAAAAGACAAAATTTCGTAGACTTGACAAGTCGCTTATAGAATGCCAACTACTAAATGAAGACTTTCCACTTCATTTAATAAGGGAAGGGGGAGAGAAGCGTAGCGGGCTTTATAAGACCTACCATTACATAAGCTGTCAATCACCACTTGGTTTCATCTCTTTGTTTGTTTTTTAAATTATTATCTTTTAGAATTGTTTTTTGATGTTCGAAAAAATGAACACCGTGTAAATGTTTGAACAAGTGATGTATAGTTCATAATACATTAATGGATTTTGTTTGGTGTAGGTTATATTCGATTTCAAATCCTTTACAATAAAACAAAAAAGCATTCCAATTAAGCTAACTATAATAAACCATAATAAAAATTGAAAATTTGGTAGAATCAGCATGACAAGTGACTGTATAATGGTTGTTGTTGGCTATTACTATATTAGTTTATATATATATATATATATACTTATTATAACAAAACTAACATGACATTAAACGTTTAACCAAATTGCTCAAAGTGAATACTATAATTATTGTTGTTTTTGTCAATATATCATATTTTTGCTGATATTTAATAATTGCATTTACAATTTAGTTCAACCATATTACCATCTTTCCTATTGTAATTACTAGTATTACTTACATATTAAAGGTGCCAAAATTGATCAACATGTACGCTATCCTCATCATTATTTTCTTTTTCTTTTTATAATTCAGTTGCTATGATAAATGAGAGAGGGGATTTGAATCATGTTTCTCCTTATAAAGGAGATTAGACGATGTCATCAAACTAAAAATCTTTTAACTCCTCGTAACCATTTCTATCATTTTGCAAATTAACGTTGTTTTCACTATTATGGTAGCCAGCATTATCTTCATCAAATCTGTCCCACTAATCTATTTGAAACTATATTATATATATATATTAATTTAAATATGTTGCACCAAATATTTTATGGTTTAACAGTACTTATCTCTGTTTTTTCTTTTGGCTAAAGTAAAGAACGTACTTATCTTCTTTGAAGATAAAATAATTTGACCCATCGTAGACTTGACTTGTGCATGCGTAACGTAAAGAAATTGATTTTTTATTCTTTTTCAATCAATTTCATTGATTACAATCTTTGTTTACACAATGTAATAATAGCTCGTGAAATTCTGTCACAAGAATATTTAGAAAGCAAATGACAAAAATTCTGGGAGAATAGGACGCTTCGGTGTAATGCAACTTTCTCAAAATATATTTTTATTGGCAACTTGCCCAAAAGTTTTAGCAATATCAAGTTTTTAAGCCAACCTGTTGGACTCAGAGCACTAAAAAATATATATACATATATATATATATATAATCAAAACCCATGTAAAGCATGTTGGATTATATAACTTTATCAATTTTTTTAGGGGGTTGCTTTTAAATTTATTTTTTGAATGCAATTTGGATTGAAAATTTGAAATACAATAATAACAATAATAATAATAATAGTAATGTAGAAGCTACTGAGCCATCAATGTCATTTTTGGCATTAGACAGCTAATTGTACATGCGTACACTCGAGGTGTCAGTAAAGATGCTTACATCTGAAGAAGGAATGATGTAGTAAACTATATGTGTCTCTAGAGTCTAGACTCTCTACAGCATGTCGAATGGTTTATGTCTCAGCACAGAGATTGAAAGGAAAAGGTGAAATGGTCTCCATGCTCTACAATGATATAGAGGCAGCTAGGATTCTAAGAATTTCAAGCCCTATGTTTGCCTTTATTTCTTACCTTTTTTAGTGCAAATGGGACTCCCATGCATCAACATATTATACAGGCTATTTTTGTCAGCAACACATTCGTGGCTATTTTCATGAAACTTTAAAGTGCAATAAACAGAAGAGTTGGAGAAGAGGAGAATGTGAATGATCGTTGTTTATCGTTTTGGTTTGTAATTGATGGTGATTCATGGCTAGATGGTTGACCAAACAATTTGGTAGCTCTAAGAATGAAGAGAGATTAAAGCGGTACTGGCATAGTTGCTCCAATGCTTAGTGGAATTAATGTTTTTTGAGTACCTCGATTTTTGTGAATGTAAGGAATGTCTTTTCCTAGCTACCTGCTTTAGGTTTGAGTTCTTCCATTTATGGATCTCTTCTTGGAGAGATTTACTTGATTTCAGTCACCTTATCGTTATGGTTAAAGTGGGTTTGTAATAAAGGGTGTAATTGTTCATTTTATAATCAAGATTTTGGGTATGTATCCATCGCTTCTCATAATATGCGATTAACGGTATCCAGATACTATGCTTGGTTATTTGAGCTCGAGCTTGTCCTTGCGCTGCACTCTTATACGCGAGCTCTAGCCACCAATATAGATACTCACCTCTTGTGCTCAAGGCCTAGTGTTAGTTTATCGTTATCAATTTGTTGGGCTCTAACTCTCATCTATAATTATGGTGGCCTTTGGGTATTGTGTTTCTTGTGCTGCGTTTTTTTTTTTTTTTTTCTAGACATGCGTCTGGCACTATTCATTATATATGAACAGTGATTGTAGGTTTATGAACAGTGCCAAATGCGTGGACAGTAACTTTTTAATTATTATTTTTATTATTTTCAGTTTTCAGCAAAATAAGTAGTATCCAAACGGACCCTATGTGTCTAGATTGTTCCTTAAGTCCTAATGAAACCTCATCTATAGTTATGTGTCTAGGTTGCTCCTTAAGTCCTAATGTGAGAGAGTCAAGGCTTTTTTAGGTAGCTAGTTGTTGTATTCTTTTTCTTTTTTGCCTTCTTTTTCTGCTAAGGAAAAAAAAGTAATATTGATATAAGCATAAAATGGTAGTCACATTTCCTTTAAAGTAGCTAGTTGTTGTAGTTAATAGATAATACAGGATTTGAAAATTCAATGACATTGATTGGTTTCCTTTATAAGAAAAAACTAGAATTTAAATCTCCTTCTACCACTTACTGCAACAATTATAAGTTTTATGTAAGCAATTCTCTCTGTGGTACTAGTGCAATGAGATTTATATTATTAGACCATATTTTAATTTTACACAGCTAAAGGGGTATTTGGTAATGTTGTTCTATTAACCTTATTTATATTTTTTGAAAATACGTGTGGATAAAAAAGTGTGCGAAAATACCTGTAATGTTGTTTAAATATTGAAAACTGTTGTTCTAGTTACACTACCAAACAACCCCTAGTTTTCCAAGAGTCTCCACTCCATAGCAAGACTCATCTCATGTTACATGATCATTATGCTACTTGAAAACTGTATTATTAAGAATAAAGATTCATGATTTTTTACTGGTTAAAACAACAATAAAAATATGTATGACTTATCTGAATCAGTTTAAGATTTAGTCGCGTTCAATTGATTTTTTGTTTTTTGTTTTTTGAAATATTAGAGGGATAAGTTAACTCAATTATTATAAGCAAAATTCATAAGATCAAATATTTCATGAACGTGTTTTTGATAATTTTAATTTTAATATCTTTAAATTTTAAGAAGTTGGCCTAATCATTCTTAAGGTCTCATATCATCTATGAGTTCTTAGATTTAAATTCTCTAATTATCTTGGGCTTTCCCAAGAGATTCCTTTGGTTAAAAAATGAAACTTCAATATCTTTTACCGATATAATGGAATTGTTCAAAGGTTAAGCAACTTACAAAGTATTCCTACCATGATTAAGACTTGTTTGAAGCTACAAACTACAAAAGGGATATGCATTTTGATAAGACCAATAAAAGCATATGCCGTGCGTTGGACTTGTGACCTCTTTGTAGGTCTCAATCAAATGTGCATACAAAGTTAAAAGCTCTATGATTAAGCACTTTGGTTTTTTGATAGATAAATATGATTGAGCACTTGATCTTAAAAACTAAGCTCCAAAAGCGTACAATGTTCACGCATGCCCAGAAAGGCCGTTCACGTGTTTGCCGCGTCTCTTCTCTTGTCCACCTATCGTGCCCATGGTTGGAGGAAAGTTTTAAAGTTAATTTAAAGACAAACACAAATTTTTATCTTAATATGATTATTACTTGTGCTAAACATGTCAATACAATAATGTGGGCATGTTTGTTTTCTTTTGATTAGGACTTGTGGATCACAGTGATTATACTTTGAACTGGTCAGAGAGAAGTATCCATAAAGCAAAAGGCCGTTTTGTTGACCATAATGCTACGCCTAAAATATGTATTAAGGACAAATCTTTAAAAAGAATTATAGTTAAATAATTAAATTTATCATTTTTTGATAAATTAATCTTTTGAGGTAATTTATCATGTTTTCTAAGAACATGGTAGATTATCATAATATCAAAGCATGTAAAATGTTATTTTTCCTTTGAGTTTAGTGAATATTAAGTTGTGGAAATTTGTCCATGCTAAATCTTAGCACAAACTAGGCAAAAATACAACTCTATTTGCGCTTAGTTCATTTGTGAAATGACTAGTTTGGTTACAATGACAAGGTTGCCTAGTTTATCACATCATTATATGTCATCCAAAAACATCCAAAAGATAAATTAAGCAACCAAGTTATCTCACAACCAAAAGATGCCACAGCTAGTAAAAATAAAATAAATTAAGATGCATATAGTGTAATTTTGTTTCAACTGATGATCGAAAAACAAAATATTATTCGTTGGTTTTTAAAGATTGGAGGGAATCACTGAGAAACACACAGTAACTAGTCACTGATCTCATTATAGTGGGGTAGCCTGCCTAATCAGAATTACAATGTGCCTTTGACTTCAAGGTGCTTTTAGTAAAGAATAATAACCCTTAATTAATGCTCCCTTCAATTAACAGAGAACATGTAATTCTACATGAAAGTGTTATATCCTTATGGTTACTACATGAATTCAGGGCGGGCAACATCTCGGGCCTTAGCCGATAACTAAGATATGGTCTTTTTATATTTATGTATTAATTAAATTAATATTTATTATATATTTTTATATTATAATATATTTTATTTAAAATATATTTTTCTTGCTTTTTAAGATGCAAATTGACTAATTAAAATTTTGTATTCAAGTTTTTCTAACATCTAATTTTCAATTGATAGTATAGGTAATGCACTTAATTTTTCTTGAGATATTGTCGATCTTAAATATGATTTTATTAATTTTAATTTTGAAAAACTTCTTTTTACAAAAGCAATTGTAATAAGTATTGTTAGTAAAATTCTATAAGTAATGCATGTATTTGGAAATGAATCTAACATTTTTGTATAATTTAGTATGTCAATTGGAGTACATTCTTTTATTTGTAAAATTCCTTTTAAAACTTTTAACTCTTAAAATAAATTTAAACTATCAGTATCATAATAAACATCACGTTTGAGAAAATATTCAAGTTTAAGACAGTATTTTTGCAAATTATCATCATCTAGTTGAGAGAGAGAAAGGCGGAAAGCAAGAGGAGAGAGAGAGAGGTGGAGAGCAAGAGTGCGAAAGAGAAAAGATATAAGTAAATTTTAGGGTTTGAGATTTTTGATTTGTTTTGATTTAAGATTGTTTTGTGGGTAATTTTTTAGACCAGATTTGCATTTTATCCGGTTGATTTTTTTATTTTTCTAGAGGTTAAGAATGATATTTTTGGGATAATTGATTTTGTTTAAATCAAAGAAATTTTTGGGGTACCAATGTTTACAAGAATGTTCCAAATTTTTGTTCTTTAGTCATAAGTATGTATCAGATTTTTTGGAATTTCATCTGAAACTTTTTTTTTTCCTACCCCTTCTTTTTCAAAATTTTGGGGCCCTTCTTCCATTTGGGGGCCTTAGGCAATGGCTTAATTAGCCTGGTGGAAGGGCCAGCCCTGCATGAATTGATTAAGGGCATGCATATAGTATGTTATGTTTGGTCTAGTGATTGATCATGTCATCACACAAATCAATATTAAAATGAAAGAATTTTTAACCTTTTGGGCAAAGAAGAAATAGTTAACCTTGGATTGCTAGAAATCTACATCTTGTATGGCAGAGGAAAATTTGGAAAACTATTTGTGTGATGCATATGTAAGCCCATAGAGGGCCTTATTTAGCTGACACACTAAGAATCAGTTTGGATTAAGGAGGTAGGGAAGGAGAGTGGAGGAAAATAGAGTAGAGTAGAGTTAGCTAAAATTAGACTAATTTTTGGCCAACTCTACTTTACTCTGCTTTTCCCCCCCCCTCCCCTCAATTCAAACGGATAATAAATTCTCCCATTGTTGACAAAAAGATTCAAAGCTAAACAAGGCCCTCTATGGGTAAGGACCGGTTGATATATATACATTTTCATCAAGGGTCACCATGTAATAATGCATTTTGAACATCTAATTGATGAAGTGATCACTTGTTAGATACAGTTAGATAAGGAGACTGTAGACCACAAGCTAGCTTCGCTTTTGGAGCAAAAGTTTCATTATAATCAAATCCTTCCATCTACGTATAGCCTTTGGCTACCAAGTGTGATTTGTAATGTTCAATGGATTTGCTTGACCCATACTTGATTTTATACTGCCATTTAGCTCCATTTGTTTCGATAGAAAATTTTGTGTAAAGATAGTTTTCCGTGTTTTCCAGTGTTTGGTAGTATAAAAATACGAGTCAAAGGAAAACTATCTTTGGTCAACATAAAAAGTATAACTTATTTTTAAAGATTGTTTTCTATTAATTTTTTTTGGAAAACAACTCTATCTCACGGCAAGCTAAATAGAGGAAGTTAGGAGATTGTTTTTCAACTCATTTAAAGTTGCTACCAAATATTGAAAAATGAAGTAATTTTATAGAAAATTCTTCTTGGAAAATTACTCATTTTCTAGAAAATATCGTTGCTGAAACAAAATAGTGCGTTACACCTAATGGCTTTTTTTACTTAAAGAAAAGGTTGTATGATATATTTTTCCAATATATTAATGGCTAATATTTATTTAATAATTATATTATTTTACATTACTAAGGTAAAAAGACAAATAAACTTTTTATTAAGGTTAGATTAACAAGTACTTTTAAAATATTTGTTAATGAATCATTTTTAGAAAGTTTTGATAATATAAAAGACTGTTTATTTTTTATTTTATTTTTTTTTGTTTTCCTATAAAAAATTACTAAAAATATTTTGTAAACTAATGTCTTGTGAGTATTTATTAACTTTTCCCTTTAAGGGTATATTAAACTTATGGGTATGCTTTAAGGGCCCTCAAATATTCCTCAAATTTGTTACTTATATAAAATATATTTTTTCACTTAAAGATGGTATAAAATGAGAATAAATTTATTTAGTATATAATAGATGGTATTAGCACGTGGGGTCAGAGACAGGTGTTGGATATCAACGAGGTCATTTTTCTGCATAAGTCATCATCAATTGGCCAAGCCAGACATTTGCCAAGAGTGATGTGGGTCTCCAAGTATCAAGGAAGAGTAAAAAAAAAAAGGGAGTTTAGGGAATCAAGTGGAGTTGAGTGCCTCTTCTCCCACATTCATTCCAAAACCCCAATTTTCAATCACAATTCAGAAATCCATACAAGACAACCATCTCTATTTTTTTTTTTTTAATAAAAGTTTTGAAGGGACAGAAGGTTGACCTAGAAGTCTCAATATTCTATGCAAGAAAGCATTAATAATTTCATCACCTTTCTCATTTCCAGCTTTTTCTTCATTGTTTTTTGTGCATCATACTCTAAAGAATACGAAAAAAAAAAAAGGAGTCGCACTAGGCCCAGCACTTTCACAGCTCGTGAGGTCACATTCTTGAACTAATTGAGAATAATGCTAACATTTTTCATTTGAATATGTCAATTATACCATTTTGTGAATTGCGATTAGAGTAATAATTACGACTAATAATACTAGGATCATAACAATTTTCATACAACATTAATATAACTTGTCTGTTATGGTTAGAGTAATATCACTTTTATCTGAATATATTAATGATATCATTTTGTGAATTGCGATTAGAGTAATAATTACAACAATATAATCGGTTGTGATTAGAGTCATACCATTTTCATCTTAATTAACCTTCGATACCATTTTTTTGTAAAATTACGATGAGAGTAATAATCACAACAAACCATATCAACAGTTACTAACATCATTATTGTTATTGCACATAGAAAATATAATGTGGGATTCAAGCCAACCAGCCTTTAGAGGTGCGTTTGATTGGTGATGCTATGAACAGAGCAATGGAAGAGAGTGAGGATTCTAACATTGTTTAAGTATTTTTCACATGCTCTCTTGGAATATTTTTTTTTCCAAAAAAGATGCCAATGACTCATTCACCACTATGCTAAGCATTGTTAATGCTTATATGCCCTTTGACCAACAAAGTAAAGAGAGGATGTGGCAAACTGTCAACACCCACTCACTCACACTTTTGGTGCTTTGATTCATTTAATTTAACCTAAAACATTACAATTAACAAGGCTACCTAGCTAGTAATTATCTCATTCCCTGTTGTTTGACAATAACATTAGTGCATAACACACAGTTTACACACACATAGAGTCAAATCAATTACAGAAAATTTGAGAGAGTTTGAATAGGCTAATGATATGTGACTCTGTTTTTTTTCTTTTTCTTTTTTTCTCTTACACCACCTTTCTACGTGTGATGCGATGCGATGCAATGGTCACCAGTGACGTTTTGACACATTGCCAAAGTCGAGGACTTATAGAAATTAGAACTGTTTAGGGATATTAAGTGGCGTGATTGATGCTTACAGATTATATATATATATATATATATAAGTGACATTATTCTATATAGCAAACTCTATAATCTTGGGCAGAGAGCGTTCCAATGACCTTGGACTTCACGTTTTCAATACTATAGTTTTTAACTGATTATTTAATTTTTTAATTTTGACATCCATATAATGGTGCATGAACCAGGATGTATTATTACAATTACGTACATTATTAATATTTCTTTATTATTATTTTTAATCCTCTCCTTTCTTGTGGCCAAGATATATTTTCTGACCATGATATCTCATCTTATTCATCTTTGTCAACTTTCTAATGGTTCGGCTAATATTGCACGGCTGCAGATCCAGTTATGAATAGGTTGTGCCAAAGTTTCAGAGTTGTGGGCCTTGTATTGGGCTCACAATTCTCCACACATAGGCCAAATCCATCTATGATCAATGTTGTTAACTAGTTCTAACTTCTTGTCATTTTTTATTTTTGAAATTTTAACTTAACAATACACCATCTACACATTAAGTTTGTGATGAATAAATCTTAATTTTTGTTAAATCTAACAAATTTAATCATGTAATTACACATTCATAAATCATAATAACATTTCAAAATTATTGATAATGTGGCTGAAATCATGTGTATATCATTTGATTGAATCAATTAGTATTAAATGTAAAATAATAACAGAAGTTTTGAATTTGTGATAGACCTTTTGTGTAAGATGATAATTTAATTGTTCAAATTAAAAATTTAAGGATTAAATTCACCGTCATGCTAAAGTTTAAAAAATAGTGGGTTCTGATTATCTTAACCAGCAAAGCATTTTGTCATCGAATAAAATATTTGAGATTCAATCCTTGCCTATATCAAAAAATCATTTGATATCTTGGTCTAATGATAAAAAGTATCATTAAGAGCAAATGGCATAAATTGAAACTATTTTTACTGAAAATGATATTTTAAAAGTCCTAATTTTTATATGTAGATAGTGGAAGGATATTTTGACTCTTATAACTGGTGAAGCTACTGGGCCATAATGGCCCAACTCAAACTGGAGGGATCTTTTGACTCAGAAACATTTAATAATGTGAACATTGGGGCCTTGGCTACTGTTTAGGCTAAAATTATAATGAACCAGCCTGACACGTTAAATGATAGTAATGTCTGGCATTGGTGGGTAATACTTTTTAGAAGCCAGGCTGGTGTTTTCCAAATTCCAACTTGCGGGGCTCTAATTTGTGGTGACACCCATCAGGCTATCACAGTGACTTTTATTATTATTTTTTATTATAATTATTTTTATTTATAATATCACAGTATCTTTAAATTATACCATTTGCATCAAAGGTTTTGTAGTTGAATTGACATATTTTCATGTACAAAGTGCATGAGAGTCTAGAAGGAAAATGGCTCGAACTGCGGGATTAGCAGCATGTTGTAATTATTTCTCAAAAAAAAATTATACCATTTGCTTGTTTTGGGTTTTTTGATTGGCCAATTCTGATATTCTTCCATTTTTGTTATGTGGAGTGGCACATATCTGTCAAAGGTCTCCTAATAAATAATAATGGCTATAATTAGCTGTAATCAAAGTAGCATTCATTATTTATTTATTATGAATAAAGATATATTAAAGAAAAACTGGGCGCTAAACAATCTCCAACTTTTGGATCTAGCAACCAAGAAAGAAGAAAGGAGATTATATGGGCCCACCCCAATTACGAGGGGCAGCTCATTGAACCACATTGTACGACAAAAAATTTACATTCTGATGAACAAAAATGAAACCCATTAAGAGAGAGAGGACAAAGTATCTTTTGATTCGGTGAAAAAGAAAGAAACCAAGGCGGGTAGGAGTCTAGATCAAGGTGTTGATACTGTACTAGTACCTGTACGTATTTATCGTACCAGTACATATATCGGTATTGAAATGCCAACATTTTGTATCAGTTTAAATATCGAGCATACTAGTCGGTATAGAAAAAAAACTTTTTATTTTTTTATTTTAGTTTTGTAATTTTGAATTTTTGTAAAGGCAGGATGGTAACTTACTTACATTAATTTATTAGTATTATTTGTTTTCTTAGTATACAATAAATAATTAAGCTTTTTGTTATATATATATATATATAAAATAACGGTAAACCTAAAACGGTACACCGGTATTAACTAATACCAAAATATATCGTTCTACTGGTCAAACTGGTATAGCCTCCAGTACGAGATTGACTCCCTTAATCTAGATTGAACGATGTTTCAATGACACCTTTGGAATCCCCTTCAAAAATAACATATTAATTGGAGATTGTAGAACATTGCCAGTTTGATGGCTAGGGCATGTTGGGTTTCTCCTAATGTTGGATTAGGAGAAGTGCTTAGAATGGGCAAAGACCAATCAAAGTAGCATTCATATAATATGCATGTTGGAAATAGAATAAAGTTTTGTTATAAAATTAATTGTAAATCAATAAAATAAACATTACTACATATTTTGAAAATCCAAAGTACGAGATTGACTCCCTTAATCTAGATTGAACGATGTTTCAATGACACCTTTGGAATCCCCTTCAAAAATAACATATTAATTGGAGATTGTAGAACATTGCCAGTTTGATGGCTAGGGCATGTTGGGTTTCTCCTAATGTTGGATTAGGAGAAGTGCTTAGAATGGGCAAAGACCAATCAAAGTAGCATTCATATAATATGCATGTTGGAAATAGAATAAAGTTTTGTTATAAAATTAATTGTAAATCAATAAAATAAACATTACTACATATTTTGAAAATCCAACCATTGAATTGCGTATTCCTTATGCTCTTAATACACATATCAACTTTTGTGTTAATCAGATATTATTTACTATGTAATCTATATGCTTATATTTTATACATAATTTTAAACTACAAAAATTTTCAATTTAATTTTTTATAAATTTTGCAAGCATGGTGGATATAAGAAAATGTAATCAAATAGTGGATTTGTTAAAATTTACCTCCAATAAAAAGATATTGAGTAAGGTTGTAGTCTAAGGCTACAACAAATTTTATAACTAAATTTTATAATTAGAAATAAAACAAAATAAAAATCTCAAAAAGCTAATTCTTCAAAAAGCTAAGAAATCAAATTTTCTAAAAAGTTGGTATGGGAGTTGTATTTTCAATTACTACATCATAGATCATTTAAACAACGACCGTCAAGTATTGTTACCATCGTTAAGGTAAGCATCACAACCTTTTCTCAAAAAAAGAAGAAGGTAAGCATCACAACCAACACGAGATTTATGAGATTTGAGTTTAGCATGAGAGCACTTTTTGCAGTGGTGTATATCTATTTTAGCTCCATCAAAACACAAAAATAACCATACAGTAATAGAGTTAAAATTATTTTTTTTAGCTTCATTGCTACAGTGCACATTTATCTATGGATGTGTATTGTAGTTTAGAGTTTTTAAAAAAAAAAGAATTTCTTATTCCCTACCCGGTTGTGTGTGTGACTGTGATGGTTGTGTGTAGTGGATATATTATTTTATTGTAGTAGATATCTTATTTTATTGTGATATTTATATTATTTTATTGTATTAAAAGTTAAAATAGATCCACTGCTGTAACATATGTATATGTAAAATAGATCAAATAATTTTTTGTAGTATCAAATAACTAAATTTTTAACTTTATTACTGTGAATGCTCTTAAAGTTACTCTTAAAGGACATATCCACTTAATTACACGGTGTGCATAGTGCAAGAGAATTACACACATCCAAATAAAGGCTAGTGTCAAAAAAATAACGATAACAATGCATCTAAAAGTAATTATCTGCATTATAAATTTAAAATACTATAACTTTGCCATAAGATACTCATTTATTTATGGATTAATTACAGATATCACTCCTGCGATATACCTTTAAAAATTTATTTCATGTGGTATATTTTATGACACTTACTTTTCATGTGGTTTGTTTTCTGAAGTATTTTTCAATAGTTATAAGGAATTTTGATAATATGGTAAGTGCCCATGTCTAATAGAAAGAATAAAAGAAAATAATTGGTCTGTCATTACATCTCTATTTTTATTTTTCGATATTTTCCTTCAATATTCATTTAGTGTAGTTGTTTCTATTCACAAGTTTTTTTTTTTTTTTTTTGAGAAGATTCTATTCACAAGTTGAACACAGGTAAAAAGCAAAATAATCTTTTTTCTTTTGGCTAAAATGCAAAATTGACCTTCTAAGTTTTAGCTCTTGTCATTGCAATCCTCTAAGTTTCAGTTTTGTCATTTCAATTCTCTAATTTTCAAATTTTGTCAATTCAGTCCTCCGTTACCCTTCAGCTAAGTGGTGCAATTAACTAAACCAAAACGACGTCGTTTTAGTGTTTTTTTATTTTATTTATGTTTTTAACTTATTAATTTTACTAAAATACTTTAATTATTAAAAAAAAAATCTAATGGGAACGACGTCGTTCCCCTACCTCTGAAAACCAAAAACATCATCGATTCATAAGTCCTACTTCCAAGCACCTGCGCAAGAGACCATGGGGTTCTTTGCAGTTCACAGTGGTGACATAGTACAGCTTTGCAGATCCCAAGATTGCCGAAGCGAAAGCATTGGGGAGACTCTAATTTTGGCTTTGATGGATAAACTGACTAATAAAGGTGATAAATGAAGGAGGTTGATCAAAAGAATATGTGGATGCAATCCTTTTAAATGGCCAACAACATGTGCAGGAAAATCTCTGCCATTGTACGAGTCTCGTTAAAGTTAGCTAAGTTTCTTAATTTGTGAAGTTTCTCCTGGGTAGCTAATGAAGTGGCTCATGAACTTATATCATGGATACATTCTCACATGGAGAGTAATCATTGGATGATATCCCAAAAACCAAAACCAAAACTGCATAAATAAAACCAAAACCATCACCGATAATTAAACCAAAATTGCATAATCATCGATATTAAACCAAAACCATGGCGTCCTCCGCCTCCACCATTCGCAGAGCTTCCACGTCCCTCGTAGACTTCGTCTAGAGATCGAAAAGGACAATGCTAGTAGAATCCGCCGCATTGTCCTCCCTAGCCCCAATTTTCAACGTCTCTGTATCGAGCAATTTCATCTCTTTCGCCGAATCGTCCATCCCCACGCTCTTCTCTCTCAGTCTAGATCTTGCAGTCTCTCTCTCTCTCCCCCATTTTCTGTCCCCCAAAATTTCTTAGCTAGTCGGATTGTTAGGGATAGCCGGATAGGGTATTAGTGATGTTTTTGATTTTCAGAGGCAAGGGAACGTCGTCGTTCCCTTTAGATTTTTATTTTTATTTTTTTTGTAATTAAAGTATTTTAGTAAAATTAAGAAATTAAAAAAAAAAAAACTAAGACGATGTCATTTTGGTTTAATTAACGGCAGCACTTAACTGAAGGGTAACAGAGGACTGAATTGACAAAATTTGAAACTTAAAGAATTGAAATAGCAAAACTGAAACATAATAGACTGAAATGATAAAAGCTGAAATTTAGATTCTTTTTTCTTTAGGTGACATATATATCCACCCTACACAGGAAAAGTTAAACATGGAATATTGATGGTACAGTAATAAATAGTAGTAGAATAGAATAGAACTTTGGGTTGTACAAGAAACATCAAACATGCAACAACTTTAGCAATGAGACTTGTCGCTCGAAGATAGGATCAAAGTAGAGTAGGTGATCGAAATTATGTTGGATGATAACCAGTGTCGACATTTTTCAACAAAAGTCGTCGAATTTTGATGTACGAACACTGACCTTTAGCTGCATCCGCTAAAACATGAGCCCATCATGTCATCATTCTTATTTTTTGTACTCATACGTCTGACATACTCATACATAGTTACGATATTATCCCTGATAGCTAGATAGATCCTCCAAGTACAAACCTCTTTGCTTTTTAGAACTTGCTTTGTCAGTTCTCAAATTTCTTGATCTCTCTTTATCATTCGTTGGTTTTCAGTTTTTCACTTTAAAATAACAAATACACAAAGTCTATAATGGCATGTTTCATGCAAACCTAGATGGTGAAATCTGAGACTTAGACAACAGGGTTACAAAATTTTGTACAAATTTTTTGCTCATTTTTATTTTGGTAAGTAATAGAAAAAGAAAGCGAAGGTCGAATTATAAACATCAAACTCAAAAATGACGGTTTGTATAGTTGGAATGTCTTTAAACACTTATTTAACTGTCTTTAACTGTTGTAATAGAAATAACATATTATTAACATCAATTTAAGAAATTTATTTTTAAATTATATAATAAAATATCCATTTTTTCAAAGCATTTAACAAAAAGTATTTGTTTTGGAATTAGATTTTAACAAAATTGAGTTTTATATAAAACTCGATAACTTTAAAATTGAATTCTATACATATTTTTAAGTGGAACTTGATATCTTAAAGTATATATTCTTACTACATACTTAAAAAATAAAGAATATTTACCAATTTTGCCCATTCTTACAACTTTTACTAATACAAATCATTCTCAAATCTCAACCCTAATGAAAAAAATAACGAGAAACGGGTCAACAAAGGTTAAAACGAATAGGGCTATTCGGTGGGACAAAAGGGTGTTTTAGTAATTTCGCATTTTTGGCATATATTTTTTTGCAAGTGCTTGCTCTAAATAAAATTATATCAAACCTACGGTTGAATCCACACCTTTTCTTTGTTTTTTCAATGCCAAGAACGTGAAAGAAAAGTTAAGAACAATGGCTAGTTCTTCCGTGGATGCAATCTTGGTATTGGTGAATGTAATTCTAAGAAAGAGCATATATGTATATAAGGAATTTGCAGTATTGATGGTGGACTTCCTTCCAGTTATGGTGTCAACAATCCGATTTTCCCGTTTCTTTTTCAGGCCAACTACGGTGGTTTCAGCCAGGTACTCTCCCATGTCATCCATGGTGGCTCGACATGATCGGTAGTGCTATACAAAAAAAAAAAAAAAAAAAAAAAAAAAAAAAAAAAAAACACCATTGTGGTTTATCAGTATAGTTATATCTTGTAAGTGTTGGCTTTCTAGCTCTCATTTTCCTATTTTGTCTGTGCTAGTTAGCTAGTTTTTAAGTTTATTTGATGAATGCTATGTATGATTGGTGTAATAATCTTGGAAAAATGATAATTCATTTGGGATGATGAATCTGTGTGTGTAATATTAATAGTCAAGAATGATGTTTCTTGTTCTCTTTTGAGTTCATTCACTTGGAGTAATTTTTTTTTTGAGGGTTTGATGATTATTACTCGTTTGCTTTTGCACTACATGCATGATATAGAACATGAAGAGTGAGATAACTAGTTTCCCAACAAAACATGATACGTGTTCCTCATCAAATTATACCAGTGAAATATGTTTGTTTGGATTAATTTTTTGTTCAATTTTTTTTTACTTATTAATTGAAAAATGGGCAAAAGATATTAGTTATACCAAACAAAAATGAAATTTTTAAAAATTATAGATATACGAATAAACTTACCAGTCAACGGAAAGAAAACTAATCCAAATAGAGTAAAATGCTTTTTTCAAGCTATAATTTTGTGTTTGATTTTTATCTTCCAAGAAAATCTATATGGGGTTGGTTGATCTACTTATCAAACGACTATGAGCATCTGATTAATCAATAACGCTTTTTTATTTATTATTTATTTAGAATCTAATTAGTAACAACTAGTAAAGAATTGCAAGCACCTAAAACCTTTTGATTCTTCAAGAGAAGTGCAACTACATGGGGATGGGATTTCATCTCCAACCATGGGCAAAAGATATAGTTATACTAAACAAAAATGAAAATTTAAAAAGTTGTACATATACAAATAAACTTATTAGTCAACGGAAAGAAAGCTAATCCAGACAGAGTAAAATACTGTTTTCAAGCTACAATTTTGTGTTTGATTTTTATCTTCCAAGAAAATCTATATGGAGTTCGTTGATCTACTTATCAAATGACTATGGGCATCTGTGTATTCAGTTAACACTTTTTTTTTTTTTTGGAGAATCTAATCAGTAACAAATAGTAAAGAATTGTTAACACATAAAATATTTTGATTCTTCAAGGGCAGTGCAACTAAATGGGATTTCATCTCCAACCATGGGCAAAAGATATAGTTATACCAAATAAAAATGAAAATTTAAAAAGTTGTACATATACAAATAAACTTATATGTCAATGGAAAGAAAGCTAATCCCGATAGAGTAAAATACTAGTTTCAGGCTACAATTTTGTATTTGATCTTTATCTTCCAAGAAAATCTGTATAGGGTTGGTTGATCTACTTATCAAATGACTATGGGCATCTGTTTAATCAGTAACACTTTTTTTTTTTAGAATGTAATCAGTAACAACTAGTAAAGAATTCTAGCTAGCACCTAAAATATTTTGATTCTTCAAGGGCAGTGCATGCTACATGGATTTCATCTCCAACCATGGCTCGCCAGTCCACTTGTGTTATGTAGTAGTTGTGAAATTTCATTCAAAAACTACTTCTATTACTATATCTTGCCAAAATCATGCTTTTACTCAAGTCACATTATCCTAGCACACATGTTGTAAACATCAAAGTATAGATGAATAACAAGCATTTTCAGTTGGAAATTATTCACATATCAATTATTATAAAGCTAAAATTAATCTATGCTAATTAAGTTGGGGAGAAGCAAAATGCTTAAAGCATAGTTACATAGTGATTGGATTTTGAAATATTTTTTATTAAAATAAGCACATAAATAGGGGGGAGGGGTTGGAAATGTACTTTTTTTTGGTTGACACATTTTGCGTGATTTTGGGTTCGCATGTTTTTGCAATCGATGTGAGAGAGAGAGAGAGAGAGGACTATCATTTTGTGGGTTTATTATTGTCAGTTTGCCACTAGTGATAGAAGTAGCAATCCGGGTATTTCATCCTCAATAAACAAAAGGTTTTATGGTTGATTGATATTGCTCATCATCATTTAGTTGTTGTTATTATATATATATATATATATTTTTTTTTTTTTTTTCTTTCTTCAATGTTGTTCATATGTATAGGATCGATAGCAATATCAAGTTTATAGGTTGTTTGTGATATATTTATTAAGATCTTTTCCATTTAGAATAATCTTTGTTTGGGATTTTCTTTATTTATCTATTGGGATAACCCATATTATAACATTGAAATGATTTGAAACATGTCATTTCAAGCAAATTATCTATGGATTAATTGGCAAATATATGTGAGCAAGAGAAGTATAGTTCTTCTTTCCAATTATGTATCATACATCTATACTTCTAAGCTCTAGTCATCTCACATGTTATCTACGTTTAGATATATTTTTGGGTAAATTCAAGATATAGAGTACTGTTCAGGCAAGCAAAATCTTCTTTATCAATTGTTGCAACTTGCATCCTTTAATTTTAGTTGTTTGTTTCATGTTTTTGTTACACTGGTTTGGTTCTCTTTTGCCGCTTTGCAGTGCGTGATGATTTGCCATCCAGTAATTGAATTTCAAATTTTTTCTATTTGAATGTTCTGCTTACATCATAGACACCATGCCTACTTTGTGATGATGATATATGGGAGTCACAATATTGTCTGGCATTACTGCTCAATGCTCATCAACTTCGATGTTGCTTGCAGGCTAGCAATACCTGAGACTGAGAGGTTACTAATTTGGAGGAACTTATATATGCATGGCGGGACTTGTTAACTCTTTTATTTCTCAAACATGGATTTTGAATCTGAAATATGTCTACCATCAATATGTGTAGTTTCCATGTCAGTTCTTGGCCAAGTTGTTTGCTTCCCGTATAGCTGCATGCATTATCAAAGAAGGTGGACATGAATAATTTTTGTTTGGAAAGTTAGGACCACATTTTACTCTAAAAAGCTCACATGAATGTGATTAGTGTTACATCAACAATATAGTAAATGAACTTTAATTGATTTCTTGTTTTGTGTGAAGTGTAGCATTTATTGTAAGTTTGTTACAAACGCTGTTGTTGAAGTTGAACTACATTAGCATAGCATTTTGATCCACTTTGGTCCATTGTGTTCTAATTTTGTCTATTTTGGTCTACTTTAGTCCACTCTGATTAATTTTGGTCTATTCAATACACTACAGTCCATTTTAAAAAGGGTTTTGAATTAATACTTACGAGTCTTCTAGTTAATATTTTCATTTTTTACTTAACCAAAAAACAAATAACTAATTGGTAATTTCATTTCAGTCCATATAACTAGTGTTAGTATGTGCAAGGTGTCATCATAGTAATGCATGTAAGTGACTTACTGGCTCTTACAGTTTATGTCTCCTCACCTTTCCCTTACCATTTAACTAGTGTCACTGCTAAGTCATTTCTTGAATTAGGTTACAAGCTTATTTTGTATCTTTTGTGTGCTTTAAATTTTAGGGAATAAGTTAGTCCTAGGTGGGTCTGAGCCAAATTATTTTTTCCTATTGCTAACCAAACTTCCTTTTGTGATGCCCGTTTGTTGATTCCTAAACTAGGGCGTCATTGTACCACAAGTTTGCAAAGTCAAATTTGTGTTTCTGAGTAAAGCATAATATCAACCATTTTTAGTTCAATAGGACACTATATTTCAATGGAGGGAGATCATTTCCTTTTTCTCCTCCTCCATTTCTTCGCCTCCAACTCTCCAACCATACTATTAGTGTCCATTTAATTGGGTGAAAAAGAAGAAGAAGAAGAAGAAGAAGAAGAGAGGATGGGGGCAATGGGCTCCTCTTTTGATGGGTCTATCTCCTCTTTGGTCTTTTATGTCTCATGATCGACTTGCTTCTTTCAATACTTTTTCCCCCATTTTGTCTATTCCCTTCACTAAATTCAAATGAAAAATATCACTTTTTTTCCTCTTCTTCCTTGCATGTTCTTTTGTATCATTTCTATAAAATGAAAATTATTCAATACTCTAGGGACCACAATAAGTAATTATTCTCTAGTCTTAATACTTACCTAATTTCTTAGTTTAAGTGGTACCTCCCTAAGCACAAAGTATCTTGGGGGTTCACGGCAGGGTAGGGGTCTGAGTTGCAGTAGTAACATTTTTTAGATATTCTAATCATTTTCACAAAAAAAGTAAAATTTTAAAAAGTTGTGCATAATAAGCTGAAAATAATCTCTCTCAAACAAGCTGTGTTACCCACAAGAATCAAGAACCCTAACTCATCTGTCTAGAAGTCCTATTTCCATCTAGCACTATATATATATATATATTGAATAGGCTCCTAACATGTTCAAACAAGACATTATATAATTGGGACTCTTAAATTTGGCTCAACTAATTCAATTAATTTTTTTTAGAAAAACTAATTCATTTAATTAGGAAATTGAAATAGGGTTTTTCATTTGTACACATCTATGCAATTTCAATAGTAGTATTTGGCTATCATGGTGTTTAGACTTCAGAGGAAGAGTGCACCATAATGCCAAATTTTCAGCAAGAATGCTATAATGCCAAACAAATATCCAGATCAAATTCAGAGAGAGAGAGAGAGAGAGAGAGGAGAGAGAGAACCACAATGAACACAAATAGATTAACTGAGAGACAACGAGTTGTTGTCTCATCGTTTTTAAAGACCCTAGCAACTTATTCAAGCAGAAACCTTGTATAGATATAATATTGAAGTTTTTCACTAGCATTAGACTTTGACATGATACACCACTAGTTAGTACAAAATGTGAACGAGCAGACAAAGACATTTATGTCCACATTGAACTTGAGGGCTTCACATCTTAGAAACTGAGTAATCCATGGCATCTACAAGGAAATCTGCAACCAAAAGATTACATATTTAGTGAAAGGGCCACTGGCAATTAAAAAAAGAAAGACCATTAAAAGAATTTGGTATGACATGACAGACATGACATTGCTTTGCTGCGGCTGTCAGCATGTTAATGGAGTGAGTAAGGTATACTACAAATTTAACTACAAAAACTTTACAAATTGCTGTCACCAATCACAAAAAAAAGTAATTCAAAGTTTGTAAGCCTATTGTAGTAAAATTGGTAGTAGTTTTAGCATTTTCCATTGAAGGACTGAAGGCTCACCTGCATCTTCCTTGGTGAAGCAGAGGGGAGGTGTGATTCTAAATACATTTGAATAGATTCCGCCTTTCCCTATCAATACTCCCAATTCTATAATGGCAAAAGAGTTCAATTAGTATCTACAAGTGAGCCTAAGCCTAGAGAATAGCTGATGAGAGAAATGCAGACCTTTCATCTGGTCCAATACATGCAAAGTTTCAGCCTTTGCAGGTGTTTTCTGCTGGCGATCAGTGACAAGTTCAACTCCTAGCATGAATCCTCTTCCCCTAACGTCCCCGATAACTGCAGAATATCAATATGGTACAAAAAATTATGATTAACTATATACTTATACAAAAGTTTAAATGCCTAAATACAAAAGATGAATGAAGAATGTTTACTTTCATATTTGTTCTTTAGTGCAGTTAGTCTGTCTTTCAGGTATGACCCCACAACATGTGCATTCTCCTGAAGATTTTCTTTCTCAATCACCCTCAAAACTGCATGTCCTGCGGCAGTACATACTGGATTCCCACCAAAGGTGTTGAAGTAATTTCGGCGAGTCAGGACCTTTGCAATCTCAGGTGTGGTTACCACTGCCCCAAGGGGAATTCCATTTCCAATGCCCTGCAGATACCAGAGAAGAAATCAGTCAAGGTAAGCAAGCCAAATTCTAATAAAATGGTCCACCAGTTTGATGAAGCAATGGTAATTTGAATTGAAGTGAATGGATGATTTGTAAAATCTTCATTTTGTGCTTTTAGTACGTTAGTTTGTGAAAATTATATGTTAGCAGTTGAGTCAATACAGTTGTACAAATAATAAGTAAAAAAATTGATTAATGCAAGTTATGAATGCGATCCTAGCAAACTGCTTAGTAAGACAAGTCAATAATAGTAAGCCATGTGAAAAGTAATGAGCTTCGGCACCAGATCAAAGGTATCAAACCCCAAAAAGTTTTCAAAGATGATATAAACACCTATAATGTTATCGTGCCAGAGAGCAATTCTAGGGACACAACTATTTTACAACTTACTGAGGAAAGAAAGAAAAGAAAAGAAGTGAAAATAAACCTTTGCCATTGTCACAATGTCGGGCGTGACCCCTTGAGCCTCAAACGACCAAAAGTGGCTCCCAGTGCGAGCGAAACCAGCCTGAACCTCATCAGCAATACAAAGGCCTCCTGCTTTCTTTATGCTGCTATAAACAGGAGGCAAGTAACCAGGGGCCAATTCTACAATCCCCCCCACTCCCTGTCATACATAAAAAGGATGTTAAGAGGATTATGAATAATGTCAATATGGGAGGAACTGCACAATTGGAGGTAGATAATGTACCTGAATTGTTTCAGATACAAAGGCAGCAACATTGCCAGAAGTTCCATATTCAATGAGATCTTGGACATCTTTGGCATACTTTTCTCCATCTGAACCAAAAACACCTCTGTACGGGTCTGGATTCAAGGCATGATGGGTTCCAGACTGGTGGCCATAGCCATAAGAAGAAGAATAGTAGCAACATATTTCTTATTAGTACATCAAATTTAGATTACGTGGCTCCATAGACAAAAGAAATAAAAGGGAGATCCATGGAATGCCATTATTTAAGGATGGAAAAACTTCAAACTATTTTAAGAGCATCATTTATCATTTAATAGTGTTCAACGTTCCTGATTTGTAACAAGCAATACCAGAAAGCAGAAAGTTCTAAATTTTAATATATTAATGAAAGGAAATTACAGAAGGACAATCTGCTTTACAAGCTAACATTAAGGGGGGGTGGCAGATTGTCAAGACAGAAACAAAAGGAAACATTCGAATCTAAAGCTAACTAAACTAAACTAACATTAAAACCTCAATAAACTAAACTAAAACATTAGAAATTTTACTTGCTCATGTGTATGAATAGATTGATAACAAAGTTAATGGCCCACTTAACAAAAAAAAATAAAAATTCAAGAAAACAGAAAAGTCACGATTTGCCACAAGCCAAATTCAAAAAAGCAGAAAGTCCATGATTTTTAAAGTAATGGCCTACTTTAAAAAAAATATTTTAAAAGCATCTTTAATCAATTATTGAGGTTCTATCTTCTATGCTCCTGATTTTCCACAAGCTAAATCAGACAACAGAAAGTTCTAATTTTACTTGCTTATGTGTATGAATAGCTTGATATCAAACTATTTTTCTGGTAAGGTAGCTCTCTCTATTTGGTGGGACAAACTCAGACAAATGAGTATAACATTAAATCACATGGCATGTACCCATTGAGTTGATAACCATGGATTGATTTTCTGTTACTTATTACGAGATATTATTTATGCTAATGTCTCTAACTCTAAAGAAATGATTGTCACATTTCCCTTCCCAACAGAAACAAAATTTTTTGATGTAGACATAACAAGCTAGCATTGGCTTATCATCTTTATCATTTGATGTCAAAGCTCGTTTTCATATTAGTATAATGATCATAGTGGCAATTTCACCATCCACTATAATGCTTGGTTCAATAGCTATGATTGTGAAGCGGGGAAAAAACAAAAAATAGTAGTGAATGTCCAATTGGATTGAGTTTTGGTAGTGTTGGTAACATCAAGATGGGATTACAGTATGCCTCACCAGCTACGATGTGACTTCTTCACAAGTCACCTAACAAGTGAACCATGAGCTAATTAAAGATCTTCTACCTTACAAAATCTCTTTGTCTTTGGTCCCTTTTGGCTAATTCATAGATGAGCCCCAAAGTGCACAATGAGTCATGAAAACGAAAGGTGATTGACTTTTGTGGACAGCCCTAAAAAAGAATTTAACTTTTTCTCTATTTTTGTCATAAAATAAGACAATCAAATTAATAAGTTTACATGAAATTTTTAAAAATATTAACGATTTATTGGAACACTCACCATAAGGCTATTATGAACCACATGTTTTTTAATAGTATTTTCAGTAGTCCTCCTCACTTCTCACATACATCAAAAGCCATAAGTACAAAACTACAAAGACAACGACCACATTTAGTATTAGTATGTACTCTTTTTTGTTTAATTTATACATTGATGCTACTCTTTTAACCTATTCTTGAAAAGCTAATAGTTTAACTTATTTTTTTAGCTATTATAAAAAATTAAAACAGGGCTTATAAAAGCGAATTCCCTAATGCTCCATTTAAAGTGTGACATGCAGTGATAGTGAGATGCAAAAACATTTTACATCTAAGTAAGCAAACTATCTGGCAATGATGCGACACTAATTCGAAACTATTTGTATTCAGTAAGGTTAACTTAAGGTCAACTTCATAAAAAGAAAAAAAAAAAAAGTTTAAAGTCAAGTTATGATTCAATTCACTCGAAAATACTCCTAACCCTTGACTGTTTAAAATTCTTAAATATAAGTTTTGTAATGAGTAAAAAATTATTATAGTCGTTTTTCAGATAAAATACCATCACCCAACTTAGACCATCTAAAATTATGTACTTTGTTAAATATTATTTGTGTGTCACGCACTTTTTTGGGGCTTGAGAAAATATGGATGAAGAAAGAGATAATTGTAGAAGAATTTCATTGAAATGAAAGGAGAATTTTATTATTTACCTGAACAACATTGTATTTCCAAACGCTCTGTCCTGTGGCCCCCATAGTTCCAGCTGCGTTTCCATGGTACCCGTTTCTAAGTGATATTATGTCATGGGACCCTGTATACAACTTCGCCATCATTAAAGCCAACTCATTCGCTTCCGTCCCAGAATTCGTAAACAACACCACCTACAAATAATAAAACATAGTCACAAAGTTACATAATTCTTTAAAAAAAAACACACTCCACGTATAAATTACTTCAACAATCATCTATATCATCAAGAAACATAAAATAAATTTGACGTGTATTTCTTGTTATACAACAACACTCTTGGGTTAGTTTATTTATTAAAAACAATTCTATGTATATATATGTGTGTGTATATAAAACCTTTAAAAAGTGCATCTAACTTATAAGTCAAATAATCTTAAAAAAAAAAAAAACAAACAAACAACCATATAGCAGGCTTTGAACCCACAAATTTTATTAGTAATCATTTTTGGTAAAAGTATATAGCTAAACACTTATAACTTTGACGAAAACCAAATTATTTTTAACAAAAATTTTACCAACCAAAAAAAAAAATTCATCCAAATCAACCTACTATCATAAAAAAATAAAGTTGCTACTAAGTTTCCTTAGAAAGCGTAAACAATATTGGGAAATTATTCCATATTTAGTAGTAATATTTTATTTTCATGACAACTTGGATCATGCACGATAGAAAATGATGTTACTCTCGGAATATTGAATAATTACTAATAACAAATAATATATAATTATTATATGTACGTTAAGATCGCCGGGCAACTTGGAAGCAAGGGCCTCGGCAAATTCAGCGATGGCGGAGTTGAGGTAGAGGACAGTGGAGTGTTGCAAGCGCTTAGTTTGATTGACAATAGCCTCCACCACGTCCGGGTGGCAGTGGCCACAACCCACGGTAGCTATTCCTCCAAAACCGTCCAGGTATCGCCGGCCTTCATCGTCGAACAAGTACTGCCTCTTCCCATCTACCACGTTCAGCTGCCCAATCATACATAAATTAAATTACTATTCACAATGATAGAACAAAATAATGGTAGTATGAATTGAGAAACAATCATCACGTATGATCTTTGATCATCTAAATATCATGAGATATTAAAAACTTAAATTTTATGGTTGACAGAATTAGTCCAAATATTTGTTAGATGATATGAAATTTTATCGAGATGACTCGAACACATAAATAAACATATTGATAGGAGAACTTATCAATTGAGATAACTAGTACTCACGTTATTTTAAGACGAGATTCCCGAGTCTTTATTTGACCATAAGATTTTTTATTAGTTGGGATAATTGAATCCCTCATCTTCAAAAAGTGAAACAGTGAAATGCATGATTTTTCAGAAACAAGAGATAGAGAGGAGGAGGAGAAATGATCAGGTGTGGGTGAGTGACTTACAGGTTTCTTGTATAAATGAAACAATGAAGGGCTGAGATAAGCTTGTCGCTTGGCCATGATCTCATCGACGGTGGGACCATTATAAGGCGGAGGAGAGTAATCAAAGGGGGGCATTTTCGGAACAGTGACATCATTTTCTTGAAGAGAGGCGTTCTTCTGGGCTAGTTGAGAGAAGCAGCGAGGTTGTGAGCACAGGGAAATTCTTCCCGAAAATACCTTTCTCGTTAGAATTCCCTGCATTTTAATTTCCTCGCTACCTCTCTGTCTTTCTGATTCCTCGGATTTGGTTTTTAGAATTTGTGAGGGAATTAAGATTCCGAGAATTCAGGACTATTTTTCGGGTGTTTGTGTTTGATGGTGGTGGCTCTAAAACTAAGCTAAGCCGAGAAAGAATTTATATAGAGGATTACAGAGAGCCAGGTGACGCTGACGTGTCCTATTATGATTGGTTATGGATGATTTTACCTAGTTACCCTTGGGTATATTAGGCAATTACTACGATAACGAGCGATACTAGACAATTTTCCAAATTGAGTAACGCTGCATACACAAAAAAAAAAAAAAAAAAAAATGAAGGGCTGAGATAAGCTTGTCGCTTGGCCATGATCTCATCGACGGTGGGACCATTATAAGGCGGAGGAGAGTAATCAAAGGGGGGCATTTTCGGAACAGTGACATCATTTTCTTGAAGAGAGGCGTTCTTCTGGGCTAGTTGAGAGAAGCAGCGAGGTTGTGAGCACAGGGAAATTCTTCCCGAAAATACCTTTCTCGTTAGAATTCCCTGCATTTTAATTTCCTCGCTACCTCTCTGTCTTTCTGATTCCTCGGATTTGGTTTTTAGAATTTGTGAGGGAATTAAGATTCCGAGAATTCAGGACTATGTTTCGGGTGTTTGTGTTTGATGGTGGTGGCTCTAAAACTAAGCTAAGCCGAGGAAGAATTTATACAGAGGATTACAGAGAGCAAGGTGACGCTGACGTGTCCTATTATGATTGGTTATGGATGATTTTACCTAGTTACCCTTGGGTATATTAGGCAATTACTACGATAACGAGCGATACTAGACAATTTTCCAAATTGAGTAACGCTGCATACACAAAAAAAAAAAAAAAAAAATTAAATAACATTTTTTACACCATTTAATATGACATGTTTGTACACTGGCTGGTTCTCACCTGAGTTAACCAGTGACTCTACTATTTTACTTACTATTAACAGAATTATTATTGGTGGTGTTAAAAAGTTATATTGCTATTTTTAGCATTACAAATTTTAAAAAGTAAGCTACAATGTGCACAGCCATCTATAGTTGCTAAAATAGAAAAATAGTATTTTATTAAACCTCTCATTAAAAATAATGTTTTTTTTTTTTTTGGGTTACACACTCTCTTCTAACCAAGTATTAGGCATGTGTGATACTTCCTTTGCATGTGCTTGGTTTTTACCTTTAGTTTTGCTCTTTTCTTTTCTTTTCGTTTTTTTTTTTCCTGGTTTTTCTGCTCTCTTTTTTTGTTCTTCTATGCTGGTTTTTGATGGGTATTGGTTACAGTGGTGGGGTCGTGGCTGCACTGGTGGTTTCCATGGCTTTGATGGTGGTTGTGGTTGTGTTTTGGTTGTTGAATAAAATATTATTTTATTGATATTATTTTATAGTAGTGTTTATATTATTTTATTGTGTTAAAAGTTAAAATAAAACCACTGATGTTAGATATTTTATAAAGTTGTGGGGCCCATGGGCGTGATAGCCTCGGCCCATCATGTAGCAGGCCCGAGGCCCAGGCCGAGGAGCACAGGCTATTCAGGGCTAAGGTGAGGGAAAGCCTTTTTTCCCAATCCACACCGAGGACCACCTTATCCTCGGCTTGACAAAGGTGATTTTGGGGAGAGACTAACCCCAAAGTAAGCTGTCACTCTCACATTTAATGCATTCAACTAACCCCCCTGGCCGCATTAATGGGGAGGTAACCCCTTGGCAGGATAATGTTGATCAGAGTGAACCACTTGAGTACCGATAAGGCCTCTGATGGGATGGACGGCCAGAAAAAAGGCAAATAGATGATCAACAGATGGAAGGAGGGGATAGGAAGATGAAAACTATAAAAGAAAAGCTAGTACAGTAAAAGGGGGGGGGGGAAAGGGAGAGAACAATGAGGCCTCCTCGGCCATGGGCCGAGGAGCATCCCCCCATTTGTAAATAAACTCTTAGCATTTTTTATAAGAAAAGTTCATGCATGGTAATCTACGACCAGCACCTAAACCTTTCAACCCACTCTCTATAAATTTATTGTTTGGGTTGGTTGGGCTGAAAACCCATTCATATTTAGGGTCAATCCAAATTGGGTCCTTACAATAGGCGCCGTCTGTGGGGAGGATTAGGGTGCTGGCCAGCGCACCAGGCAAGTGTTCTAAGTTCTAAGTGTTCGTTTTACAGTAGGTTGAAAAAAAATATATATATAGAAGGTTCGACAACAAAAAAAAAAAAACGAAAGATCTCGATATTATTAGTATTATTTCATGAAAAGAAAGGTTACAGATTACAATCAAAGGCTCAGGTAGGCCTGTTTTACAAGCAAATTTACAAGCTAATACCACCAGCTATTTCTACAATCAGAGGCCCAGGTGGTGCCGCCCTAAGGAAAAGCTAGCCGGAGGGAAGTGTCAACTCGTGCTTTTATTTGGCACCAAGAGAATGGGAGAGCTTGACACACGGCGGAGGAGGTGAAGGGAAATCATGCTCCCAGGCCCCCAATAACTCCCTCCTCGGCTAGGCGGAGCTGGAACAAAGAGAGGAGCAGATGCAGGGGCTCCGGGGTACCCTCCCCCGTGATGTTCCCTCGATTCTCTCCGGCCCTCTCGAGTGTTGGCCGTTGGGGACGGCAACACTCTAGCACCGCCCATGAGGTGAATTCGCACGTCTTCCTCGTCGGGGGTGTGCTCCGGGGAAAGACGTTAGGTTCTCTAACAACACCCCTCTGGGACACCCCGAAGGGCGCCATCAGGGTTACGCCTAGATTCTGCCGCACCGAAAGCCCAGTGGGGGCTGCGGTCATACCGGTTTCTGTCAATCCCGGTAACAATTTCGGCGAGGTTATTAAAAGGGCATGGGAGGTTGGAAGAATATGTTTTGTTCTGTTTGTGTTGGGAGGTCCATGGGTTGCGGAGAAACCATCTCCTCAATTTATATAGGGGATGGGGGTTGGTGAGAATTAATTCATGCAGAGTTCGAAAAGAGTATTATCAGCTGGGTTAGTAATGAAGTCGCCAATTTCCAAGGAGGCCATGGACGGTTGGACTCGTGTTAATTTATGAGGACATTAATGAAGGCGCGTTTCGCGCACCGGAGCGTCAAGCGCGGAACACGAACAGACAAAGGGCGTTTCATAAATGAAAAAGATGGGGCCTCGAGTTGGAGGCGAGATCAATGCCACGTGTAAAGATCATAATCTGACACAAAAAGGAATCATCTCCAGTAAAGCGATCTGAGGACAAACCTCTGCTTACAGAGAAATAAAAGTGGTAGACAGAGCCAAGGTATTGCATGGTCCGAGGACCCAAACCTATGGTAAAACTACACACACCATTATACCTGGGTACTAGACAGAACCAAGGTATTGCATGGTCCTCAGATCCAAACCTATGGGGAAACTAGATACTTACAGGAAAAATAGAAGTGGTAGACAGAGCCAAGGTATTGCATGGTCCTCGGACCCAAACCTATGGTAAAACTACACACACCATTATACCTGGGTACTAGACAGAACCAAGGTATTGCATGGTCCTCAGACCCAAACCTATGGGGAAACTAGATACTTACAG
>NW_027069522.1:155605-304577 GCF_002906115.3 Quercus suber | reverse complement strand
AAAAAAAAAAAAAGTTTAAAGTCAAGTTATGATTCAATTCACTCGAAAATACTCCTAACCCTTGACTGTTTAAAATTCTTAAATATAAGTTTTGTAATGAGTAAAAAATTATTATAGTTGTTTTTCAGATAAAATACCATCACCCAACTTAGACCATCTAAAATTATGTACTTTGTTAAATATTATTTGTGTGTCACGCACTTTTTTGGGGCTTGAGAAAATATGGATGAAGAAAGAGATAATTGTAGAAGAATTTCATTGAAATGAAAGGAGAATTTTATTATTTACCTGAACAACATTGTATTTCCAAACGCTCTGTCCTGTGGCCCCCATAGTTCCAGCTGCGTTTCCATGGTACCCGTTTCTAAGTGATATTATGTCATGGGACCCTGTATACAACTTCGCCATCATTAAAGCCAACTCATTCGCTTCCGTCCCAGAATTCGTAAACAACACCACCTACAAATAATAAAACATAGTCACAAAGTTACATAATTCTTTAAAAAAAAAAAACACACTCCACGTATAAATTACTTCAACAATCATCTATATCATCAAGAAACATAAAATAAATTTGACGTGTATTTCTTGTTATACAACAACACTCTTGGGTTAGTTTATTTATTAAAAACAATTCTATATATATATATATATGTGTGTATATAAAACCTTTAAAAAGTGCATCTAACTTATAAGTCAAATAATCTTAAAAAAAAAAAAAAAAAAACAAACAACCATATAGCAGGCTTTGAACCCACAAATTTTATTAGTAATCATTTTTGGTAAAAGTATATAGCTAAACACTTATAATTTTGACGAAAACCAAATTATTTTTAACAAAAATTTTACCAACCAAAAAAAAAAAAATCATCCAAATTAACCTACTATCATAAAAAAATATAAAGTTGCTACTAAGTTTCCTTAGAAAGCGTTAACAATATTGAGAAATTATTCCATATTTAGTAGTAATATTTTATTTTCATGACAACTTATATCATGCAAGATAGAAAATGATGTTACTCTCGGAATATTGAATAATTACTAATAACAAATAATATATAATTATTATATGTACGTTAAGATCGCCGGGCAACTTGGAAGCAAGGGCCTCGGCAAAGTCAGCGATGGCGGAGTTGAGGTAGAGGACAGTGGAGTGTTGCAAGCGCTTAGTTTGATTGACAATAGCCTCCACCACGTCCGGGTGGCAGTGGCCACAACCCACGGTAGCTATTCCTCCAAAACCGTCCAGGTATCGCCGGCCTTCATCGTCGAACAAGTACTGCCTCTTCCCATCTACCACGTTCAGCTGCCCAATCATACATAAATTAAATTACTATTCACAATGATAGAACAAAATAATGGTAGTATGAATTGAGAAACAATCATCACGTATGATCTTTGATCATCTAAATATCATGAGATATTAAAAACTTAAATTTATGGTTGACAGAATTAGTCCAAATATTGTTAGATGATATGAAATTTTATCGAGATGACTCGAACACATAAATAAACATATTGATAGGAGAACTTATCAATTGAGATAACTAGTACTCACGTTATTTTAAGACGAGATTCCCGAGTTTTATTTGACCATAAGATTTTTTATTAGTTGGGATAAGAATCCCTCATCTTCAAAAAGTGAAACAGTGAAATGCATGATTTTTCAGAAACAAGAGATAGAGAGGAGGAGGAGAAATGATCAGGTGTGGTGAGTGACTTACAGTTTCTTGTATAAATGAAACAATGAAGCTGAGATGAGATAAGCTTGTCGCTTGGCCATGATCTCATCGACGGTGGGACCATTATAAGGCGGAGGAGAGTAATCAAAGGGGGGCATTTTCGGAACAGTGACATCATTTTCTTGAAGAGAGGCGTTCTTCTGGGCTAGTTGAGAGAAGCAGCGAGGTTGTGAGCACAGGGAAATTCTTCCCGAAAATACCTTTCTCGTTAGAATTCCCTGCATTTTAATTTCCTCGCTACCTCTCTGTCTTTCTGATTCCTCGGATTTGGTTTTTAGAATTTGTGAGGGAATTAAGATTCCGAGAATTCAGGACTATTTTTCGGGTGTTTGTGTTTGATGGTGGTGGCTCTAAAACTAAGCTAAGCCGAGAAAGAATTTATATAGAGGATTACAGAGAGCCAGGTGACGCTGACGTGTCCTATTATGATTGGTTATGGATGATTTTACCTAGTTACCCTTGGGTATATTAGGCAATTACTACGATAACGAGCGATACTAGACAATTTTCCAAATTGAGTAACGCTGCATACACAAAAAAAAAAAAAAAAAAAATTAAATAACATTTTTTACACCATTTAATATGACATGTTTGTACACTGGCTGGTTCTCACCTGAGTTAACCAGTGACTCTACTATTTTACTTACTATTAACAGAATTATTATTGGTGGTGCTAAAAAGTCATATTGCTATTTTTAGCATCACAAATTCTAAAAAGTAAGCTATAATAGTAGAGCTAAAATTAAAAAATTTTAGCTCCTCACCTACAGTGCACAACCATCTATAGTTGCTAAAATAGAAAAATAGTATTTTATTAAACCTCTCATTAAAAATAATGTTTCTTTCCTTTTTTTTTTTTGGGTTACACACTCTCTTCTAACCAAGTATTAGGCATGTGTGATACTCCCTTTGCATGTGCTTGGTTTTTACCTTTAGCTCTGCTCTTTTCTTTTTTTTCTTTTTTTCCTGGTTTTTTTGCTCTCTTTTTTTGTTCTTCTTTGCTGGTTTTTGATGGGTATTGGTTACAGTGGTGGGGTCGTGGCTGCACTGGTGGTTTTCATGGCTTTGATGGTGGTTGTGGTTGTGTTTTGGTTGTTGAATAAAATATTATTTTATTGTAGTGTTTATATTATTTTATTGTGTTAAAAGCTAAAATAAAACCACTGATGTTAGATGTTTTATAAAGTGAAAAAGTAAAATAGATAAAATAGCTTTTTATAGTGTCAAATAGCTAAAAAAATAGCTCCACCAATGTGGATGCTCTAACAAGTTACCACATTAGGTGTCAAATTTGTTGCATTATATTAGACTTTCTCTTCCAAATTACGTTTGAACAATTTCCATATTTATAATCACTTTACAAAAATTGTGACTATTTCCTTATTTTTCTATGTTTTGCTTTGCTTGAATGCTTTTGTCACAAATGGATCGGAAATTATAATATTACTGTTTTCTGATAAATTTGTTTTGTCCGTTTATCTTTTTTAAACAGTCGGAATGAATATGATATGGACTTTAGAAAATGTCTTATTGATTTATAAAACATTGCATATTTCTCTTAATAATTAATTAATAATTTTGCAATGCAGTGACAATATATCCTTTAAATTTTAAACTTAAAGAATATTCTCCCAGGTAATATGCACTTGAGTTTAGTTTATGCCGATTGGATTTCAATTAAATTTAATAGAAAATTAAAAAATAAAATAAAATAAAAAATTTCTGTTAGACACGACCTTTAAAATGTTGGACTTTTCTGTTAAATTTAACAGGAATCTTAGTGATATTGATTATGGGGTAAATTACTTATTAAAAATAATAAATAGAACATATTACTCAATTTTAAAGCTTATAAAGGACTTATAAAAAAAAAAAAAAAAAGAGCTTATAAAGGATATTGGACTAAGAGATTTTTTTTTTGAGGGAACAGTACTAAGAGATTTCAATAAAATTTAATAGAAAATTGAAAGAAAAAAAATTCTGTTTGACACTACCTTTAAATTGTTGGACTTTTCTGTTAAATTTAATGGGAATCTTAATGATATGGGGTAAATTGCTTATTAAGCATAACAAATAAGGCATTTTGGTCAATTTTAATTTTTAAGGCTTAGAAAGGATTTATTCTCTGGTAATGAACTTTGTAATTTGTAATACCTTTATAAGTAGATTCCTATAAGGTATGTGTGGGGCCCATGGGCCTGATAACCTCGGCCCATCATGTAGCAGGCCCAAGGCCCATGCCGAGGAGCACAGGCTATTCAGGGCTAAGGTGGGGGAAAGCCTTTTTTCCAATCCACGCCGAGGATCACCTTATCCTCGGCCTGACAAAGGTGATTTTGGGGAGAGACTAACCCCAAAGTAAGCTGTCACTCTCACATTTAATGCATTCAACTAACCCCCCTGGCCGCATTGATGGAGATCATTTATAATTTATATAAAATTGAAGGCATTTAATTTTTGATTGACTTCATAATATTTTACTATATAAATTTTTAAGACTTCATAATTTACACATCATTATTTTATTATATATTTAAATATTTCATTAAAATCTTACCAAATCATATTTTTTATAGAATAAATAGTCATATATACAAACACAATCATAATAAATACAATACTTATTAATAATTATCAAAATTTCATTTATAGACAAAAATGAAAGAGAGAATAAAAATCATATTTTTCTAAGTTTTTATTGCACAAGTTATCTATTAATAAATACAAGAATTATTAATAATTATGATAATTATTAAATTTTATTTATGAGTAATGTTACAATTACAAACTATTTTACAACATTTTTACAAAATGTTGATGTGACCAACTTTTTATTGATTTTCATTTAGACTCACTGTTAATATCGCTTTTTTATTTACTAATAATCACTTACCATATCAGTAGTTTGTAAAATTTTTTGTAAAGAAATTTGTATCTCTAGTATTACTCTTCATTTATAGACAAAAACGAAAGATTATTTTGTCAAGTTTTTATTGCATGGGTTATCTATTAAAAAAAATTAGAAATTATTAAATTTCAAATTTAGGTAAAAATACTATTAATAAATGTCCAATTTATCAAATTTCATTTTTAGACAAAAAAAAGTAAAAGAACAAAAAATATTTTATTAAAATTTCTCATGCATTGCACATGTTAATGACTAATATATATATATAAAAGAATAATTGAAGATGTTTAATTGTTGGTTGACCCCATAACATCTAGACATATAATTTTTTGAGGTCTAATAATTTTACATGTCACTTATTTAATATGCATTTTTAATTGATTTAAATTTTATTCTATACTTAAACCCATGAAAATCTTAAATTATTATATTTTCTTTAAATGATAAGTTATATACTTTCATATATAGACACACACAATACTAAGAGTACTGTAACTCAATTGGTTGACAATTTTTAGTTTTTTAAAAACATTTGTTTTACTTTTTATCAAATTAAGAAAAAATAAAAAACTATTGGTTAAAAAAAGAAAGAAAGAAGGATTGCATGAAATTATTAATAATTATCATAATTATTAAATTTTATTTATCGTAATTATTAATAATTATCATAATTATTAATAATTATGATAATTATTAAATTTATTTATGAGTAATGTTATAATTACAAACTATTTTACAACATTTTTCCAAAATGTTGATGTGACCAACTTCTTATTGATTTTCATTTAGACTCACTGTTAATATCGTTTTTTTATTTACTAATAATCACTCACCATATCAACAGTTTGTAAAATTTTTTTTAAAGAAGTTTGTATCTCTAGTATTACTCTTCATTTATAGACAAAAATGAAAGATTATTTTTTCAAGTTTTTATTGCATGGGTTATCTATTAAAAAAAACAGAAATTATTAAATTTCAAATTTAGGTAAAAATTCTATTAATAAATGTCCAATTTATCAAATTTCATTTTTAGATAAAAAAAAGTAAAAGAACAAAAAATATTTTGTTAAAATTTCTCATGCATTGCATAGGTTAATGACTAATATATATATATATATATAAAAGAATAATTGAAGATGTTTAATTGTTGGTTGACCTCATAACATCTAGACATATAATTTTTGAGGTCTAATAATTTTACATGTCACTTATTTAATATGCATTTTTAATTGATTTAAATTTTATTCTATACTTAAACTCTCCATTAAAATCTTAAATTATTATATTTTCTTTAAATGATAAGATATATACTTTCATATATAGACACACACAATACTAAGAGTACTGTAACTCAATTGGTTGACAATTTTTAGTTTTTTTAAAAACATTTGTTTTACTTTTTATCAAATTAAGAAAAAATAAAAAACTATTGGTTAAAAAAAGAAAGAAAGAAGGATTGCATGTACAGTCAGCACTGTTTTTTTAGGTTATGTCGCCATAATAGGGATAACTTAAAATATTTGTTTTCGAAGGGCTCCTACGTTTGTATTATTATTATTATCACATGAAAGAAGTGGAATTGTTTAATGCAATTGGAGACTGTTAAAAGAAAAAAAAAAAAAAAAACCCAGATATCGAAAACTTTCTTTAAATCTGAGTACTATTTGAAAATTTTGCTTCTTCTTGTTGTTAAACGAAGCATGTATTTAAAGGAAAGTAAACAAGGCTTGTCACCAAGGAGTATTATTAACTTTCGCGGGGGAAGGCAACTAATCCAAGGTACACGCATGTATCATGCCTCACTATTTGTAGGAGCATTCCAAGATTCTCTCTCTTTAGAATTAATTAGATCCAAGTTTTCTTCTAAACTAGTAATTTAAATAAAGACTACTGCACACCTTTGGTGTGATAGTTATTCCACAAGTATAAATGTTTGTGGAGTGTAGGAAAAAATGACCGGGGTTTAAGTTTTTAAGAGAAAACTTTACACACATATACACAAATTAAACTAGAATATAATTTCTATCTTATATAAAAAAAAGTAATTTAAATAAAGGATTTCAATTTGTTAAAATAATGGTTCAAACAACCATAAAGTTACATGGTTATTAAATACGTCACATAATTCAAGTACACCGCAATCACACGAGGAAACACACATATACACAGATTAAACTAGAATATAATTTCTATCTTATATAAAAAAAAGTAATTTAAATAAAGGATTTCAATTTGTTAAAATAATGGTCCAAACAACCATAAAGTTACATGGTTATTAAATACGTCACATAATTCAAGTACACCGCAATCACACGTGGAAAAGTGTAGGAACAAAATCTATTATAAAAAGTTACATGATTATTAAATACGTTTCATAATTAAAGTACACCACAATTGCATGCGGATAAGTGTAGGAACAAAACATATTATAAAATTGGGTCAAATTTGAAAAAAATTATTTTAAATTTTGGCCCTATTATAAAATTGCGGGTTAAATTAGAAAAAATATATTTTTAATTAAAGATTATAAGGTTTATATGAGTACTAAATATATATTTGGAGTGATCATCATATGTTTTGCTGACAGTTGTCCTTATGTATTAGAAAAACTTGAGAAGTATTTCAAGAAGTTTTTGGGAGGCCATGGTCCCCTAAGCTCCATTGCAATATTGTTCATGGATAATCCCTTGTATATTGTCCGCAATGTGTTGATAGAACTTTCAAGAAAACTCTATCATTTCTAATGGGCTCTTTAATAAAATAGGAGCAGTGAAAGAATTATATAATACTACAGTAGGATTTAGTGGTTTCATCTTTTAATTTGTTAAAAAAAATTTCATTAAATAGGTAAAATTTGAAGTACAAGATATAACGAGATTAAAATTTCAAAGATTAAAGATACGAAATTTTTAAATATAGAAATTGAGGAAAAAAAAGGGTAGTGGAGAAGAGGTTATCTTTTAAAATTAACAATTCTTAATTGCAATATAATTGTGACGATGTTTATTGCAATTATAATAATTAAACAGAGAATAGACTTTAGTTTTTTAAAATCAGGTAGTTTTTTTCAAAAGTTTTTATTTTTAATATTTTTGTTGGTTTTTTCCTAGTGTCTATATAATGGGATCTTTTCATGCGGGCAAGGTGATTGCATGACTCGAAGCCTATCTAGATGGATCAAAAAGGTGCTTACAGCTGATATAACGTAAGTGTCATGATTCATGAATACTCAAATGTTTATTTTTAATGTTTAGATTATTAAGGTTTGTACCATGAATCCTTAATGTTTAGTTTAATATATTTATATATATAATTTTTCCTTTCAATAAGTGTTATTAAGTTACAGACCTCGTGATATTGTTTAGTTTTTCCTGGATTCCAAATATAATTGCATAACATCTTAAAAACTGATTACTGTTTTAGTTTAACGATAAAACAATTATTATAAAGTTGATGCCATAGATTGAAATACTATTATATCTTAAAAAAAAAAAAAAAACCCAAAAAGAGTACATTCATTTATTTTATTTAAATATTAGTGTGCATTATCTTTTGAAGGAAAAAAAAAAAAAAAAAAAAAAAAGGAACTTGCACCCTAAAGTCCTATCTGTGATGAGATTCTTGACCTGATTAACATGGTCGAGTTTAAGCTGATTGTGACCAGAAAACAAATTCCTTTTCAGACAACTAGAGGGTGTGTGGTTCTGCTACTCGGATATATAGTGGTTACGGTCTTCTGGCTAAATCAGGAAGTATGATTCTACTCCAATAATTATTATGGCGATTCCACACACAAGATTAGCCAATAACAAGAGCCTCTCATAATATAAAATTCAGAACTGAAAGCCAAAATGTACCTGGTTAATAATATAGGCTAGATGAGAACTAAATTGTGGATTCTAATGTACCTAGCCCCTCTTTTTTGATCAAATTCTAGGTGGGATTTGGAGTTGCTCTAAAGATAACTACTTTAAGGGGGCACGTAAAGCTTGCTTATGCTGGCTAAATGTTAGCCATTGTTTGTTGAAAAAAACTATAAACAAATCATATGAACAAAACTAGTACCACAAGTCATAGACAACTTAAAGTCTGTGTGACCATGGCAATAATGCAAGTACCATAATCATTCCCGAAGATAATCATGATTGTAAATTTGTAATGACGGAGTGCAAACGGAAGTGCAAGCATAAAAATAAGTAATGAAACAAAATGGCTCCGGAGTCTCGACATTTCAAGCTAGTCAGATAACACCTTTTATGTGCTTGCCATGTTGGACTCCATCTTTCCCTCTCACTCACGTGATTTTGTTTTGATATACACTTTGGGTTAGATAATATTTTTGGGAAAATTACAAATGAGGTATTAATATAATGCATATACGTAAACTACTTAACCTAAAAATTTAAGTCAATGGATTTATGCCTAACTATATTACATTAATCATTCACCATTGTCATTGTTATCAAATGTTGACTTCATTATTTAACTAACCAAACCACTTACACGCAATGTTTTAACAAATCTTTCCTGTCACATGAGTCTACGCGGTTATACTTCAGCTAGACTTCCTATTTGAATAGAAGCTTTTTTTTAACAATCCAAGTGTCATGCATTACCATCACTATCAAGTCCTATTTGAATGAAAGTTTTTTTTACTTAACAATCCAAGTGTCACGCATGACCATCACCATTAAGTCTTATTTGAATGGAAGCCTTTTTTTTTTTGCCTAACAATCCAAGTGCCACGCATGACTTTATATTTGAATGAAAGCTTTTTTTCTTAACAATCCAAGTGCCATGCATTACTATCACCATTAAGCCTAAAGTAATGACGCACCAATTGAGTGCCTTTACCCAACCATGAATGGAGCAAGGAGGAGAGCCACCAACACGCACAATCACCTTGACTCATCCCTAGTAGAACTTTTACTCAACTCAAGACAGACTCCATAGTATAGACAAATGAGGCCACCTAAGGCCTCCAAGTAGAAAAATGGCCCCGAGTAAAAAAAAGCCCTCAAATTTTAACCAATTAAGTTATTTCTTTCATTGTAATGGTATCAATAATGCCCAAATATTAATCAATAAATAAAATAATATATTTTTATCAAATAGAGAGAGAGAGAGAGAGAGAGAGAGAGAGAGAGAGAGAGAGAGAGAGAGAGAGAGAGGCTACGTCCACAACATTTTTCACAATAAATTCTAAGTAGCAGGTTGTTACTGGCTGTTATTGGTTAGCAAAAAAAGACCCTGAAATTTTAGCCAATTGAGTTATTTCTTTCATTGTAATGGTATCAATTAAGCCCAAATATTAATCAACAAATAAATAATATATTTTATCAAATAAAGAGAGAGAGAGAGAGAGAGAGAGAGAGAGAGAGATACTACATCCACAATATTTTTCACAACACTTTCACAATAAATTCTAAGCAGTAGGTTGTTACTGGCTGTTATTGGTTAGCAAAAAAAGGCTCTCAAATTTTAACCAATTGAGCTATTTCTTTCATTGTAATGGTATCAATTAAGTCCAAATATCAATCAATAAATAAAATAATATATTTTTATCAAATAGAGAGAGAGAGAGAGAGAGAGAGAGAGAGAGAGAGAGAGATTGTGTCCACAACATTTTTCACAACACTTTCACAATAAATTTTAAGTAGCAGGTTGTTACTGGCTGTTATTGGTTGGCAAAAAAAAGCCCTCAAATTTTTACCAATTGACTTATTTCTTTCATTGTAATGGTATCAATTAAGCCCAAATATTAATCAATAAATAAAATAATATATTTTTATCAAATAAAGAGAGAGAGAGAGAGAGAGAGAGAGAGAGAGAGAGATACTACGTCTATAACATTTTTTCACAATACTTTCACAATAAATTCTATGTAGCAAGTTGTTATTGGCTGTTATTGGTGAGAGAGAGAGAGATGCTACGTCCATAACATTTTTCACAACACTTTCACAATAAATCCTAAGTAGCAGATTGTTACTGGCTATTATTGGTTGGCAAAAAAGTAATTTCAGTGGTAAGTTTAAATTAGAATAAGTAACAACTTAAAGGCTAGGATTTGTTGTGAAAATGTTGTGAATGTAGCATTTCTCAAAAAAAAAGAAAAAGAAAAAGAGCAATACACAAAAAATTTCACAATATTTTTCACAACAATTGAGTTGACAAACTTTTATTAGTTCTCGTTTAAGTCTACTATTAACACATTTTTACTTACCACTATCAATCTGTCACATCAACAAGTATGTAACGTTTTGACAAATTTTTTGTCTATAAATTTTCTATAAAAAAAATTATATGTGGTTCATGTTAATTAGTAATTTTGAATCTAAAACAAGAAAATAGAGTTTAAGTAATATTTAAATATTTTTATAAAAAAATCATATTTAAATATATAAAAGGCTTCAATTCATTTTTCGCCTTAAGTACTCAAATATATTAAGCCGCCCTTGACTTAACTATGAGTGGATAGAAGTCTTTCTCATTCTAGGGTGGGACCCAATAACTAACACTTTTTTAGTTAAACCATGAATTCTAATACCATTTGCTAGCAAAAAAATATCTTGAAGAGACTCCAATTAAGGAATTAATATAACATATATGGACATCGCTATTTCTTTTTTCTTTTTAAAATTCAGTAGGGAGGAGGGAGTATTTCAACTTGGACGTTTTTGTTGGAAACACTCAGAGATGTTGGTTGAACTGCAAGACTCTTACTATATAATCCAAAAACTTAGGTAAATAGTTTGGTCCAATTGTGTTATATTAACCATCCCACTCATACATGAACATTACATCAATATAAATAAATTATTGAAATTTTAAGTTTCCCACTAGTATCCCATTTAGAAGACATCAATCATATGACACAATAATCAATTATAAGGGAAAACAAGATGAGACCTGTATTGAACATTACAAAAAAAGATAAACAGCAATATTCAACTTAGATATCCATATCGTTTCCAACAATGCCAGCGTAGATAACAATCAATCATATGGTCAATAAATAAAACCTTTTAGATGTCACAGAAACAGAAATGAGAGTTTTGTGCATTAAGCATGATGTTCTAGATTATCTAATTGCAAACTGATGAGTGATGATCGAGTGGATTGGAAAAGAGATGGGTTCTACCTACCTATGATATAAAAACCCATACTATAGATAATCTTATCTTCGCAACCAAAATGATATTCCTAGCACTGTTTCAATTTTGTACGTTTTTGCAGCTTATCCTGTTTTCTGACATGTCAAACAATATAAATATGTTGCAGTAACGTGGAACACTAATTTATAAGCCAATAAGGACACCTGCATCCAAGTTAGTGACTCAGAAATTGCATTCTTTTTGGAAGTATCACGTCATTCGTCAGAAAGTAAAAACCACGTAATATTAAATTGGAGATACAACTCACACAGAAACAATCAAACAGTCATGGCACCAATGGAAGCATCTAGAGTTTAATGTCCAACGTGGACAATTGCAAGCAACTAGAAATAGGACAGGAGCAACAATAACAACTAAAATATTAGAGATAGAATTATTGTTGCCTCGATGTTAAAATAATAAACGTGATAGCAATCAGCGTGAGATCATTGAAACCAACAAATTCACATATTTTATTGCAGCCCAACTCAGCGCCATAATTTAAAGCCAAATTTAGCTCACTACATCTCTAAATTTTAAACAGGATGGGGTAACAATGTCAAATTTATATTCATTACTAGTTACCACCATTTTATTTGATGTTAATAGCTCCACTCATGCATAGCATGCTTAGTTTCTCCAATATATTTTCTTTCCAGACCTATCAAGTTATATGGATTCTTCCAAGCTAAATGTTTAAGTCCCTTCTACTCGGATGAGCAACATTTTGTCTATCCCATTCTATAGTTTCATTTGCAATTATAACACATTGACAGCCAGGATTTCAAGTTTGAGATAATTTTGCATAGCAGTTAAGAGAAACTGGTAATTTTCTCATAGCCTTTGATAGGTTGGGGATAAATCTATAATTATTTTTCCGAAATTAATCCAGCAGTTCTGGACGAATGTGTCTTCATCTCGTAAAAGCTTAATGCAGCTTTACCACATTCATTGTATCTACTCTACATATAGTTCATAAATTGGACACCAAAAAAGCAGATGGGCTCCATTAGCACCATGACAACAGAATTAAATAAAAAGAAAAGATAAATCTAACAAAACATAGTGACATCAACCTGTCACAATCTTAATAATGTAAAACATAATTTCAGCTGGACTACAATTCTAAAATATCTTACAATAATGGGTGCAATGCAAGCAATTAAGCAAATGCCTGATCTGTGGTATGATTGAAAGGTTTTTCAAAACTTTCTGAAGGTAAGGTTGACACGGCCAGGACGAAGACTAGTTTCCTCATACAAGGCCCTAGGAGCTGACTTTGGTATGATAGATGCTACACTGTGAAATATATGTCTAGATTTACCACCAAAAATTAAAACATCTCCTGATTCTAGCAGAACTTTCTCTGCCTTATCCACATTCCTCTGATCACCATACAGGAATTCTGCTGAATCACCAACAGATAAGGAGACAACAGGCAATCCCTTGAGGAGACTCTCTCTGCTTTCATCACGATCCTATATATATATATATATTAAATTCAAGATGAGTAAATATAAGTTCTCTACACATTTTACAACAATAAGTATAATGTTCATCATGGTAATTCTCAAAAAGACAGTGCATGCTACTAAAAAAGCCAGAAGCCATTGAAGCAAATTCCTGAGTTATATTTACTCAAACTGTTCTTTCTTCCTAGTTATTATTAAAGTCTAAGTAGAATCTGATCTCTTTTAAAACTTAAGTTTTTGCTAACAATTCTTTTAGTAAATATACCCAAGAACTACTTTAATTTTTCTAATTCATAAGTTTACACAAGAAAGTCCACCAGCCCCTCACTGCTTCCTACATAGGGATCACCACATACAGGTGGAAGTCTGAAAATATATACATTGAGATTCTTATCTCCATGAATAATTATCCTTATATATCATAGGACTCTTGGATGTATTATGAAAATGCTAGATTGTACACCCAGCCTTTTCAAGCTACCCACATCAGTAAGTAAAAAAGAAAGTGATTGTAAGAATATTGAAACTTAGTTTAACAAATAGCAGTACAATACTGACCTGGTGGTGACCAAGTCTCCCACGGGTAGTATAAAAGTTGACAATGCATATGTTCGGAGACATTGAAGGGAGTATATCTTCTACATTACTAACTTTATATTCTTTCTTAATGAGGGCATGGGCATCTTGAATTGCTCTTTTAACCAACAGACTAAACTCATGTGGAATGGCAGGTGCCTTACTTCCATCAAAAACCCGTTGTTCTTTATACTTTCTGGTTTCAGGATCCCAGTTCAGGCCAAGACACATCATCTGCAGACGAAGTTTTGCCCCATCTTGATAACCTGGCTGGTAAAATCCCCCTTGGCCAAGACCAAGTACTCTACATTTCTTTACTATTTCAACCTGAAATGACAAGAGTGGTTAAGGGTACAACTTTTTAGGAAACAACACACCTACCCAGGATCTATAAAATGCGAAAAACAGAAAATAGAGAACATAAAAGCTCAATGCACACACACAAACAGTTAGATTTATGTGGTTCACCCAAAACTACTGTTATGTCCACGGGGTTACTATAGTTTTATTATGATGGTTACAATAGGAGTTACATGGATCATCAACACATATATACTGCCCTATTACTTGGTCTACACACTTTTGGAAATTACAATAAAGGGCTTACAGCATCTAAAGTGTGCTCAAATATCACAAATACTCAGATAATTGTATGGACACCAATTTTGTTCAATTTGGAGTTGGGGGCTGGCAACATAACTAACACAATAGATTAGGCTCCCCACAAATGCCATTACAAGTATCTCGAGCTTACAGAATTTGGAAAGATCAAGTAAATATCTTTTTTCAAATAAATACAAACTGCAATTATGCTACATTTTGTACTTATGCTCCTAGGTTGTTAATCTCGATTCAAGTTAACTAATATTTGCAACATTAAAGAATACAAGCAGTACTCAATTTAAGGCATGGTATCAATAGGAACCTGTTCACTTAGGGTGATGTATCGCTTTAGTAGAATCATCCCAGGTCTCAATACTCTTTGCTCTGTCCCTTCCACAATGTGCCCCATTTCATTCCACTTCTCATTCAAACAACCTGTCGATGTAGCAGAACTTCTGCTTCCAGATAGGCACATATCAAATGGTTTCACCTCAGGCAAAACCTCGGAACAATCAGCAAAATCAGTACCAGCCACATGTTTTGAATTGCTTTGTCCAAGTTGGAGTCTTTTGCCATTAGAATGCTTGCGCTTTTTCCCAAATTGAGTAGGCAGTAATGACTCGTCCTGCCAGGTTGCGAAGTTTCCAACATGTGAGGTCTCAAATAAAAAATGAACTCGTAATACTTATAAAACTAAAAATCTTCATTTTTCTCTTTGTTTTTTGTCTTTATGAATTGGTACGTTACACATGCACTCAGTATAAGCGCGCATTGAACATGAGTAAAAGTACATTTGTACTTAGAAAAACTGGGGTGGGTTTTAAAAAGTCGTTCATAAATAAATAAACTTTAATACACTATAGCTAGTTTATTAGCTTAAAGGTAAGATGAAAAGTGATTTTTGAATAAATAGGCTCAATTTTTTTATATCAACTTTACTTATCGGTGTTTTTGATGGTTGTATAAAAGATCTAGATTCAATCACTACTCCCACAAAAAACTAATTAGTATCTTGGTACGATAAAAAACTATTACCAAGGGCAAATGCTATAAGTTGGAACTATTATTTAAAAAAAAAAAAAAACTTTACTCAAATAAGCTAACAACAAACAAACAGAACTAGAATGAGCCTGTTTTGACTTATTGCTAATTGGCAATTGACTATATATGAAACAAAGAACAAAGCCCAAAGCTACAGTTACAATGTTACCACAATTCTATGAACCGAGGATTCATTGTCAATTTTTGCAAATTCTACTAGACAGTAAAGACAACATTTTTTTTTTTAAAGAAAGAGTACTCACAGTCTTTACAGCAGGGTCATAGGAAATCGAGGAATTGTGAGTACTAGGTTTAGGGCTTGAATTAGAATCTTGTCCTCGCGAATTCTTCATGCTCCTTAGCGATGAGAACCGCAGGGAAATTTGGCGGGAAATAGTCGGAACCGTCCGAAGATGTTTATGACGATGATAGAGATACCTCGTCAATGACGAGGTGATTGTACAGTGGAGCTGTAGAAGCATACTATGCGACGCCGTTTAGGTAGCAAACGAAACGAACTGACTGTGATTTTTCATTTTTGTATTTGCTGATTTTAGCGCCGCCTCGGAATCATGGTCGGCGAATAGAACTGGAATGTGAACGGCACAGGCGCGAGTTTATATTATTATTGATTGGACTAATTAAACGACAGGCCTTAAATGTGGAACGACATTTTTTATTTTTTATTTTTTTTATTATAAGTTAAAATTTTTTTTCTAGTCTAGTCTAAGTGTATACGTGTGTGAAACTCTTTCTTGGAGATTTGAACTCCGGCTCTTATCCTCTATACTCCACAAACTTTTATACTTATGGAGTGATCATCGCACTAAAGGTGCGCGGCGATAATGTGAAACGACATCTAAAATCTATTGAATTGCTTACTCCTAAATCTATGTGTGTGTGGGTTTACAACTTTAAAATTAATTAATTTTTATTTTTATTTTTTATACTTCTAAACAACTATATGAACTATAAAAAATAACATAAAAAATTATTTGCAAAACATATTCCAAATAAGATAATATTTTATTTAACAATTTTGGGGCCTCAAATAAGAAAACATGTCTCAAATTGAGTAGCTATACAAAAAGATTAAGTAAAGATGTGTAAGAATGTTTGGGCAGTAATAAAAGCTCAATTTTTATTCTATTTAGTTTTTTTTTTTTGAGAAACTATTCTATTTAGTTTTTCATTGACCACAAAATACATTTTTTTTTAATTCACTATGGTGAGTTGGGTTGAAAAAAACTTCTCAACCTAACTTATGCACACTCCTAATTGGGGCCGTGGAGTGGCTTAAAATTAAGCTATAATGGTAGAAAATAGTTTTTTTTTTTTTTTTTGGGGATTTATGTTCTGCAAGTCATCAATGGAAATTACCGTTATAGATAGCTTTGAAAAAAGATTGAAGCCATAAATAGTGTTTAGAGATAGAAGTGGCCATTGCTGTATTCTGGAGTGAAAAATCTTATCAAGGTGAATCACGTGATGATTGTATAGGTAGAGACTAATTGCTGCAAAATCAGAAAAACAAGCAACAATGGATTTCAGACTACCAAGTGTGATGTTTATTTTTATTTATTTATTTTTTTCTAATTGTTCAGCCTTGATCACGTCTGATGATTAGTTTTTTTTTTTTTTTTGGGGATTTATGTTCTGCAAGTCATCAATGGAAATTACCGTTATAGATAGCTTTGAAAAAAGATTGAAGCCATAAATAGTGTTTAGAGATAGAAGTGGCCATTGCTGTATTCTGGAGTGAAAAATCTTATCAAGGTGAATCACGTGATGATTGTATAGGTAGAGACTAATTGCTGCAAAATCAGAAAAACAAGCAACAATGGATTTCAGACTACCAAGTGTGATGTTTATTTTTATTTATTTATTTTTTTCTAATTGTTCAGCCTTGATCACGTCTGATGATTTAATCACCAATCGTTACTTCAATATATTTCTGTGTTCCAATTCCATTTTTGCATCTGTTACAATAAATATATATAAAAGAACCTCGAGTTTGTGAAGGGCGAGGTCCGCCTACTAAGAACTTGAGTCTGTTAAAATCGAGTTCCAAGTGGGACATTTTATTAAAAATGCCATATTAGACATGTCACATTAGCTTGTATCTATATAATATCTAATAATTGAAGTGTGTTATTTATTATTGTTACGCTCTTGTTGAGCCACATTAACGTAGTATTTTGGTCCATTTGGTCAATTTCAGCACACTTTGATCTATTTTGATCCATATCAACTCACTTTGGTCTATTTCGATCTGCTTTGGTTCATTTTAGCCCACTTCAGTCTATTCGGTCCATTTTAACCCTCTTTGGTCCATTTCGGTCTATTCAGTCTATTTCGGTCCATTTAAACTCACTTCAGTCTATTCAGTCCATTTTAGTCTACTTTGCTCTATTTCGGTGTACTTCAGTCTAGTCAGTCTACTTTAGTCTATTTTAGTCTACTTTGGTCCATTTCAGCTCACTTTGGTATGTTCGGTCCATTTCAGCCTACCTCGGTTTATTTCGGTCCCATTTAGTCCAATTTAGTCTAATTTGGTTTATTTCCGTCCATTTCAACTCACTTCAGTCTTTTCGTTTCATTTTAGCCCACTTTGGTCTATTTCGATCCTATTTGGTCCCATTTGATCTTATTCGGTTTATTTCGGTCTATTAGGTCCATATCAGGACACTTTGGTCTATTTCGGTCCACTTTAGTCTATTTCAGTCTATTCGGTTCATTTTAGCCCACTTCAGTTGATTTCAGTCTACTTCGGTCTATTTCATCTCACTTTGGTCTATTCGGTCCATTTCAGCCACTTTGATCTATTTCGGTCCATTTTGGTCTACTTTGCACCACTTTCATCCATTTCAATCTACTTCGGTCCAATTCACTACAATCTATTTAGTCCACTATGGTCAATTGCGGTCCACATCGGTCAATTTCAATCCATTTTAAGTGACACTTATAAAGTCTCATATATTATTTTTACTAGCTTGTAACTTATGCATATGCATGGATACACTTAAAAATATACAATAAGATGTATAACATAATTCCCACATATATAATTTAATTACTATTGATAGTCATTTTTATATTTTATTAACTCTTTAAAAAATTTTGTAAGGATATTATTAGGTATAAAATGTAAATTGACAATTTTTTAAAAATTTTTATTTATTGTGAAGCACTTTTTTTTTTATATATTTTTTTTACGATTTATTTATTCTAGACTCTTTGGTTTTTGTACTTAATAAATCACTTGGATGAATATTTAAGATGTGGTCTCATATTTGATTCTAAAATTAAAAAATAAAACTCTATAAGAATAAATAATTTAGGACACATGGCGTAAAATTAGAACTCTAATTTAAAATTCTAATTTGAGTTTTTCTCGCTTCACCTACTATTATATATATATATATATATATATATTTTTTACTTAAAAAAAAATCGTCAAAATTTTCTGCACAATTACAGATTGGCGTTTAATTTGCTTAAAAATTCTAGTTTGGTGAAGCTGAGTTTCAGAAGAGATTATTATATGCCTAAACAACTTTCAAATTTTTTTTTTTTGGTAAAATAAANTGCAAAACATATTCCAAATAAGATAATATTTTATTTAACAATTTTGGGGCCTCAAATAAGAAAACATGTCTCAAATTGAGTATCTATACAAAAAGATTAAGTAAAGATGTGTAAGAATGTTTGGGCAGTAATAAAAGCTCAATTTTTATTCTATTTAGTTTTTTTTTTGAGAAACTATTCTATTTAGTTTTTCATTGACCACAAAATACATTTTTTTTAATTCACTATGGTGAGTTGGGTTGAAAAAAACTTCTCAACCTAACTTATGCGCACTCCTAATTGGGGCCGTGGAGTGGCTTAAAATTAAGCTATAATGGTAGAAAATAGTTTTTTTTTTTTTTTTGGGGATTTATGTTCTGCAAGTCATCAATGGAAATTACCGTTATAGATAGCTTTGAAAAAAGATTGAAGCCATAAATAGTGTTTAGAGATAGAAGTGGCCATTGCTGTATTCTGGAGTGAAAAATCTTATCAAGGTGAATCACGTGATGATTGTATAGGTAGAGACTAATTGCTGCAAAATCAGAAAAACAAGCAACAATGGATTTCAGACTACCAAGTGTGATGTTTATTTTTATTTATTTATTTTTTTCTAATTGTTCAGCCTTGATCACGTCTGATGATTTAATCACCAATCGTTACTTCAATATATTTCTGTGTTCCAATTCCATTTTTGCATCTGTTACAATAAATATATATAAAAGAACCTCGAGTTTGTGAAGGGCGAGGTCCGCCTACTAAGAACTTGAGTCTGTTAAAATCGAGTTCCAAGTGGGACATTTTATTAAAAATGCCATATTAGACATGTCACATTAGCTTGTATCTATATAATATCTAATAATTGAAGTGTGTTATTTATTATTGTTACGCTCTTGTTGAGCCACATTAACGTAGTATTTTGGTCCATTTGGTCAATTTCAGCACACTTTGATCTATTTTGATCCATATCAGCTCACTTTGGTCTATTTCGATCTGCTTTGGTTCATTTTAGCCCACTTCAGTCTATTCGGTCCATTTTAACCCTCTTTGGTCCATTTCGGTCTATTCAGTCTATTTCGGTCCATTTAAACTCACTTCAGTCTATTCAGTCCATTTTAGCCTACTTTGCTCTATTTCGGTGTACTTCAGTCTAGTCAGTCTACTTTAGTCTATTTTAGTCTACTTTGGTCCATTTCAGCTCACTTTGGTATGTTCGGTCCATTTCAGCCTACCTCGGTTTATTTCGGTCCCATTTAGTCCAATTTAGTCTAATTTGGTTTATTTCCGTCCATTTCAACTCACTTCAGTCTTTTCGTTTCATTTTAGCCCACTTTGGTCTATTTCGATCCTATTTGGTCCCGTTTGATCTTATTCGGTTTATTTCAGTCTATTAGGTCCATATCAGGCCACTTTGGTCTATTTCGGTCCACTTTAGTCTATTTCAGTCTATTCGGTTCATTTTAGCCCACTTCAGTTGATTTCAGTCTACTTCGGTCTATTTCAGCTCACTTTGGTCTATTCGGTCCATTTCAGCCACTTTGATCTATTTCGGTCCATTTTGGTCTACTTTGCACCACTTTCATCCATTTCAATCTACTTCGGTCCAATTCACTACAATCTATTTAGTCCACTATGGTCAATTGCGGTCCACATCGGTCAATTTCAATCCATTTTAAGTGACACTTATAAAGTCTCATATATTATTTTTACTAGCTTGTAACTTATGCATATGCATGGATACACTTAAAAATATACAATAAGATGTATAACATAATTCCCACATATATAATTTAATTACTATTGATAGTCATTTTTATATTTTATTAACTCTTTAAAAAATTTTGTAAGGATATTATTAGGTATAAAATGTAAATTGACAATTTTTTAAAAATTTTTATTTATTGTGAAGCACTTTTTTTTTTATATATTTTTTTTACGATTCATTTATTCTAGACTCTTTGGTTTTTGTACTTAATAAATCACTTGGATGAATATTTAAGATGTGGTCTCATATTTGATTCTAAAATTAAAAAATAAAACTCTATAAGAATAAATAATTTAGGACACATGGCGTAAAATTAGAACTCTAATTTAAAATTCTAATTTGAGTTTTTCTCGCTTCACCTACTATTATATATATATATATATATATATATTTTTTACTTAAAAAAAAATCGTCAAAATTTTCTGCACAATTACAGATTGGCGTTTAATTTGCTTAAAAATTCTAGTTTGGTGAAGCTGAGTTTCAGAAGAGATTATTATATGCCTAAACAACTTTCAAATTTTTTTTTTTGGTAAAATAAATAATAACAGACAAGAGGACGGTGAAGCTGCCAAATTATGTGGTTACTGTATTTGTCTATCCAAGTGAGTAACAAAAATCATTGGCTATATGAACAAAGGAAGCACAGAATGCTTATTTTTTTGTGTTTGACAACTTTTTAGAAAATCTTCATGCTGTCCAAGGCCCTAGCTTCAAGAAAACACGAAAACGTGTTGCAAGGCAAGCATGATATTGCTGCCATGAAACCAAACACGTCATCCAAGCGTGAGAGCAGTGTCAGCATATATGATCACGGTTACACGTGGCTTAAGTAGACACGCCCACGTGGCTAGCAACCACCACGCTTCTTAATCCCACTAAAAAATGATGCCTTCTCCACTAGTAAAGAATAGCACTCAATTTGATCCAACCAAATTAGAGGGCTTTGTCCCACATCACAAATTCACTCGCGGCTGTCCAAAGTTAATCATACACTCGCAAACCTCAAGATATTACAAAATTAAATTTACAATTAAGTAAGTATTTTGTACACAAAAAATTTCATAATTTTTATTTATTACAATTATTGAGTTGACAAATTGTGAATGATCTACAATAAAAAATTGTTTCAGTAATGAGTTCATGTAAATATAATATTGCACCAATCATTATTATTGTCTTAATAAGTTGCGAAAAAATTATGAATTTTTTTTACCCGAGTATAATTTGCTATCTCAATGTCAAGAAAACTTGTAGTTCAATCGTATTTGTTTTCTTTTTTTAGAAGGATCATGATTTGAATCCATTGTTGAAACTATCAAATTATTAAAAAATTGCTATCTCGACAAGTTATGAAAGGGGTTTGTAAAATGATTTGTCCCAACATTAATAAGTATGGGCCTGTAGTACTAACTGACCACCATATTGACAACCTGTAGTTGCCAAAAAATATGAGAGAAAGAGAAACTCGGTAAAGAGTTAGCATAAGACAAAGTGTCTTGAATAAGGTGACCAAATGAAGAGTGCATCAACTTGTTGTGATGGAGAGTGTTGATTGATATTTTTTGTATCTTAGTACTAGTTTGTATACTGATAAAATGCATCTGCGTCTGCGACTAAGTTTTTCTTTAGAAGCGCGTTTCTGTGGCTATAATGGCTTTTCTAGCGGGTTCTGTGCACTATTCATGGAATCCACAAACCTATTTTTTCAACAAAACTTTCATTAAAAATGAGTCTCACACATTTAAAAGTTATTTTACTACCGTATTTTCAATTTTCAACAAAATAAGCGGTATCCAAATACACTCTTAATCTAATATTGTAGATGATAATAGGTTTTTTTTTTTTAATTTTTTTAATTTTTTTAATTTTTTAATTAATTATTTATTTTAAGATGTGATTCACCTTTGAATTTGTAATATTTAATTTAAAACATGAAATGGAAATACACTTAATGCTAAGTGTGTGATTTCAAAACATAGGGTATGAATAATTCATGTACTGTGGTATGTTGTAGTGGGTTTTTTTTTTTTTTTTGTTGTTGTTGTGGATAAATATGATAGAATTTTAACTTATGATGTCCACTTCATAATGATTACTCTTTATTATCAAACTAAAATATCAATTAATTTTTAGTGTAAACAAAATTTAAGCTGAAATTTATCATTCAGTGGCCAAAATTTTTACCGGTTAAGTTAATTACAACCCAACATTGGTTTTGTTTTTTTATTGCATTACAAGTTGCCCCCAATCCAGTGCGTAGATTGGGTTTCCCAAAATAGTTCCGTCATGGAACTCAAAACGTGGACTCTCCTCTCCTGTGGAGAGAGACAGGGCCACAGGGGTCGCCATTCGGCCCACAAGCTGTGGGCATTAAATTATAGTACCTGGCAAATGGCAAAGCATAGAATGTAGGACAGGCTTTGTGAAATAAGGCCTGCTTTATTCCTGAAAGAAAGGATGGTGCTGATGGAGAGTGCTATTCTTCTGAGCTTTCGGTGTGAAGTGAGTCATGGAACTCAAAACGTGGACTCTCCTCTCCTGTGGAGAGAGACAGGGCCACAGGGGTCGCCATTCGGCCCACAAGCTGTGGGCATTAAATTATAGTACCTGGCAAATGGCAAAGCATAGAATGTAGGACAGGCTTTGTGAAATAAGGCCTGCTTTATTCCTGAAAGAAAGGATGGTGCTGATGGAGAGTGCTATTCTTCTGAGCTTTCGGTGTGAAGTGTAAACAATTTTTTGGACTGAAGTTTTCTTAATGCTATGCGACGAAAATGATATTTGTTCATAACTACTTCTAAAAATATTTATTTAAACAAAAATTACATTGAATTTCTCATTTACCAAATGATTTATCAAATCAGTCATTCATAACATATTCTAGTCAACTCAATTTGCAAAGTTCTTATGAAATAAGAGATATACAATTTAAACCAATCTTATATAAACAAATCAATTGGTATCTTGACGATATAATAAATAGCAGTCATCATGAAACAAAAGCTATAACTAAAATTTGTCATTCACAAATCACAATGCTGTCAAACGAATAGTGGAGCAAAAAGTTAAGTAAGATTATTTATTTATTTATTTTATGGGATAAGTAAGATTATTTAAAAACCTATGAAGGTGAAAGACTTAACATATGCTTTTCGTAACATTTTATTATTATAGATGTTACAAATAGAAGTAGTTAGTAAAAAGTTATATTACCGTGGTGATTGGTTACCTTAAAATGTTATTCCAGCGAAGGTCTGTCCATCGTAAAATCAAAATTCAAAATTTTATATATAAGAAAAACCAACAAATCATATCATGTATTCGGTACAAGAATAGTTGTATAGTTTCAGAATCGTTCTATAATAGTTTATATATGTACTCCATGTCTAGTTTATATATGTACTCCATGTCTTTTTATTAACGTAATGACCAATTATTAAATATCATAAAATCAAAAAAAAAAAAAAAAATCTGTTATCATCAACTTCATCAAGATAAAATCCCAATCTTCCCCATGTAGCCAAAATTCATTTTATGACCATTGGATCTAAGGAAATCAAAGAAACAATTAGTACTTCTAAGATATATCTAAAGAGAATTAATTAGTTAAGTTACAATTAAATCTGCTCGTAATTACTTTTATGGTCCAAATCGATCTAGTAGGCTTTTGATGTAGGATTTAGCACACACTCAAGCAAAATCCAATACAGATCCAGACAATCCGAGATATCACTAACGGTGCAAAGTCATGAAAAATATTTCAGAATATGCATTGTAGGAGAAATATCCCTGTGGCAAGACAAGAAAGGAATCCAAAAAAGCCAGTGATTCATGCATATTTATTCAAAATTTGATTCTGTATTGGATACTTTTTCTTGGATGATAAAAGAGTACGTTAAAATAAAAAATCACAGAAGGCAGAGCTCGGATATGTGCTTGTTTTGATCTGAATGAGTGTCAGACAAATTTGAAGAACCCGTGACATCACACTAGCAGATTTGTCACAACACATGTATTGGAGAAACTGTAAAATTGAACACAAATAGACAGCCATGTGGGACTCTTAAGTTTCTGTTTTATTAGTATCATTATTGTCATTATTCTCTAGAAATTGTTACTTAGCCATTGCAAATTGTACGGCTATAAAGCTCAATCAGTATGTGAGGCCACAGCCACAAATCGAAATGGATCTGCTATCAATGGTAGGTAAAGAGTAATGGAGCTGCCGTGGAAAATAGGGATGCTTCTTTGTCTTGCCTTGGCTGAGTTACAACATCATCACTATGAGAAAAGCTCTACAATTTTCTACAGAGTTTCAGCCTTGGCCAAAACCAAAAAAATACAAGGATTTTTGGAGGTTACCTTAGCTAGGCACAGTGGTACTATTCCATGCATGCTTGTTGTTTCGGACTTTGCATTCATTTTGATTATTATGAGCAATGGTCTTCACGAGAATTTGGGCTCTGAAAAGACCAAGCCCTGCCAGTTGCCACTATGTTTATTTGGCATTGAGCTTAGCCCATGTCAGAATAAAACGAGTTTAAAATTCAAAGCCTATGGAGAGGGACTCAAATAGTTGAATGGTCAGAGATCATGTATGATGGCTTCCATGTTAAGCAGAGAATACTGTGCTAGTTGCGCTTCAAGTCTCTTGTTAAGAAACACACATCCCACGAACATGGGAGGGAAATCTTGTAACTCGTGTTAGAGATAGTGACTCGTATTTTGAATTAAAAAAACAAAAAAGAACACATCTTTTTTTGTTTAGAACCCCATGGATGGAATGGAGCTTATGTGGGAGCGAATAATAGGTTGAGCAGTGAAAAGGGGGCTCGGGGTGGTGGTGGTTGGGATTGAGGGAATTTGATCCCATGGTATGGTAAAGAGAGATATTGGGAAATGCAATGTACTAAGTTAGGATTTTTGTTAGGACAATATGAATATGTTGTAAATTCTCATTTTTTTTTAGATAGTGGAATGTTCTTCTCTTGCTCTTGTGGATATAGGCATGCTATTAAACCATGTAAGTCTGTGTTGATTTTTTTTTTCCTCTTTTTCTTTAAATTTTTTCACTATATATTTGCATAAATATAAATCTTCAATAGCCAAGATAAACTAACTCTTGAATAATTCTATAAGGCCCAATTCAAGTAAGCTCGTCTCAATTGTACTTGGTCCTAAATTGTGGACCTTGAACGACTAAAAGACATTGTGCCAAGCTAAAGATTAGTAGATCGAAAAGCCCCCAAGCATGACCAAACAATGTCCTTAGAATGATCAAATTACAGGCTTAAGGCAACCTATTTTGAGTTAGGTTTAAAAGAGCTTGTTTAAAGGTTGACGAGCTACCACCTTTACCCAAAAAGGAGTGTCCACAACTGATTATTACCCTCCATGTCCGTATTTATTGTGGCTCACCTATTGTTATTTGTATTTAGTGCAATATGATAGGTATTTACCTTCTACCGCGTTGAAAAAGTACCTTAGAAACACGTCTACTCAGTTGACCTAAGAAGATGGCGTGTTGTTTGCACGTTCTCCTGCTTTCCTAGGGAAACATATACACACCCATCAGACCACTGAAACAATAAGCACTCTCTATTATTGTTACTTTGAGATTATATTGTGACTCTTATTAACTTAACCTTTATGTGGCGTTTGGTACAGGGTAATGTTTTAGGATTCTTAGGAATGTTAAAAGATTCCCATGTTTGGTTGCAAATCATGCTAGGGAATCAGATGCCAGGGGAATCTGGATTCCCCCCTTAAACCCCTCTCAATGGGAATGTGGATTCCCTTTAAAACAGGTGGGAATCCAGATTCCCAAGCTAAAAGGAAATTGTATTTTTTATAAATTGACAATTTTAACCCTTTTTTTTAAATGACTTGGTAGTTCACATTCAAATCTAAGGATAGAATAGGAAAAATAAATAATTCATTTAAGATTCCTGGGAATAAACCAAACATAGGAATAGCTACATTCTTAGGAATGTGATTCCTAAGAATCACATTCCTAAGAATCTGGATGCCAGAAGTAATGTGGATTCCCCCGTACCAAACGCCACATTAGAGTTTATGTGACCAACCATATTGGTTAATCCTTGGCCTTGTTATTAGGCTTGTTCTTGTTTATAGTTCCCTAAACTGGTGAATCTTTGGAAATCCAACCACCATTCCGATTAGAGACCTTTACCTGGTTTCATTTTCATATTTTCTACCCGGCCGTCTCTACAACACAAAAGTTTTTTATTCTCTTAATATCCCTGCATCCATCTTTTAAAACCTAATGATCAGTTTCAACTTGCTCAACTCTCAAAACGAATTGAAATACATCCAAAACAAATATATTCGAAATCCAATCTCAATATACTAACAGATGAACAGTGAATTCTAAGGTACTCTCCAAGAATATTTTACTGAATCCGAATCACAAAAACATTTCAACACCCTCTTTATCCTTAAGCTAAATATTATAATCAATACCCTTAATCTTCATACAATTGAATTACTCATTAGAAAAAATGCAACTGAAAGAACCAAAAAAAAAAAAAAAAAAAAAAAAAAAAATTGTTACTTAGCCATTGCAAATTGTACGGCTATAAAGCTCAATCAGTATGTGAGGCCACAGCCACAAATCGAAATGGATCTGCTATCAATGGTAGGTAAAGAGTAATGGAGCTGCCGTGGAAAATAGGGATGCTTCTTTGTCTTGCCTTGGCTGAGTTACAACATCATCACTATGAGAAAAGCTCTACAATTTTCTACAGAGTTTCAGCCTTGGCCAAAACCAAAAAAATACAAGGATTTTTGGAGGTTACCTTAGCTAGGCACAGTGGTACTATTCCATGCATGCTTGTTGTTTCGGACTTCGCATTCATTTTGATTATTATGAGCAATGGTCTTCACGAGAATTTGGGCTCTGAAAAGACCAAGCCCTGCCAGTTGCCACTATGTTTATTCGGCATTGAGCTTAGCCCATGCCAGAATAAAACGAGTTTAAAATTCAAAGCCTATGGAGAGGGACTCAAATAGTTGAATGGTCAGAGATCATGTATGATGACTTCCATGTTAAGCAGAGAATATTGTGCTAGTTGCGCTTCAAGTCTCTTGTTAAGAAACACACATCCCACCAACATGGAAGGGAAATCTTGTAACTCGTGTTAGAGATAGTGGCTCGTATTTTGAATTAAAAAAACAAAAAAGAACACATCTTTTTTTGTTTAGAACCCCATGGACGGAATGGAGCTTATGTGGGAGCGAATAATAGGTTGAGCAGTGAAAAGGGGGCTCGGGGTGGTGGTGGTGGTTGGGATTGAGGGAATTTGATCCCATGGTATGGTAAAGAGAGATATTGGAAAATGCAATGTACTAAGTTAGGATTTTTGTTAGGACAATATGAATATGTTGTAAATTCTCATTTTTTTTAGATAGTGGAATGTTCTTCTCTTGCTCTTGTGGATATAGGCATGCTATTAAACCATGTAAATTTGTGTTGATTTTTTTTTTCCTCTTTTTCTTTAATTTTTTCACTATATATTTGCATAAATATAAATCTTCAATAGCCAAGATAAACTAACTCTTGAATAATTCTATAAGGCCCAATTCAAGTAAGCTCGTCTCAATTGTACTTGGTCCTAAATTGTGGACCTTGAATGACTAAAAGACATTGTGCCAAGCTAAAGATTAGCAGATCGAAAAGCTCCCAAGCATGACCAAACAATGTCCTTAGAATGATCAAATTACAGGCTTAAGACAACCTATTTCGAGTTAGGTTTAAAAGAGCCTGTTTAAAGGTTGACGACCTACCATCTTTACCCAAAAAAGAGTGTCCACAACGGATTATTACCCTCTATGTCCGTATTTATTGTAGCTCACCTATTGTTATTTGTATTTAGTGCAATATGATAGGTATTTACCCTCTACCGCGTTGAAAAAGTACCTTAGAAACACGTCTACTCAGTTGACCTAAGAAGATGGCGTGTTGTTAGCACGTTCTCCTGCTTTCCTAGGGAAACATATACACACCCATCAGACCACTGAAACAATAAGCACTCTCTATTATTGTTACTTTGAGCTTATATTGTGACTCTTATTAACTTAACCTTTATGGCATATTTGGATGTTTAAAAAAGGAGGGGGAGTAGAGTAGAGGGAGGGAGAGTAATGCAATTACCTTGTTTGGAAGTTTTTTAAAGAATGAGGGGGAGGGGTTTGGAGGAGTTTGGAGGGGTTTGGACTCCCTCTAACCCCCCAATTTTAATTCCCCCAAATTGGAAAGATTTGGAGGGGGAGTAGAGTACATAAACTATTGACTAAATAAATTACCTAATTTACCCTTATTATATTAACAAAATTACATAAGGGGAAGGGCTAATTACTCCCTTCCCTCTTACTAATTTTAAAAACATCCAAATAAGGTGGAGGTGAATCATTCTCCTCTACTCTCCTCCCCACTACTCCCCTCCCCTCTACTCTCCTCTACTCTCCTCCCTCTCTAAACTTCCAAACAAGCCATTAGAGTTTATGTGACCAACCATATTGGTTAATCCTTGGCCTTGTTATTAGGCTTGTTCTTGTTTATAGTTCCCTAAACTGGTGAATCTTTGGAAATCCAACCACCATTCCGATCAGAGACCTTTACCTGGTTTCATTTTCATATTTTCTACCCGGCCGTCTCTACAACACAAAAGTTTTTTATTCTCTTAATATTCCTGCATCCATCTTTTAAAACCTAATGATCAGTTTCAACTTGCTCAACTCTCAAAACGAATTGAAATACATCCAAAACAAATTATATTAGAAATCCAATCTCAATATACTAACAGATGAACAGTGAATTCTAAGGTACTCTCCAAGAATATTTTACTGAATCCGAATCACAAAAACATTTCAACACCCTCTTTATCCTTAAGCTAAATATTATAATCAATACCCTTCAATCTTCATACAATTGAAATTACTCATTAGAAAAAATGCAAGTGAAAGAACCAAAAAAAAAAAAAAAAAAAGAAGAAGAAAAAGGTATAAAGATATTGTTGTTGTACGTTGAAAAGGGCTCATCACTGTCCTCTCTTTTGATTTCAAAGCACTAGAAATCAAATAATTCACCTAACCAAATCCTAAACCATTTACAACCAGCGACAACTCTTGGAATGCAAATGTGGACGCTGAATATAATATAACCCACGTGTTGGGTTATAGCCGAGAAAAGTTATCACCAATCTACATAAACTGAGCATAGTACTACAAAATTTGTCTTCTTTTTGATCCTTAGTATGAGAAATGCCTAAACTGTAAAATCTTAAACGGAGCTTCAAATTGTTATTTTCTACAAGTGGTCAGAGAGTACGAGGATCGAGTATGAAGATTGTTATTTTCTCCACCAGTGTCTTTTGCCGACGGGACTCCTATAAGGAACAACCGACCAATTCTGCCACGTCATCATGAAATTTGCGGTTCAAATTACTGAAATGAGCTTAGTGTGGATTATCAAAAAATTAGCTTAGTGTGGGTCCTAACAAAACTTAACCCAAACAAAAGACCCCCACACCAAAAGTCAGATGCTTTGTACACTGCAGGAAGTAGGACCCTTTGTCAAACTTTTATGCATTCACGCTCAATTAGCCTAAGCTACTCTTCGTTAGGGTAGCTTATTAATTATTAATTGCTTAAACACACACACACACACAAAACTCTCTCATATTTGAGGGATTTGATAGAGAGTCGTGCTCTAAATTTGTTTCTTTAAGAGACTAATTTTCAAATTCAAACATGTGATCTGTTGACTCGAGAGACGTACTTGTTTAAAGTCATTTTTTATTCCATATTTAAGTAAATAAGCTAAAATCAAATAAGTTAACCAAATGCACATCTAAATGGCCATATCAATATACAATAAGTCTCTCTCATCCTAATAATTTTCTTATGGATTGGATATATGCATTGCTTCTCTATCTCTTATAGTATATGAGCCTTACAATTATATAATATTTGCATGCTATAAGAAGAAATATGCATATATCTTATATATCAGACATCTTATTCTCTAATTCATCTTGGGTTTTGTGCTTTACAATATGAATTGGTGTAATAAGAGCTAAAGGTTGAAGTTTTTGTTCATTGTGCAAGACTGAATACCTTGGACAAGTGAGATCTATTTTAGAAATTTCAAGTTTTTCTTATAGGGTTGTGTTTGTAGCCACTTCAAGCACAAACCTTATTTGTGTTTAAACTTTTCCTCAACCCTAATCACTAGAGAAGGAAGACAACCATAGAAAATAGAGAAAAACCTAGAAAAATCCATTACTTGTCTTTCATCCTTTTCAATTGAATATCCTTGAGAGGTTGGGTATTCTAAACACATAAATCACTATAATTGTGCTGGAATTGCTGTTGAAACCACATGGACAGTGTCAGATCTACAGGAAACCTTGAAGAAACTAAGAGAATGGTTTTTCCTAGCAAGAGCAGAGAGCTTAAGTACTTAGTTTAACTATGCATATAGAAATTCATGTGAGTATTATTTGTATTGCAACTACTTTCATAGTGGACTTGTTGAGTTGGGTTTTGCCCCCAATGTGATTTTACTGTTTAGGTTTTTACTTTGTGAACAAATATCATATCTTTGTCCGTGTGTATTTGTTTAATATTTTGCATGTGTTCATCCATGGTTATAATGTGCTAGAAAATTGACTAATTAACTGCCTGGTAAGTAATTAAATTAATTGGTTAGAATTTGTAGTTAAGCCATCATAGGGGTCTAAATGATTTTTCAAATCTACTAAATATTTATTTAAACTTTCTAGTTTGGTTATGATCTAAAGTGTGATCCAATAGTTAGGATTTTGTTAAGAGATAGGTCTTGAATTCGAATCTTTAAAAATGACTGCGTGATGCTAGTTTTATTAAAGGTTATTGGTCTATGAAACACACAATTACCGCCTTCTTTAAACTTAGAAAATTTATGCTAATTTGTTCTATTTGGGGCTTAGGCCTTCGAAGATAGAATCTAATCTAGATACATGCTTTTTTTTTTTTTCTTCTTCTGAGAAGCTATATGCTAAATTCATGGATACATGCTAAATTTAATTCTAGCTTATTGGGTTGTCAATTAATTAATAGACTCCCAAGTGTAGTATACATTCACTAGCTAGTTCCAAATTCCAAGGGAAATGATGTTGAGGATTTTTGGTTTTGAGTTTCGGACTAGACTCTTCACCTCACAAGGACCCTATTATGCCTACTATAGCTCTCTTCAGTTGAGTAATATTCAAGCGTCCAACTAGTCTAATGGCATCAAGGAAATCTTCCAAGAAATCCTCATTGCGAGAAGTTAGGAGTTCAGCTGCCCATTTCTTAAGTCGTCTTAATTATTGCTGGAGTAACAAGTTCTATATATTTATCATTGCCTCCATTTAACTTAAAAAATTATGGTTATATCTCCATATTTAATCTGAACACAAATCCGGTCTTAAAATTAAAGGAAGCCTATATTATCGAATATTCGAATTCACTACACTCCCAATTTATCTTGCTTGGTAGGACGAGAAACCCCATTGAAGCATTATAGTTGAATCCTAGCTAGGGTCAAGTAACACCATTAGATTTCATAGAATATGTCTAATTATATGGTTCTGGCCAAGGCCTCCATAATTCTTTTATTTGAAAACTATTAGTTAACTCTTTTATTTTATTTTTGTGAACTTAAAGTATCTAAACGACACAACAAATTTTACTAAATAAATTTTATAAATGGATTTATCAAATTTTAAACACAACACAAAGAAATATTTAAAGAATTTATTTATTATATTATTGATGTGACGTTTGTAATGTTTATATAACAAAATTGATATTAACTTCTTTTAACATCTTTCCTTGAGATTAGTTTGCCAACTGCTCTTCCTTTGTTTCTGTATATATGCAAGGGAAAGACATCGAAGGAGAGGTTCCAATTGAAGCCAATTTTTTAGGAGTCATAACTCATAACCTATCATTTCACACCTACCTAGCTACTATTTGATGGAATAAACAAGCTCTATAGGTTACATTACAGCAGTATATGCCTTGAAGAGTTGCTGTCACTTTTTTAATTTTCCTTTTAACTTAGAGAGAGAGAAAGACTCCTATTTTGTGGGGGATTATATTAAACATCTAGTCCAAAGTTAAAAATCTTAGCTGTCCAGTGGCCCCATGTAAAAAAATGACTTGTGCAAAATGCTTTTTGATAAAGAAGGATACTTCAATATCCTTGAGCTATCATGCAATTTGGTTGTTTTTCATCTATGGTTGTTGGTGGCTATCCAACATGTGAGGAGAAGGGACAAAGCTATATATGCACTTCGTACAATACGCACCCATGAGTTTTTACCATCATATGTATATGTTTTCTTCTCTCTCGCTTTTTACACAAATTAGCTGCAAAAAAATTGTTGTGTTTCGTAACTAGAACCTTAGCCCGTGAACCTTAATGTCACTAGTCTCACGTCACAACAGAGCCGTGGCATATATGTCCGCCTGGACCCAAGTGACTTAAACATCAGTTGTCATAGACTCATAAGAGACCCCACATTTCCAACAAGTCTTAATCAATTCACAGAAGATTGCCTGCCTTTTTAATTATTAGCACTTTGAAAATTTCCCACTAATACAACAAGTTGGATTCACTTTGTAGGGCTGACTAATAACCAATGCAAGAGCCTATTACTTAACAGTATGACTACAGTACTTAAGTTGCAAGTTATGCAGAAAAACATTATGGAAGGAATGAATAGGTTTAAGTCACAATTTTTAGTTAGGGGTGAGATACTAGTTAATTAGTAATTACCTTGTTCAAAATTTCCTATTGGGGCACGAAAATAATTTTCTTATTCTCGAAACACCATATGTTAATATGATAATATAATGTATCTATAATGAGTAAAATATCATCATTTAAACGACAGGTTAATAAGTCGGATTGATTTAATACTTAATAGTCAATATACATCATAGACGAGTAAAGCATAGTATTTTTCTTTTCTTGTTTACCACTCTAATTTAATAACCCATAAATTAAAATGGAAATTAACTGGAGTATCAAACTGTCAACACATAGAAAGCGAACAATGTTGAGGAAAACATATATAGCTGTCAGAGATTGTGAGGCTTGTTAGCAAGCATGGTTTGCCACTTTGCATTGTCTGTACTACGAGTGCGTGCTTCGAAAATCTTGGCGTTTTGATGGGAACTTTAGGGCATTCAAGCAAGTGAAAAGTGACCCCTCTATCCAAACTTATCGTAGGAAGTGAGAGTTTTGTCTGTGTCTTTTACTCTTTTTCTTCCCTAATCCTAATTCAACCTTTCTAGCCTTCTCCTCAGCAAAAAGAAAAAGAAAAAAAAATGTGCATATTTCCCCTTGGATACTGGGTTTCAAAATTTTCTCTTTCAACTATTGAATTTAAAAAAGAAAAAAGAAAAAAAAAGGTTCTCCTTATGATTACTTGCAAGGGAATTTTGTCACTTAATAAAATTAATTTGGGGGATTGGAATTTCATCTGTAGGAAAGTTTGTCTAAAAAAAAAAAAGGAGGAGGGATTGTCACGAGACACATTTCCAAATTTGGCACTATTTGTATTAATATCCGTATTCTTTGATTGGACATTTAATCATGCTCTCTATAATATTCCTTCCAAGATTGAATTAATGAAATTATTAGTAGGCAAACTAGTTGTGTGGTATTTCCTCAAAAAAAAAAAAAAAAAAAAAAAAGNTTGCGGGCTGCGAATCAACTTTCAACAAGAAATAACTTGAAGGCACAAGATATGAGCTTGTAGTTCCTAGCAAGAGCAGAGAGCTTAAGTACTTAGTTTAACTATGCATATAGAAATTCATGTGAGTATTATTTGTATTGCAACTACTTTCATAGTGGACTTGTTGAGTTGGGTTTTGCCCCCAATGTGATTTTACTGTTTAGGTTTTTACTTTGTGAACAAATATCATATCTTTGTCCGTGTGTATTTGTTTAATATTTTGCATGTGTTCATCCATGGTTATTAGTGCTAGAAAATTGACTAATTAACTGCCTGGTAAATAATTAAATTAATTGGTTAGAATTTGTATTAAGCCATCATAGGGGTCTAAATGATTTTTCAAATTACTAAATATTTATTTAAACTTTCTAGTTTGGTTATGATCTAAAGTGTGATCCAATAGTTAGGATTTTGTTAAGAGATAGGTCTTGAATTCGAATCTTTAAAAATGACTGCGTGTGCTAGTTTTATTAAAGAGTTATTGGTCTATTAAACACACAATTACCGCCTTCTTTAAACTTAGAAAATTTATGCTAATTTGTTCTATTTGGGGCTTAGGCCTTCGAAGATAGAATCTAATCTAGATACATGCTTTTTTTTTTTTTTTTTTTTCTGAGAAGCTATATGCTAAATTCATGGATACATGCTAAATTTAATTCTAGCTTATTGGGTTGTCAATTAATTAATAGACTCCCAAGTGTAGTATACATTCACTAGCTAGTTCCAAATTCCAAGGAAATGATGTTGAGGATTTTTGGTTTTGAGTTTCGGACTAGACTCTTCACCTCACAAGGACCCTATTATGCCTACTATACTCAAAAAAAAAAAAAAAAAAAAAAAAAAAAAGACTAACTAGTTGTATGGTTGGTGAAGAGCAATCTCAGGTACATAGTTGTCAGCTATAAATTAATATTTATTTTTCTGGACGTTCGAGGAGTCAAAAGAATCATACACAGAATAATCCGGAAATTAATCCCAGTAGCTGGCTACAATTAATCAACAAAAACAAGATTGATATTACTAGCATTTACTTTGGAATGTTGGCTAAAAAGTTCTATACCTATCCATGTTAACTATAAAAATATTGAGAGTCGGTGGCTATACATATGTGGCTTAGTTCAATTCACCATGCATCTTTTTGAATAAAAAAAAATTAATTTTAAGATGGATAAAACAACTTGATATTAACCAATTCTCATTAAATTAGTTTAAACATTTTTCAAACAAATTCTAATTAAATTAAATAAATTCTTTTTCACAAATTCTCTCATTTTTATTCGTTTTTATTGACACTTAGTAATTAAACATGTATCATATTTTTTGACAAACTTCTATGAGTTATACCGGTTAAGGACTTGTTAATAATATTATGGAAGCTGGTTATTATGACATCCTCTTCAATCTATGGATGCTACACATGCCTTTTCTTATTATTTTTCTAAATACACATTTTTTGTTTTTCGGTATTCAAGATTTTGACTAATTAACAGCTTCTGATTTTACTTTTGATCATTTTTATCTTCTCAGAAAAAAAGTATTTTTCATTGTAAACAAAATTGAACAAATAGATCGTTTGAAGGTGCCTAATGAACTGCATCATTCACCATTATTTGGTATACGAAAGGTTGCTATGATGTTTTCTGGTTGTACCAATAATTTTCTTTTGGTTTTTGGCTACTTTCTAATATAATCATTTCTGTAACATTGTCAGTCATGCTGATATAGTGATAAGAACAAAGTCACCCTCAACTGTGACTGTAGTCGAATTTCTTATAGACCTGTATGTCTAATTATCGATTTCTTTATTAGAAAGACATCGGAATTTCTTTGTGAAAAGCAACAAACTAAATCAATTTTGATACAACCATGCATATATGCCAAGCACATAATCATTACACCAGTCAAGAAAAAAGAAAAAACACGTGTTGCTGATTATTCTTCAAATAATAGCTCTCTCTGCATGATTCAAACGCATAATGCGTCAATGGGGGCCATCTCACTCGCTCGCTTGCAAAAGTAGGAAGAAGGTTTTGATTAGCTATGAATTTTGCCAAGTTCATTCATTTGTTCAATCAAAAGAGTGATCATTAGCTGTAATCTCAAAAACATGCATTTTTGTTAGTATATAAGTTAATATTACAAAAGTAATAAGGAGTATAGATATTATTGTGATAAAAACAACTACAAGTGCAAGGAAAGTTGAACTAAAAAAGAAGAAGAAGAAGGGAATTTTCATCTTTGTACATGAAACATACATTTGATAATGATCATCTACTTTTTCTAATGGTTCTTTTTTTATATATAGTATTATACGTGTATATTTGTCTTGTATCAAATCCTATGATGAATGAACCGTAGCACCAGGAACTCTAAACCTAGGAAGAATAATAAACTAGGGCAGGAGGCAAGGGTCGGAGCTGGTTATGTATGTGATGAATTGTTTTGTTGTGATGATTAATGGGCACACATGTGAATAGGTGGTACACTGTGATTTGTTTGTATACAATGGAGACAATATTGTTGGAGAAATGCAATGGACATATAAAATGCCCTTTATGAATCCACATTAATTGGATATATTGTTTTTTAGATGTTAGGCATAATCTCCCATGCATAATTTATCTCCTAATGATATCACTTACAAATTTGGGTTGGTAGCTTTCAGACCTGTTTCTTTCTCCTTATCAACCAAAAGAGAAGCATAATAGTTTAAATCATCTAAACCTTATTGTTGAAGTAAAGCCAAACAATGTGTAAAAATACTACTAACTAGTTGAGTTACAAAGCTTTTGGCACAATATATATTTACCAATTATTATTAAGGTACTATTAATTTATGATCATATACAATCTCTTGCCTGGATTTGATAATGTCCCCCAATCTCTTGCCTGGATTAAAAATGCAAGCAAATAGAATATTTAATGAAAAGAGGTAAATAACTTACTTGAATTTAATTGAATTGATCCAAACAATACATACTATTGAATAATTTTAGTCCACATATGAAAGGAAGCTTTAGAATTATGCTGATTAAATTTATCATTTTTAATAACTTCTTTTTTTTAGAAAAAAAAAAATCAGTAATTTATCATTAATATGTCCTCAAAGTTTTGGAATAACCATTCCTCTAATTTTGCTCCCAAAGTTGTGAAGCAGTTTCTCAATCTCCCGTCATTTTTTTTTCAACTTGAATTCGACCAACATATAATCTTATCATCCCATTCTAGTCTTACACAGTTACACGATCTACTTGAAAACTATTTTATTCTCTGTTTAATAGAATCAAGCTACGTGTCCCACTGTCTTCCATAATACCAGGTTAACTGAATTCTTTATTCGAGTCATAATGTTTAGGGTAAACAGGCAAACTATATACAGATCACATTTACTGTAGATAAAACTTCACAGTATAATACTAGCCCTTTTATGAGTTTTATAACCTTGCTTTTAAAAAGCAATGCTTCTTTGGAGCTGAGTGACATTCATGCTGTTCATTGCCTTAAATTTCAACGAATCCCACATTAAAAAGTAGAGAAATATTATTAAAAAAAAAAAAAAAAAAACACCACAGTTCACATATGTAAGGTTGACAATCTCACATTGATATTGCGACTAGATTAAGAAATAAGAAATTGTAATTATATCTTTGTATATAGGCGTTACTGTTAGGGATTTGGTGGGGGCTTCAATCAAAGGTGTCCCCCAAATCAAAAGGAATGTGTTTCATTCTTTTGGGACTAAAAAAATGCCTGAAGCATATGAATAGTCAATTTTGGTAGGTGATGCTAATAGATATAGGTAGTTGCTTGCTAGCATGTTAAATTTTTGTAGATTAAATCTTATAGTCATGTATAGATGATATTGTTTTAACTATACTAGCTGTATCACCTGGTGTAGATTAATAACTATCTTTCCAAAAGTTCCATTATTAGACTCAACGCCTAGATGGAACAGTTGCTAGGGTTGTTGCTGCCTATTCTTTAATGTGTTCATATGTAAGTCTAATGTTGAAGTTGGGTAAGAGGTCTATGCATGCCAAATTAACTCATCCAGCCACACATCGCATTATTAGAAAGATTAACAACTATCTTTCAAAAGGTCAGTATTAGAGTAAATATTTAGTACAACGGTAGTAGCAGTGCTTCTTGAAAGGAATGATTGAGACCTCTTTGTTTGATTTTAATTAGCAGAATTAAATCTTTATTAAATTAACCAATTATGAAGTTCAGGTGAATTATAGTTAATAAACAATGATCAATTCACCATGTAGTATGAAGTGCTTCTTGAAAGGAACGATTGAGACCCCTTTGTTTGATTTTAGCAGAATTAAATCTTTATTAATTTAACCAATTATGAAGTTCTGATGAGCGGTTAATTATGAAGTTTAGATGAATTATAATTAATAAGCCACAATAATTAAATCACCATGTAGCATGAAGTGCGGTGAAATAAAAGACGGGCAATTTGCTTACGAAGTGAAAAGCCAATAGACAAATTCAAAGGGAAAAAAAAAAAAAACAGAGGGTTATTACGGAATTACTGACTCAAAGAAAATTAAAGTTTATACAATTGAAATAAATTTCTAAATGCTAACCGTAGTAATACTTACAAATACCCCACATTACTACAATCCTTTTGGATTTTTATTTTTATTTTTATAATTATTATCTAGAATTGTTTCCATGAACTGTATTCATTACTTCAAAGACCGCCTTAAATATTTTTCTTTATTGTAACAAAAAAGGAAGGCACCTTGGCTTCAACTTGATCACCAATATTTGATAACATTGTTCCTAGATTCTCTATTTGAACTTAAATATTGTGGTGATGCAAAAGTTCTAGGGTTTTTCTTGATGTTTTATGGCACAGGCTCTTCAAAACCTTTATTAATTCGACTTGTATATGTTCTTATATTGGTTTGCATATAGGACATGAAATTCCACTCAATCAACCAACTTTAGGAATGGTAAAAATATCCCACCCTACTTTATCTGACTTGCTCTATCTTGCATGAATTTTACCCTCCACATCTCATCTCCTCTTGCCAAAAATAAGACACCCATAATCCAATTCTACTTTACCCGTACTCATTCCTACTCAACCTTCCTCATTTTGTTCGTTAATTTTGTAAAAAAAAAAAAAAGTCACGTGGAGAGAGATAGTGACACGTGCAAACAAAGATTAGATGGATTATTGCCATTATGGGGTTAACGCGTTTAGAGAAGGAATCTGCACGTGATGAGAGACATGGTGTGTTTCTGGGGTTGGCTGGGTGAGAGAGAGAGAGGGAAAGAGAGGGCATCGAAAGCAGTGAAGGAAGCGTCAAAGGTAGTTTAGCTGTCAATCCCTCCAAACACTTCTCACGGGGCTGATCTTGCACACGCACATTCTCTCTCTCTCTCTCTCTCTTCCCGTCATTCTTTTGTCCCTACCCTACGTCTCTCTCTCTCTCTCTCATGCAAATCCAATCTTATCTAACCTTCCCTTTCACTGAAATGCCCCCACGGCATACATTTATTTTTTATATATATTGATGTGCCTAAGATTATGCCATGCAATGCATATAAAACACATATATATGATTACAATCAAGTTTAACCATGATTGCCTATTCTTGTCTATCACTACTGTTACAGATATTAGAAATATTATATATTATAATCGGCATTTTGAGTAGTGTAAGCCAAGTAATCATAATTTTACTCTGACTCCAAGTAATACACGGAACTTCATAATAAAAATATAGCCATCAAGAATTTTCGACTCTCACTTTAGGATATAGATATTTAAAGTCAAATATCATTGAGTTATTGTGTTTAAATACTTAATCATAGTATATCAAAGTTTGGGGATTTTCGGTTAGCTCTAGCCACCACACTCCTATGACACCAGTCATGATGCACCACTCTTTATGTCTCATGATCACCCTTAGAGAATCTACAAACAACTTATGTCATATATGGTCATGGTTTCTGCCAATGTTAGGACATGCATGTATATACATGTGACATGAACCCTAACTATTTTAGTGAATATTTGATTAGATTTGACAATTTGTATGGATTCTTTTGTACTCTAATTCTAGATAGGGTCCTCATATCTTATATTGCTACTATTATTGATCAAGGTCAACTTATAACCCCAAATGTGAAAACTGAAAAATGATTTAGAGTTTGCTCTATCACAAGTCACAAGAATGAGGGAAAATAGTTTAACCAATCAATTGGTTTATATTTTTTCATAAGCCTAAGAATTCTCATCAATAGCATCTGACCTAGTGGTTAATTCTCTTCTAAAGATGAAAATTTGTGATCACCCCAACATCCGTGAAGTTAAAAATTTATTCTATATTCTTTGACATAAGAGAGAGACAAAAAACTTTACAGATATTTCTAACTGAAACTCATGAAATTTAACTAATATTATAAAGATGGAAAAAAAATGGTATAATATATCAATAATGTCATTTGGTATTTTCAATATAATTCTCGATCCATGAATTCTTTTTTTGGAAAGTAAGACTAAAATTTTCCTGGTGAGGGTTGAACTCAATACTTCAATGTTACTAACTAAGACCATCGAGTTTGGGTAACTTGTTAGTTTCAATGACAATCCTATGAAGGCGATGATTACATATGAAAGTATCATTCAAGCGAGGAATGGAATAGCCTACATGATCTCTTATCCCCTTTTTATAGACTAGCATACAACACTTAAGTTATGTCTTATCCCCTTCATGGAGATTATAGCTCTAGAAAGAGTTACGTCTATCTTAAAGGTTGCAACAAATCACCCAACAACACAATATCTTACTGTGAAGTTAACCATCCTTTCAAGGTCCCACCCCCCCCTACATTACTTGATTAGCTTTGATATCACCATTTGTGGCAACTAGACTAAATTTTACATATACATGCGTGTTATATTTTAAAAGGAGTCGTCAAGTTACAATTTAAACTCCTTACACTTATATAGCTCAATTAAATATAACATATAGTGTGAGACAAAATAAGTTTTTTCAATATATCAGTCGTTTTGTCTAAATCATAAGTACTTAACCATATGTTAAGATGTTTTTTCACAAAATGAAAACTGGGAATGACATGAGCTAACTTAAGAAAATTTAGGAGGAATGAAAGGTCAATTTCGTAAATTTAAGTACAATAATAATTTATAGTGGGAAAATAGAGGCACTCTCATGCAGTTCGAGAGCTCAAGACCCCCTTTAAAAGCCCCCCTCCCCAAAGCCTAAAGGAGGATAAAAATAAGCGGCAGAAAAAGCATGGGTTCTAGGGAGCATAAAAGAGCAGCGCTAAATGAGAAGTTGCAACAGCTTCGTGCTGCCACCAACTCTAATGCTGTAATTACTATTTTCCAACAGCTTTGGCCTTCAATATCTTCTTCTTCTTCTTCTTCTTCTTCTTCTTCTTCTTCTTGGGGTTCTCCTGGAATTTGATACTCCAATATTCTTATCTCTAATTCTTCATTATTTGATTTCTTGCTCCGATTTGTGTCTTTGGCAGCTGAACAAAGCTTCAATTATAGTAGATGCATCCAGGTATATAAATGAGTTGAAGCAAAAAGTGGAAAGACTGAATCAAGATATTGGAACTTCACAAAGTTCAAAAGCTCAAAATTCATTGCCTGCGGTACATATATATTATAATTTCAATTATTGTATCCAATTGATATTTTTCTTGAATCATGTTTTACCTGATAAAACAACTTACACTGTTAATTTTATTGTACTTCGAGCAGGTTACTGTGGAAACCCTAGAAAGGGGTTTCCTTATTAATGTGTTTTCAGAAAAAAATTGTCCTGGTTTGCTAGTCTCAATACTAGAAGCATTTGAGGAGCTGGGTCTTGAAGTGCTCGATGCTAGGGTTTCTTGTTCAGATATTTTCCAGTTACAAGCTGTTGGTGGAGAAGTAAGGAAGACCATATTTTTCTTGTGTTCTGTATGGACTAATACACACAAGGAATTCATAGTCCACACTATTCCCTATATCAACTTATATAAATATATATATATATATATATATATGTGATTCTCATGCGGTTTTGTATATTTGTGAATTTATTTATTCTTTAAAAGGGGGATAAATATATCAAAATAAATTGGAACATCACGTGTGAACTTAAATATGGTGTGAGCCACACAATTCAAGTTTTTCTGATTGTGTGTACAAAGGCTTCAATGAGTGGTTGGCATTCATTTCACCTATTTTTGTGATTGCATGTATATGGCTGCATATATGATGCTTATGTATATAAATTTTCTGTGATATCTGTATCGAACTAATCTCTATTTTCTTAGTACTTTTGAATTCTTGTAATCTATATCAGTATCTTATAATCTCAACACTATTATAGATAGATTGTGCGAGCGACAATTTATTTGCACTTAAATGAATTAGATGAATGTTGTTATTTTTGCAGAATCGTGATAGCTTAGATGCTCAAGTGGTGAAACAAGCTGTGTTGGAAGCTATCAAGAGCTGTAATGAAGAGCAAGAATAACCCATCACTCTTTGCTTCTTCCTCTTCTTCCCTTTTCGTGTAGGGCTGAGGAAAATAATCCACCCAAGGGAACTCTAAGATCTTCTGCTTAAAGCAAAATTGCTTATGCATTGTTGATATCATAAGTTCTCAAACAGTGTCAAGAACATAGTAAGCCAATTAGCCAAAAGCCAGAAACTTAGTATTTTGGTGCAAACAAGCATTGGGCATTGATGGTGAAGAAACCTAGTATGCCTTTTTGGTGATAAAATTGTGAGTTTGTTGGTTTCATTTGGTTATTTGATTAACACCTAGCCTTATATTTCATAGTTTTGGATGCCTCATATTCATGGCCGAAGACAATCCAAACAAGTAGCTCCTTAATGCAGGTTTGCTTGAAGAATCTTTAGTTGGGTTATGCTATCTTCTTTGAATCAAAGAATGCTTATTTGTATCTAATTTAACATCCATTTAAAATTAGAGGATCGGATTTGTCACATCATCAATATTAGTATCTAAGCAAATCATTAATGAGGTGGAAAATCTAATCAAACTATAATTTCAAAACAGATAAATGAGGTTTTAGAAACTAATCTACGATAGAGTTATCCTAACAACTCTTGAGAATCTGAATCCTGAAAAGACTACGTTCAAGTAATAAAACTAGAAATATGGTATATTATCTTCTAGTAAAACGTAGTAAATTTGTTTGAATTCCTATAGACATTAAATTGAATGATAACGTGAACCAAAAAATAAGAATGTTCAATTAATTTTCCCATGATAAAAGAGCATATACCTGGTTCACACTTTAAATGTTCAAAATTGTGGCATCCAGTGTTACAGGTAGTACAGTATAATTGCAGGTTTCCTTTTGTAAAAAACTTAATGCCACCCTGTACTGGCCTATATATGCTGCTATATGTTTTCTCGTCAGATACAATGGGCACTAGTGATTCTTTTGTAATAACTCATGTGAGAGGACCATTGCATGTAATCGTTACACAAAATAATAACTTCGTGTTTGAGGCATTGTTCTTCTTTCTTTTGAGATAGGTCGATAGTGGGGCAGGGCGGTGCGGGGCGGGGGTATAATTTAAACTACAGACATGGACATTAGTCACACCACAAAGGATGCAATTATTTCTTATTTTTGTGCATATCTTTACATTGGGCAACTCTTCCCTCCCTAAAATGTTCACCAAGTAGTAATACGTGGCGTCCACATTTGTATCATTCACAAACATTATTGGTTCACATATTTCTGAATTATTTGCATTATTATCAACTCTTGGTTCACAGCTGATAAATGTCTATTTCATGATTAAATTTTATTTTTTTATTTTTTATTTAATAATATACATAATATCATGTTATTTTAAATGGAGATGGTAAATTTTTCTCAGGAGGCAATAGTGAATAGACTATTGGTTCAAGTTTTTTTTTTTGAGAAATGATATGTTTACAATATTTTTACAACATTTTTACAACAAATCCTAAGTGGCAGGTTGTTACTGGTTGTTATTGTTGAGACAAAAAAAAAAGTAATCTTAGTGTTAGTTTCAAATTTGAACTAATAATAACTAACCACCTGTGATTTGTTGTAAAAATGTTGTAAAATTGTTGTAAACGTAGCATCTTTTTTTTTTTTTTGGGAGAAAGTGGTTCAAGTGATTGTTTGCTTAGGGATGTCCAATAAAATTGGAACCGGATTTTTTTTTTTTTTTTTTTTGGGGGCACTGTGTGCGTTACTACTTACTGGGCTTGTAAAGTAGATTCTCCCAAAAAAAAAAAAAAAAAAAAAAAAAATTGTAAAGTTCCGTTCCAATTTGGAGCCCAATAATTAATTAATTAGCTACGAGAAATGGATACGTTGGGCATCGGTACCTATGTTTCTTAAATAGGTCCAGATGGGCCCTGTCCAGCCCAAACATGTTTACTCCACTACCCAACTAATGAATAGATCTGGCCTGGCCTGCTCCATAAAAGCCCAATGGATTATGAAGCTGTACACAATAACCAATAGGTCCGGATGGGCCCTGTCTAGCCCAAACATGTTTACTCCATACCGAACTAATGAATAGATCTGGCCTGGCCTGCTCCAAAAAAGCCCAATGGATTATGAAGCTGTACACAATAACCTAGTATATAAATATTTTTGGATAAAAATAACCTAGGATGTATTTATTCCACGGAAACCTGTCCATTTGTGACATTTACCATAATTTATATTTTACATATATAATTTCAGTCTATGGTGAGGGGTGTCAATGTTCGACTCAACCCGCGAACTCGACATGAATTCGACACGGGTTTTTGCAGGTTAGGGTTGAGCTTTAGCGGGTTTGGGTCATAAACGGGTCGACTTAAAAGCGACATGATAAGAAACAAGTTATAAGCGGGTTAACTCGCATGACCCACAATAGACACGTTTGACACGCTAATTTATTTGTGTCAACCCAAAATGACCTATTTAACATAACCAGTTTAACTCGTATAACAAAATAAATATTCATTTTATTTTAGTTTGTTAAATACCTTTTATATCCAATCTATATTTTAAACTTAAAAAGAAAAGTAAGTAATTACAAAAACTTACAAGAGATATAATTGGAAATTGAAACTTTACAAACCCTAGATCTCTAAACCCTAAATCTCTAAATCTTCTTATATTTTTGTAAAGAACTTATTTCTAGATGGATGTTATATGTTTGTTGAACTATATTATTTTCAATGTGGGTTGAAGACTTGAAATATATACACTACTTTTGGGATGTTAAAAAAAAAATTTCTAGTTAGATGTTATATTATTAAGTAAGTTGAAATGAGTTGTGTCACATTCGTATTAACTTAACATGATCTATTTATTAAGTGTGTCAAGTGAGTTAGCTCAGGTCAACCCGCTTTATTAATAAGTCGGGTTAGGGTTGAAAAATCATGACACGATTATTAAATGGGTCGAGTTCAGGTTGAGTCATTTAGACAAATACTCTTACCTTGATATGACATGAATTCGACACGTTAATCCGAATTGACACCTCTAATGGTGCAGAGATGAGGCAAAGGAGTTTATATATACACATATATAATTAAAATTAATAAAATCAATCATAATGGTTCCCGATTGATATAAGAATCATATAACAATAAAATTAGAAACAATTTATTATTATTATTATTATTATTATTTATAATTGTTGACATAGCTTATTATGATTAGTATATAATAATAAAAATTATATTAATGATAGATTCATATATATATATATATAAGTTATTTTAAAGTAACACTAGGTACTATAATCACAATTTTTCCCTTAATAAGTTTTGAAAAATATCGTGTCTCTACCATTGTCTTATAATTACTCTTTTGTAAGAGGAATATTAAAAGGTGGAATTTTCATATATGCAACTTTTGCTAGGTATGAGTATGAGTTGATAATAAGTGTGTGTTTGAATTACACTTAAAAATTAAAATTATTTCACTATTCAGCTTATTTTTGCTATTATTTATGGCCCCACTGCACTTTTTGGTACTATTCATAAGCCTCACTATTTCAACTAATTTTTATCTTTATCTACAGTATTTTCAGCAATACTTTTTCAATTTCAGCAAAATAAGCGGTATCCAAACACACCCTAAATAAGTTCTCAAATGTAACACCCATATTATAGAAGTTTGAAGTTGAAAAGACAATTTAGACCATTTTGTCGATTTTAAGTGGAATTAATTAACTTTTCGCATTAACCAATTATGTAAGTCGGTTCGATTACTGGTTAATTACCATAAATAAGGGTCATGTTGACGAGTGCCCTTTGGGCAATGGTTAACAATCCATTTTAGGAAAGTTTTGACACCACTTTTACGGGAAATTAAAAAAACTGTCAAAATATTAATTATTTTTTTCCCCCCATAAAACTTTCTTTAAATGGATTGTTAACCATTGCTCTAAGGGTATCCGTTAACATTTTCCAATAAGAAATCACTAAATAAAGCAATAAAGCATAAAGTAAATGAATAATAATTTTTTTTTAGAGAGTTTCAATTTATGGCTTCCACTCTTGATGATAGCTCTTTATCATCAGACTAAGACATCAATCGGTTTTTGGTATAAGTGAGAATTCAACCCCAAATTTTTTATTCAACCATCAGAGACTTTACTAGTTAAGCTAACTGGTAAAGTTCTCCAATTAATTTCAAACACTTGATTCCATTGACCAATAAAACATAAAAAATATTATCTTGTCAAAGGATAATTAAATTCAATGGAGTTATCTGTTTGAATACCTAATGTACAATACCTAAGGTATTGTATCTAGGTTTTACCTAAAGTAAATAACATATGTGAAAAAAAAAAACTTAATTGAGAAAAAAAAAAAAACACTTAATGGAAGCATCCAATAGGAAAAAAAAACACTCTAGAAGTTAACTTTAACCCCAAGGAATATTGCACTATTTAGAATTGAAGCATTATAATTGAGAAATACCTATTTCCCTAATTGCTACCCAGTAAATACTTACAGATATGATACCACAATCTGCTCCAAGCTGTTTGAACTCTTCTATCATGAAATTCTCCAACGAATTGCTTGAATTCAAGGTTTGCCTTGAAGATTTCTTCTCTGTTGTAATGAATAGGAAAGGATTTGTGTTTTCAACCTTGATCACCAATAGAAAACATTGTCTTGAGATTGTATATTTGAATTCATAGGTTATGGTGAAAAGAAAGGTTTTGTGATTTTTTTTTTTCCTTCTTAGATGAACAACATACTCTCTAACCTCATCATCAACTGACTCTTATATGCTCTTTTATAGTTTAGCATGCAAGTTACGATTACCAATTTTGTACCTGACTTAATGGTACTGATTAAAAATTAGGCATTTTGTGTCTCAATCAAGTGGTGAAGAGACAATTGATAGAGTAATCTCAGTCAATCGAGGGTTAGTCTAGTATACAGTGATTGCCCTTTCTTGATATGAATCTTAGGAACTTGTAATCATAATTTGACAAATACACTCAACCATGGTTGTGCATAATTCAAATAAAAATTTAATTTATCTGTTAGAAGATTTGTATGATCATACCACACATTCCATTTCCATACACCCCAACATACTCGTGCATTATAATATTCATGTTTTTGAATAGAGTAAAAGATAAAGTTTAGTTACAAAATTAGTTATAACATAAAATTACAACCTTATTCAATATCTTTTTATTGTAGGTGAATTTTGACAAATCTACCATTGAATTTCATTTTCTTCTTATATTTCACATGCTTGCAAAATTTCTAGAAAATTAAATATCAATAACTATGGCATCAATAAATTGTTTAAATTGCAAGTTTTTGTAGTTTAAAATTATGCATAAAATATATTCTTATAAATCATATAGTAAAAAATATTCAATTATCACAAAATTTGACATATGTATTAAGAGTATAAAAAACATGCAATCTAACGGTTAAATTTTCGAAATATATAGTAATCAGTGGCGGAGCCACACACAAAGGTGGGGGGGCCAAGGCCCCCCCAAAATTTAAAAAAAATTAATTTAGAGTATGTATATTATTTATATTTTAAAAAATGTAGCATGTAAAAATTGAAGTTGGCCCCCCCAAATTTTGAGTTATTTCAATAATGCTCTTAAAAGAAAGAGAAATTATATTAAAATTATATAATTTAAGAGATTTAACAAATTAAACTATGTAGAAAATGATAAATTTTTGTACATGTCTAATAGAATAAATACATGACTTTTACATACTCAATAAAATTTAGATGATGATAAATTCTCTTAGTAAATTAATTTATATATATGTGTGTGTGTGTGACTATGTGTGTAAAGGTTTGTCTTAACTAATATATTAGCATCACAACTTGGCCCCCTCAAATCAAAATTTCTGGCTCCGCCCCTGATAGTAATATTAATGATATTAAATAAGGTTGTAGTTTTATGTTACAATTAATTTTATAACTAAATTTTGTCCAAATAAATGCATTTTTTTTCTTTTTGTGTTCGTAAAAAGGAAAGACGGTTGGCATCTCCTCTGACAGGGACGGGAACGGTCTTCGAACTTACCTGTTACCACACACCCAGTTAAGGCTTCCCACTTCGGTGGATCTGTAACCCAAAATTTCTCTTGTTTTATCATTTCTTTTCTATTTGCCGACACTAAAGGGTTGCCAAGAGTCCCTACTTGGGTGTTCTATGGTACGCTATTATGTTGACTTCAAGGCTAAAATATAAGGCAATGTCTCAAACTGTAGCGTCAAAGATATACAATGATATACCATAAGAGAAAAGTTAATAGATGTTTTAAGAGTATTGATTTAAGAAATATTTTAAAAATTTTTATAAAAAAAAAGTAAGTAATTAATTGTTGAATAATGCTAAAGACACAAACTATTTTACAAATATTTTTTACAAACTGCTTATGTAGTGAATGATTATTGGTAAATGTAAAGTGATATTAACGGTGGGTTTAGATGAAAACTAATAAGAAGTTGGCTATATCAATATTTTGTAAATATGTTGTAAAAGAGTTTGTGACTGTAATATTACTTTTAATTGTTTTGGCAACTTTTTATATTTCACATGAAAGTAGTGTTAAAACTTTTCTAAAATTATTTATTAACAATTGACTTAAAAGCACTTTGTTAATATGACCCATACAATAATACATATTCAAAAGCATAAATATAACATTTTTGGATCCATCACTTACCTAACTTTTGTTATGTGTCCATTATGGCATATTATATTAAAAAAAATAATTGGCTAATTTAGATAAATAAATTAGAGCACTATTATGGGTATGTTTGGATACAATATATTTTTGCTAAAAATTGATTGTTGCGGAAAACACTGTAGCAAAATAATTTTTAAATGTATAAATAGTGCCATGAGACCTATTTTTAATATTTTTTTTGAATAAAGTAGCTATGGATCCCAGTACATTAATAGTATTGTTATAGTCCATAAACAGTAGCATTTGTCTCATGAACAGTAAATTATGTCTCCTGAACCGCGTGAATGCACAAAAAAAAAAAAAAACTGAAAATGCAACATTAAAAACGCTGTATCCAAACCAATACTATAGTGTTACATTAAAAGTCCAAGTATATCTTAAATTAGATTAGACCAGAGCACTCGGAAAGAGAGAATTTAATTCACGTCTTATTCGTTCCACGTTTACATACAGCTGAACCGCAATTAATTATATATTAATTAGGACAGCTATCTACTTCGACTCGGCAACGGGCATGCATGCATTTCCGTGTTGAATAGTTGACAAGTCAATCAACTAGCCGCAAATCAGCAATAACATGCATGGAGCCCCGTTGTCGAATCACGGTTTATTTAATTTGATTCACATGTCCCATGTCAAAAACCAAGAGACGTGAGCGTTTCAAAAATATCCTACTTTAATTAATATATGTCACCAAAATCTTTTGAAAAATTTCAAACTTTGAGTAATTGGGAAAAAAAAAAAAAAAAAAAAATCAAGCAGCACTACTTTTGCATTTCTAATATATATTTTTTCTCTTCAATTTATTAAATAACCTTTGCTGACTATTGCATGTCGTTTCCCACTTATTTAGCCAAATATTTTATTCAAGCTGTAACATTTTTTTTTTAAAAAGATTTTTAATCTTACCTTTTCAATGAAAAACTTATTAAATCACCGAATAGACATGTTCCAATATTGTACAAATCTTCAATTTATGTGGGGCCGAAAAGTGGTGATTGATAGAAAATTCACCGTTGCCACCAAATAAGATATGAAAATTTAGTACATGATTGAGTGTAGTAATCCATTAAAGAAGTCCGAGTTACGACTTTGTAGACACTGGACACAATGGATTAGGTGTCATGCATCCAAAATTTCAAGCTAAATTTGGTGCTTGTACATATGGAATCATATTATACTTTTCGAAGTTTAATGTTTCTGAATTTTGAGAGATATTCAATAAACCCACGTCAACTTTTGGATCAGTTTCGGAAATTCACTATTATTGGATGATGTTAAGAAGGAAGTATATTAGTCTTCTAGACCCAATAAAATAAGAGAGGGGAGATCATATAATTTAAGCTTAGTTATGTAAAATTTTCCTCAAATATATTAAGGATAATTTGAGAATGAAAGAATAGATGGTATTTAAAAATTTCATGAAGTACTTTTGGAGTGGATTTTTTGAGGTACAATTTTCTAAAACCTCTTTTTATTTTATTATATTTTTAATTTATTTTAAAGTGCAATTATATAGTCATCAAACCCAAATTAATTTTACCTCATTAGTATAAGCTTATAATAACACGCACAATATTTAGTAAAATGCATGGAAGGGGAAGGGAAGGAAATGATCTCATCCTTTTTAGGTAAAATATATAGTTTGTGACAAAATTTGGAAGAAAATTTTGTAGATGCAAAATAATTAGAGGGTGTAAGTCTATAATTTTACATCGACCTTATAATTTCAACCTATGACGTCTGCTTATGATAATTGTGCTTTTTATTATCAGACCAAGACACTAATCGGTTTTTGATGTAGGCGGTGATTGAACCTCAGATCTCTTATTCAACAATTAGAGATTTACCAGTTGAACTAATTGGAACCACCGACTTTAAAGAATTTAAATTGTTATATATGTCCATACTTTCTTATCATAAATAGGAGATTGGGTGTACTATATGACTTTGGATTAATTGAAATCGGTGAATGACATTCTAATTATTGGCAAAAATACAATCTCTTTTTTTATTTGAACACTTATAGACAGGCTCTAACTCCTTAAACATTTTGTATTCATTAAAAAAAAAAAATGCATGCATGCAGGTGTCACAATTATTACACAAGAATCTGATTGACAAAATGCTTACAAATTTGAATCATTACAGCCTAGAAAAGGTATACAAGAATCTGATTGACAAATGCATACAAATTTGAATCATTAAAGTCTAGAAGGTATACGTTTTTTTCTGTCAAACACGTCAAGCTTTTATATATATGGGACCTCGATGGCATGCTGCTGTAGAAAAACAAAGTCACTTAATTTAAGCAAGCGTGTGGGTCACTACTCACCAATCAATATACTAGTGGCTGTGGAAAATTCTTCACACTTTACACGCTCATGCTTGTCCTTATTTCACATTAGTCTCTGAGAGTGAAATAGCAGAAATTCTTTAAGATAATTAACTAATAAACAAAGAAAGAGAATAAGAAATACGATAGAAAATAATCATGAATTAAAACCTAAGGGAAAGAGAGTAAAAGTGTGTGTTAAGCTCCTGACCATCAAACCGCTAAAAATAGATGTAAAAGTATAAGATATTACAAATTAAGCATAGGAGTATTTTTCATATCGTTTTCAGTATTTGCTATGTGGTGGTCCTTTGGAGCAGCATATATACATACAAAGTCAAACTCACTCACTATAACAAGTGGAATCCTCATGAACTTTATTTTCTTTCCTTATCACAAGGTTGGGAATCCAGATTCTCCTTCATTAGTGTTAAGTTCTAAGTACTTAGGAACTAATGTATTAGAACTCTAATTTGTATTGTTGGTAAACCATTATCAAAACAGGTTGTTAGTCTTGTTTTAGACTTGCTCAAAATATGTCTTGTATGTAAAGTTGGAATCGAGTTAACTGCAGAATTGAGTGTGCAATTCTAACTGACTCGATTGATCAAAAATTAGACTCAATTGATCGAAAGTCGTGTAGATTGTTTTTTCTATAGAATTTCCAACTCAGCCTTAAGCCCATATGACGTGTAGGGTTTTATGTTTTGCCTTAGGTATAAAAGGGAAACCCTACGTTTTTAGAGGTTGCTCTATTTGCTGTGTGTGTGAATCTCTTGTGAGAGCTGAGAGGTGGTTGCCTTCACATATGCTTAGGATTATCAAGAAGGAGATTTCATTGAGAGCTTGATGATCATTTAGTTGCTACACTAAAGGACTTAAAGATATGTAAGCGGGAGTGCTTGTACTTGCTAGAGAATCTAAGAAAGAAGGAGTCTGTGGTCTCGGAGCTTGCACGTGGTCATGTCAATAAGTTTTCTATATGAGGTAGCAATAGGATGTTAGTGGTCTAAGTCGCTATTGTAAAACTTTGATTCTTTCATAGTGGATTCAGGTTTATCTTGAGGATAGCTAGGTTAAATCCTCCCCAAGTTTTTTACCGGTTTGGTTTTCTTGGGTGATCATATCTTTGTATTCTTTATATTCCGCTCTTTGCATTGATATGATTATATGATTGTATTAACCTAGATCTGGAATTTAGACTAAGTAATAACTTGGCTTATTAACTAGGTTAATCCGATTGTGTTTTTAAAGGGGTCTAAAAATGTACAAGTGGTATCAGAGCGGGTTGCTCTCTTGTTGTAGATTTTTTGATCTCTGAGCTGATCCTTGACCTTTGTTGTCATGGATTCTTGGAAAATCTTTTTGCTTATATGTCAACTTGCCTACTTGTTGTTTTGTCTCTTATTGCTTTTGCTAAATCTTTCCTTGAGCATCTTGGTCTAATCACATGTGATGATAATTATTTTTGTTATACTGTTTTAACCACTTTAAAGGCACGTGATTCTTGCCTTTGGTATTTGGATAGTAGTTGTTCTAGGCATATGACAGGAAACAAAGATTTATTCAAGACACTCTTTGAAGGAAAGATTGAAACAGTCACTTTTGGAGATGGAAGCAAATTTGTATCAGAGGCATTGGAACTGTGGACATTCCAGGGTTGCCAGTCTTTGAATATGTTTGGTATGTTGATAGATTGAAGGCCAACTTACTCAGCATCAGTTAGATTTATGACAATGGACTAAATGTTCTTTTCACTAAGTATGAATGTGAGATACTTGATGGAGGAGATAACTGTATGTGTGTTGGTGTAAGGACAGCTGACAACTATTATGATATAATACCAAGTATAAACAACAAGTGTTTTAGTGCAAAGATCGATTAAGTTGATTTGTGGCATCAACGGTTGGGGCATGCAAGTCATAAGCAATTAGAGAAGATTTCCAAGTGTGATGCAGTTATTGGTTTACCTAAGTTTGAGAAGATAGATAAGTGCATCTATGGACCATGTCAGATAGGTAAACAAGTGAAATCTAAACATCTGTCTGTAGCTAGTGTTCAAACTTCAAGACTTCTAGAGTTATTGCACATTGATCTTATGGGTCCTGCCAGAGTTCAGAATTTAGGTGGAAAGAAGTATATTCTAGTTGTTGTGGATGACTTTACTAGATATACTTGGGTTGTGCTTTTGAAAGATAAAGCTGAGGCTCCTGAGAAGATGATACATCTATGCAAAAAATTGCAGGTTGAAAAAGATACTGTGATAGCCAGAATCAGAAGTGATCATGGAAGAGAATTTGAGAATACCAAGCTGGCTACCTTCTGCAATGATCAAGGCACACATCAAGAGTTCTCTTCACCCAAGACACCTCAACAGAATGGAATAGTGGAATGAAAAAATAGGGTTGTTCAGAAGATGGCATGTGTCATGCTACACAATAAAAAGTTACCCAAATCATTTTGGGGAAAAGCAGTTAACACTGCTTGTCATACACTCAACCGGGTGTATTTTAGACCCGATTCCAAGAAAACTCCCTGTGAACTCTGGCGAGGGAAGAAGTTTGTTGTCAAATATTTTAGGATATTTGGCAATGACTGTTACATTCTGCATGATAGAGAGAACCTAGAAAAGTTTGATGCAAAAAGTGGTAAATGATATTTTCTAGGATACTCTTCCATTAGTAGAGCTTATAGAGTGTACAATCTAAGAACTAAAATAGTCATGGAATCTTTAAATGTTGTGATCAATGGTGAAGTATGTTCAGAAGCACATTCAAAAAACACTACTCCGGTTCAAGATAAGTCTATAGAAGTTGATGATTCACTTCCTGCTGATTATGTGGGGAAGTATAGTGAGGAAGAGCTATTGTTGTTGAATGATACAGTTTCAATACCATCAAGTTCAGAACCATCCACACCGGTTCATAAAACTTAACAAGCATAAAGTGAGCTTAGTCCTTTGTTTGAACAGAAAGGTACCTCCATATCTCTGGTTAATGGTCCATCTTCTAGAGTTAAGTTGAATCATCTTGCCACAAATATATTAGGTAACCTAAATGATAACATGAGATTGAGATCAAAAGCATTGAATGTGATTACTCACTCATGCTATCTATCCCAATTTGAACCGAAAAAGGTGGATGAAGCACTTCAAGAAGCTGATTGGGTCAATTCCATGCATGAAGAACTTCATTAATTTGTTCGGAATGATGTATGAGAATTAGTTCATAGACTAAAGGGAGTAAATGTGATTGGAACTAAATGGATCTTTAAGATCAAGTTAAATGAACATGGCACTATTATCAGGAATAAATCAAGACTTGTTGCTCAAGAGTACACACAAGTGGAAGGGATTGATTTTGATGAGACTTTTGCACTAGTAGCAAGACTGGAATCTATCAGGATACTTCTGGCCATAACAAGCCATCTGAATTTCAAGTTGTATCAAATGGATGTCAAGAGTGCTTTCTTGAATGAGATGTTGCAAGAAGAGGTATATGTTGAATAACCAAAAGGTTTTATTGATCCTCACAGACCGGATGATGTCTACAAGTTGAAGAGAGCCTTCTATGGTTTGAAACAAGCTCTTAAGGCTTGGTATGATAGATTGACTGCATATCTCACTGAGAATGGATTCAAAAGGGGATTTGCAGATACTACTATCTTCATAAGAAAGGATAAGAATGGTTTTCTTGTAGCTCAAATTTATGTTGATGATATTATTTTTGGTGTTACTAATCTCTTGCTCATTCTTTTGCAGATGAAATGAAGGCAATGTTTGAAATGAGCATGGTTGGTGAACTAACTTATTTCTTAGGATTGCAGGTGAAGCAAACAGACTTAAGAATCTACATCAATCAAGCAAAGTACGCAAGAAATCTAGTAAAGAGATTTGGACTGGACAAGGCTGCCCATGCTAGAACACCAATGGCTGCAAATGTAAAACTAAAAAATGATCCATCAGGTGAGTCTGTTGATGTTACATTACATAGAATCATGATTGGATGTCTTTTGTATTTGACTGCTAGTCAGCCTGATATTGCCTTTAGTGTTGGTGTCTGTTCTAGATTTCAATATAATCCTAAGGTTTCACATTTGAATACTGTTAAAAGAATCATAAAATATGTAGGTGGAACTTGTGATTATGGATTATTTTATAGCAAAGAGTCTAATCTGTTTCTTGTTGGATTTTTTGATTCTAATTGGGTTGGTAATGCTGATGATAGAAAAAACACCATTGGTGGGTGTTTTTATGTAGGAGCTAATCTTGTTGCTTGGATGAGTAAAAAGCTAAATTCTGCGTTTTTGCCCACTATAGAGGCAGAATATATTGCTGCTGGAAGTTGTTGCTCATAGCTTCTTTGGATGAAAAAGCTTTTGAATGATTATGGGATATCACAAGATACCATAATTGTTTATTGTGATAACTCTAGTGCTATTGATAACTCTAAGAACCCTGTTCAACACTCTAAGTCTAAGCACATAGAGATTAGATATCACTTCATTAAAGATCTTGTTGAAAGAAAGATTGTGCCTCTTGAGTACATCCTTACTGAACGTTAGAATGCTGACATCTTCACCAAACCTCTTGATAGAAGTAAGTTTGAGACACTTCATCAAGTAATTGGTGTGATTCTGTGTTCCTAATAATCCTTGGCTTTCATGGTCCTTGTGCTTCATTGCTCTACTCTTTGTGACCATTGTTCTTTGGTTTTTGTTTTCTTTTTGATTCTAGGACTTGCATTGCATAACATTCATGCATTTCATTCTAAGATTGTTTTTGTTTCTTCTTTTCAAAAAAAAAAAAAAAAAAGGAGAAAAAAGGAAGCAATTTGTGTTTTGTATTTATTTTTTTGGTTTTGAAAACAAGGTTAGTCAATTTATTTTCATATAATATGTCTTTGTACCTTGTTTAGCTTGGATGAGTTTATTTATTGCACTTTACTAGTTGAAGCTTTGTAGTGCATGTTGTGTGGGAAAGATGTTTATGGTTTTTAATCACTTTGTCTTGATCTTGAAGTCACATGTCTTTGACTGTTAGACTTGAACCTTTTGAGAAATGCATAAATAACTATCTCACCACTGTTCACTAGCCAATCATGAATACCTTAGTATATATCGTAAGATTTTGTGCTCGAGAAAGTGTAGCACATGCACAAAAAGAATATAAGGTGTAGCCTCGGTTTAAATGCTTAAATTGGTGTGTACATTATTGGACTTAAAAGTTAAATCAAACAACTAAAATTGGTGTGTATATTATCCCAACTATTTTAATAAGTTTTTGATTAAATAAAATTGGTGTGTACAATATGAGGCAAATCAAAAAACTTACATGATTGCAAACTTATGATCTAGGAGATGTGGGAGTTATATGATGTAACTCTTTAAGTGATAGTCTCTTTCAAATTTTATATGATGAATTTTGTAGACTTTGTATTTGATTTCTATTCACATATCACCTCATATGTGTCTTAAACTTTTGCTAGTTGCACACATTACACGAGTTACTATTTGCTAAACTTTGTACATGTTATTGTGTGTATCTTTGGCTTGACCAACCAAGTTTGAAAATTCCTTAAGTTTTAAGCAAAACATATTTGCTGCTTGAAAATTTAAGAGATTGGATTGAAAATTTTATTTTTGGGAGAACTGGGTTCAAAACTTGTGTTTTTGAAAGACATTTCATTTCATACTCATGCATTTTTATTTTGAAAATTCAATGCTTTGAGGAGTTCCTGCACAATATTGTTTTGTTTTTCAAATTTTTTTTTTCCTGAATTTCGATTGATCGAATTTGTTCTTCGATCAATCGAAATTGCGATTAAATATTTGGTCAGTCTCTGTCTGTTTCGATCGATGCTTGATTGATAATGGATCAATCGAAGCATTTTCGATCGATTGAACTTAAATTTCGATCAATCGAAGATCATATAGAGAGTTTTTTTTAAAACTTTTGTTCCTCACGTGTTCTTTACCATTCAGACCTTTTTCAAAACACGTTCTTTCTCTATTCGATCAGTCTAAAGGGAAAAACAAGTTCTTTGTCATTTTCCTTTAATTTTCTTCAAGGGTTTTTGTCTCCATATATCGGAAGACCTTTTTACCCTTCTTTTTCCATTTATTTTCATTTTTCATGCATTTTTCCATGCATTTAAGGGATATTTTCGGACCTATGAAGATTTGGGGTTTTTGGTGTTTTTGATCCTTTCTTTCACAATTGATCATTGGGTTTTTGTTATTGGATGTTATAAACATGATCTATGGGGTTTAATTTGATCAATTTGATGAATTGTGAGAAATTGGAAATTCTAGGGCTTGAATATACCCGAATTGGGGATTTTGTTCAAATTGAGTTTAATTGATGAAATTGGCTTGTTGGATTGATAAATTTGATCATAATAAACTATTTTCTAACTTAGTTTATTATGATCAAATTTATCAATCCAACATGTAATGATCAATTGGTAAATTTAGTACAAATTGAACAAGTGGTTTTTCAAAATTTCGGGGTTTTTGTTATAAACTCTATGCTTAAGCCAATTTTGTGATTCTAAACTTAAATTGAACTTGTTATCACTACATTAGAGTATGCATCATGAAATTTATCTATTCATGCATCATATAGATTGTTATTTCTATTTTTTTTTGTATTAACTTGCCGTCTGTCCTTGGTTTTTCTTTTTGTTCTTTTTTGGTTTTGTCTTTGTGTCTTGTCCTTACCCTAGTACCATGCCTAGGAAGACTAGAGCCCATAGGGCATCCTCCTCCTCTTCTGCTCCTTCCCCTTTGAGTGATTTGTTTCCGAGTGAGAAAAACCGTGAGCTGTTTGAGACCTTGAACATTAAGAGAAAGATTTGACCTGAGCGGAAAGCATTGTTAGATGAGCTTGATCCAGCAATTAAGGCTAATTTTGAGCATAGGAGCTGGCTACCATTATTGGATATTGGTCCTCCACCACCAGCTACTTTGATTAGAGAGTTCTACTCGAACCTCTCTATTTGCATCTATGATTCCAACACTTTAGTAAAGAGTTGGATACGAGGTGTAGAGTTCACCATTACTCCTACTATAGTGGCTGATGCTTTTGGGGTACCGTTGGTCTGGCACCCTATCTATCCTTATGATGAGTCCCCTCCCTTGGATGACATCATGTCTCATATCACTGGGTCTTCTATCCAATAGGGTTCTGATCCTCGGATCACCACTGCTGAGTTTACCAAGTTACACTATCTTTTCTTTAGGCTAGCGTGCCATTCTTTGTGGCCTATCATTCATCTGCACACCATTCCTTTGGAGCAATATGCATTTTTGTACGCTCTTGTTACAGATGCTCCTATCAGTTTCCCTCATCTGTTTCTTTGTTCTTTGAACAAAGTTTATAGGAGTTCTTCTACTGCTCATGCTCTTTTTCATCCTGTTTTCATTCATAGGATTTTGTTGTTTTTAAGTTTAGATGACTTCCCCGCTTTTAAGCTTGTACACACAGTTGCTCTCATAGGTGCCTCATTTCTTAGGCAGATGGCTACTCATATGAGAGAGATCTCTAAATGCCTTCATGTTAAGTCTTCTGGTACCGTACCTCCTTCTTCTTCTACATGTACTACTTCTAGTGAGGCGTCTGCTGATCTAGTTGGTGCTGGTGCTGGTGTTGTTGTTCCTTCGCCATGTACTTCGGATGACTTTGATATTCATCGTACTTTGGAGATTGTCATGACTGTTCAGGTGGCTCATGGTCAGATTTTGGTGGACATGCTTGATGAGCTCTGTGCTTTGCAAGCAGATTTGGCATATCTTCGACGTTCGCCTTCGCCACCTCTTTTTGATGATGGACTGTGATTGCCCTTTGGCATTCCATCACAAAAAGGGAGAGTACATTTTGGACATTTGTAGAGGAGATTTTGTTGTTAGGAGGAGATTTTTGTATTTGTGGAGCTTGTGGAGCTATTAGATTGTATCTAGGTGCTTCACTGTGTATGTATTCTTTTTGGCTCTTGATGTATTGTTTTTGGGCTATTCATGTTAGAGGGAGATACATTGTTATATATGTTTCTTGATTCACTGCTCATTGATTTATGTTTATGAGTTTTTCATGATATATGTCTTTCTTTTGTGTTTTGTGAAGTCAAGAATTTATTTTTGTTTTACTTGTATTTTCCACACATGCGTTTATGCATTTGTTGAGTATTTCAAGAAATATACAGTAGGGCTGTAATCGGTTCGGTTCGGTCGGTTTTTTTTCTATCCGACCAACCAAAACCAAAATTTTCAGTTTTTAAAAGTCCCAACTGAAACCGACCGAAATAGGTGAAAAACCGTCGGTTTCGTATTTGTAATTTTTTATTTTAAAAAATAAAGTCTATAATCAAAAGTCTTATGATTTACCGTTGCCCAAATTTCTAATTGTACGTTTTTAGACCCCTTAAAACACAATCAGATTAACCTAGTTAATAAGCCAAGTTATTACTTAGTTCAAACATAATCATATAATCATATCAATGCAAAGTGCAAAATATAAAGAACACAAAGATATGATCATTCAAGAAAACCAAACCGGTAAAAAACCTGGGAAGGATTTAACCTAATTATTCTCAAGGTAAACCTAAATCCACTATGAAAGAATCGAAGTTTTACAGTAGTGACTTAGACTACTAACATCCTATTGCTACCTCATATAGAAAACTTACTAACACAACCACGTGCAAGCTCCGATACCACAGACTATTTCTTTCTTGGATTCTCCAGCAAGTACAAGCACTTCTACTTGCGTATCTTTAAGCTCTTTAGTGCAGCAACTGAATGATCATCAAGCTCTCAATGAAATCTCCTTCTTGATAATCCTAAGCATGTGTGAAGACAACGACCTCTCAGATCTCACAAGAGATTCACACACATAGCAAATAGAGCAACCTCTAAAAATGTGGCTAGGTTTTCCCTTTTATACCTAGGGCAAAACATAAAACCCTACACGTCATATGGGCTTAGGGCTGAGTTGGAAATTCTACAGAAAAAACAATCTGCACAACTTTCAATCGATCGAGTCAGTCAGAATTGCACACTCAATTCTGCGGTTAACTCGATTCCAACTTTACATAAAAGACATACTTTGAGCAAGTCTAAAACAAGATTAACAACCTGTTTTAATCATGATTTGCCAACAATACAAATTAGAGTTCTAATACGTTAGTTTCTAAATACTTATAACCTAACAAACTCCCCATTTGGCAATCAGTCACAAAACACATACACAATGCTCAAAGATACAAGTAAAAGCCCTTTACAAAAATAATGTCCATTACAAAATAATCCAACCTAACTACTATCCATCAGTTGCAAGTGTAGACAGCAGCACAACTGAGTCAACCTGTATATTAGGGGTGTGCAAAAAACCGAAGAACCGAAAAAACCGATTCAAACCGACCGAACTGATGCAAAAATTTCGGTTCGGTTTCGGTTTTATTAAATAAAAAACTGAAAAGTTTGGTTCGGTTTTCGGTTTCAAATTTTAAAAAACCGAAACAACCGAACCGAACCGAAATATATTTATTATTTATAATTTATATTAAATATATAATTTTTTTTTTTTTAAATATTTGACTGAATTTGAATTCTGAATAGACTCTAGCAGCTTTGCGTGTGGCAGTGGGGCTTTGCAGCATTGCGTGTGGTAGTGAGCCTTCAGCCTTCAATCATTTTCATATTAAAACTAATAAAACAATTCGGTCTTCAGTGATTCAATGTTCAAAGATTCAAGATTTTAAAATTCAAACAAATCCGGCCTTAATTAAATTAATTAAACATAACATTTTAAATCTAATTAGACTAATTTTTATCTTTGGGAGTTAATTAAACTAATTAAACTAAAACTAATTAAGGGTATAAAATCAAAATTGGAAAACCCTACATACACGGCCCACACTTTCAGTTTCACACTTTCACTCTCACACTCTCAAGTTTCATCTCTCTCTACCATTCAGACTTCAAAGTTCAGCCTCCTCTCCAGTCCTTTACTCTCACACTGAATCACCCTCTGCCACTGCCTCCACACCTCACCCTCCCCACCCTCCACACGCCACCGTACCCTACATACCCAACCCACACTTTTCTGTTTCACTCTCACACTTTCCACACTCTCACGTTCAAACTTCAGCCTCCACTCCACAGTCCGTACCTCTCACGCCGAATCACTCTCTGCCGTCGCCTCCACACGCCACCCTCCCCACGCCGGCTTGATCATCTCTTCTCATCTCACGGTGAGTCTTAGTTTTGATAATGTCGATACCCTCTGACCCTCTCTGTGTTTTGTGTTTTAAGTTTTGAAAATATTGAATCTCTGTTTTGTAGGAATAATATAACATCAAGATGTTTATTTTTTCAAGTTTTAATGTTTTATATGCAAATAAAGTTAGGGTTTTTAAAAAATTGAAAACCCATATGCTTGGCTGCTACGTGTGTTATATTTTTGGATTTATGAGTCTGAAACAGGTTTTTTTTTTTTTTTGAAGAATCTGCTATAATGTGTATCTCTGGTTCTGGATTTATGTTGAGCAAAAGCAAATTATGAAAAATTGAAAATGTAAAATGCAAGCAGGTTTTGATTTTTTTTTTTTTTTTTGTAAAATGTATTATAGAGGTGTAAAAAGGCCCAAAAATGGCCCAAATAGGCAAGGCCCGAATTTGGGCTAAAAGGGCTAAAACAAAAAGCTAAAAAAGGCCCAAAGATGGACATTGCCAAAATAGAGAAGGCCGGGATCTGGTTCCCAACTGGTTTCCAACAAAGGCCCAAAACAGGTTTCTAAAAATAAGAGGCTTCAATACTGCATTTAAAAAAAAAAAAAAAAAAAAAGCCCATACAGAAAATTTTTGAAAAAAAAAACCAAAGGCCCAACTGGCCCAAAAACCGAAACCGACCGAAAAACCGACCGAAACCAAAACAAATCGAAACCGACGGTTTTTCACCTATTTCGGTCGGTTTCAGTTGGGACTTTTAAAAACTGAAAATTTTGGTTTTGGTTGGTCGGATAGAAAAAAAACCGACCGAACCGAACCGATTACAGCCCTACTGTATATTTCTTGAAATACTCAACAAATGCATAAACGCATGTGTGGAAAATACAAGTAAAACAAAAATAAATTCTTGACTTCACAAAACACAAAAGAAAGACATATATCATGAAAAACTCATAAACATAAATCAATGAACAGTGAATCAAGAAACATATATAACAATGTATCTCCCTCTAACATGAATAGCCCAAAAACAATACATCAAGAGCCAAAAAGAATACATACACAGTGAAGCACCTAGATACAATCTAATAGCTCCACAAGCTCCACAAATACAAAAATCTCCTCCTAACAACAAAATCTCCTCTACAAATGTCCAAAATGTACTCTCCCTTTTTGTGATGGAATGCCAAAGGGCAATCACAGTCCATCATCAAAAAGAGGTGGCGAAGGCGAACGTCGAAGATATGCCAAATCTGCTTGCAAAGCACAGAGCTCATCAAGCATGTCCACCAAAATCTGACCATGAGCCACCTGAACAGTCATGACAATCTCCAAAGTACGATGAATATCAAAGTCATCCGAAGTACATGGCGAAGGAACAACAACACCAGCACCAGCACCAACTAGATCAGCAGACGCCTCACTAGAAGTAGTACATGTAGAAGAAGAAGGAGGTACGGTACCAGAAGACTTAACATGAAGGCATTTAGAGATCTCTCTCATATGAGTAGCCATCTGCCTAAGAAATGAGGCACCTATGAGAGCAACTGTGTGTACAAGCTTAAAAGCGGGGAAGTCATCTAAACTTAAAAACAACAAAATCCTATGAATGAAAACAGGATGAAAAAGAGCATGAGCAGTAGAAGAACTCCTATAAACTTTGTTCAAAGAACAAAGAAACAGATGAGGGAAACTGATAGGAGCATCTGTAACAAGAGCGTACAAAAATGCATATTGCTCCAAAGGAATGGTGTGCAGATGAATGATAGGCCACAAAGAATGGCACGCTAGCCTAAAGAAAAGATAGTGTAACTTGGTAAACTCAGCAGTGGTGATCCGAGGATCAGAACCCTATTGGATAGAAGACCCAGTGATATGAGACATGATGTCATCCAAGGGAGGGGACTCATCATAAGGATAGATAGGGTGCCAGACCAACGGTACCCCAAAAGCATCAGCCACTATAGTAGGAGTAATGGTGAACTCTACACCTCGTATCCAACTCTTTACTAAAGTGTTGGAATCATAGATGCAAATAGAGAGGTTCGAGTAGAACTCTCTAATCAAAGTAGCTGGTGGTGGAGGACCAATATCCAATAATGGTAGCCAGCTCCTATGCTCAAAATTAGCCTTAATTGCTGGATCAAGCTCATCTAACAATGCTTTCCGCTCAGGTCAAATCTTTCTCTTAATGTTCAAGGTCTCAAACAGCTCACGGTTTTTCTCACTCGGAAACAAATCACTCAAAGGGGAAGGAGCAGAAGAGGAGGAGGATGCCCTATGGGCTCTAGTCTTCCTAGGCATGGTACTAGGGTAAGGACAAGACACAAAGACAAAACCAAAAAAGAACAAAAAGAAAAACCAAGGACAGACGGCAAGTTAATACAAAAAAAAATAGAAATAACAATCTATATGATGCATGAATAGATAAATTTCATGATGCATACTCTAATGTAGTGATAACAAGTTCAATTTAAGTTTAGAATCACAAAATTGGCTTAAGCATAGAGTTTATAACAAAAACCCCGAAATTTTGAAAAACCACTTGTTCAATTTGTACTAAATTTACCAATTGATCATTACATGTTGGATTGATAAATTTGATCATAATAAACTAAGTTAGAAAANATTTTTTTTTTTTCCTTTTAATAAGTAAAAGCAAATGGCTTTAACAGTATCATCTTAGCCCCGGTTCTGCGAGACTAGCACAATAACCACTACATAGCTCAAATTTAATCCACTAGAAAGAATAAAAGCTAGTAAGAGAACACAAGAATTCTAAACTATTAGTAAAGTGGCTTACCTCTACCCCAGCAAAAAGCAAATCATTAACAGATTCCAATGCATTGACTTGCCCAACAGGTCCATTGAGACTGTATTCAGCACCTGATTCGGTATTCCACACCTGCAGCATCACCAACATGCAAAATCAAGGTCACATCTTGAACTGACAAAATCCCCCCCCAAAAAAAAAAAAGAAAAAATCACAACATTTCTCGGTTTTAAGCTCACCTTCACAACATTTGGCATGCCAACAAAGAGCCATGGGCCTTCACTACAAACAGATCCAACTTTGCCACCAAGGTTAATCACATTAGCAGATTGACCAGTATGGCAGTCCCAAAGCCGAATTGTTCCGTCACTGCTACCTGAACAAAGCTTGTTGCATCTTAGAGGAAGTGCAATTCCGTTGACTGCCTGTTATCAAAAAACTCATAAATACGGTTTTTCAAAAACAACTTGCTCTATCTAGGATATAATTTCTATAAACCAACAATATCTTTTGGTCTTCTATCAATTGTCATTTATAAATCCCATTGTAAAAATAGCAGTGAAGCATATAATGCTCCATGTTCTTATTCAGGAACAAATCAAATTTCTATAATCTAGATATCATGAATGGGCTATATTAGTATTCAAATGATGAAACAACTAATTAGGCTAGCCTAGGCCAAGTTTAACTTTGGCATAAACTGAGTTCAGGTCACATTATTAAATCAGATTCCAAATTAAAAAAAAAAATTTACAGAAAATTTTTAATGGAAATGGAAGAATAAAGTTCATCAAACACAAATAGGTACCTTGTTGTGCCCTTGAAGCTCTGCCAACCTTTTGAACTTATCCCCACGAAACCATGAGTGTAGGTAAGGGCACTGATCACCATAGACACACGTCCCTTGCACCCAGAACTCACAAACCATTTCTGTGGTTTTCTTAGGAACATGCTCCAGAGGCTTTTCTTCAACCACATTCTCCAGATTAGAATCATTTTCAACAACAGAACATTCTGAAGAACCCTCAGAAACGCTTTCTGCCAACTTCTTTTTAATATCTTCCAAGTCTGATTCAGACTTCTTTTTAACAACCTTCTCCTGAACATTTTGTGAATTCCTAGGACCCCTTCGCCAAGTATTTGAAACTAAAGCGTTGCTGGAGTGAGGGTAGTAAGGAGTCTGCCTGTGACGGTGAATGGTGGCCACATCAGGTGTTTCTGAATGGGCAAACCTACATGGGTTTTTAAGGCATCTACCACTGAGCCAAAATTTGCATATCTTGTTGCTGCTGTTGTTTAAATGCCCTCCTTGTCCTGCTCCTAATCAATCAAAAACAGGACTTTCTTTTCCCTTTTTCTGACTGTTGCCTCTGACTGCTTCAGCTTCTTCGGGTAAAGTTCAATCTTAAGAAAATCTGGAAGTTTTTTTTGCTCATCCCTTTTCAAGATTTTTTTGTGTGCTAGTTTCCGATATATGTTCCCCCTAAAAAGATTCGATTTCATTGCTTCTGTTGATAATGGAAAGAGAGGAAAGGAGCGGCTGTTGCAGCACATAAAAAGAAGAGCTGTCCAAATTAAGTGGTGCTTTCTCTATAGATATATATCCCACTCTTCTTTACCAAAAAAAAAAAAAAATTCCCACTGATCTTTATCAGAAAATCTGAAAACAACAAGCCACCTACCTTCTCTGCCGCTCCTCCACCTACCTACTTTCTCTGACACTCTTCTCTGCCACTCCTCCACCTACCCACTTTCTCTGCCGCTCCTCTCTTCCTCAGCCGCTCCTTTCCTCTCTTTCCATTATCAACAGAAGCAATGAAATCGAATCTTTTTAGGGGGAACATATATCGGAAACTAGCACACAAAAAAACTTTGAAAAGAAAAGGGGATGAGCAAAAAAAACTTCCAGATTTTCTTAAGATTGAACATTACCCGAAGAAGCTGAAGCTGTTGTTTAAACCTACATGGTAGCCCTCTTCTTGCAGTTTTAATCTCCATACTATAAACACCCACAAATAATAGGAATAGGAAACCAATGAATAAAGCCTTCCACAAAGTGAAGCAGCCAAAAACAAAAACCAATCTCTTTCTTCCATGGAAGAAAATCCAATTCCAAATCAAAAACCCCACTGCAATCAAGAAAATCCTCGCTAACCCATCAAGGGTTCTGCCAAATCAGAAACCCTACTAAAGTATCCAGAAAATTCCCAGTTCCGCCAAATCAATTCCAAAGGAACATGATTTTTTTAGGATTATTGTTATAACAGTAACCCTAGAGAAGCCAAAGAATCTTGAAATTCTGATTTGGCAATAACAGCTTATAGAAAAAACAACCCCTTATCAAATACATAACAAAATACAAACTTCCAAAACCTAATCGCCGATCCATCGGCAAACCCTAGAGAAATTAACGAGCGTGAAAGTAAATTACTTTGGTAACATTGTCTAAGGCTGAGAATAGATTCGATCATTACAGAAGTCGGTGCGATCATAGCTAAAGAAATTCTAATTCTAAATCTAATTGCAATAGCAAACCTGAGAGACTTTGAAAATCGAGCCGCCGAGATCTTCGTTCAATCAGAAACGATCTCAAATCGCCGATGGGAAACGGAGGAAATTAGGGTTTGAATTTTGAAAAGTAAGAGAGAGAGAGAGAAGAGTACTGAAAAGAAAGAGTGGCGGTGTCTATTTATAATGGAAATGAGGTTGCCCTTCCGACCGTTGGTATTAATTGGAAATTTTAAAATAAGCTTTTTTTTTTTTTTTTTTTTGGGTTAAAAAAAAAAAAAAAAAAAAAAAAAAAAAAAAAAAAAAAAAAAAAAAAAAAAAAAAACTCTCTCTTCTCACAACTTCTCTTCCTTCCTAACCCTTCGACAATTCCTCCTTTCTCTCTTCGTTCTCATCTAAACACAGACCTTCCCCTCTAACCTTTCACTAATTCGTTTCTCTCATAAGTTTCTGATGGTGGATTCAACTCAACCAAACCCTTCGCACAATCTGGGTTTCATCCTTAATACTCTGTTTTTTTTTTTTTTTTTCCCCTGACCAGATTCTCTCCGCAAACATTACTGGTAAGTTTTTTTTTTTTTATTTTGTTCTATAATTTTGGTTGTTAAATATGATCTAGGGTTTCGTTTTTGGTTGTTAAATATGATTTAGGGTTTCGTTTGGGAGTGTTTCTTTTGAATGATTAGTTTAGATTAATGGGTTTGGAGCGTAGTGGGTTTTATTAATTTCAATTATTGGCGGTGAGAAAATCCATCTGGGATTTTAGAGTTGTTATTTTGTTTCATTGTTAATAATTTTGTTATGTTTTGTGTAATGATATTTCCTATCCTTTTATTAGACAAGCATCCTTGGCATGCCCTTGATGTTTTTGTGAGTCATTTGTTTGTGTTTGGTTTTAATTTAAGTTTCTGGGTTTATATACAAATGCAAGTATATTAATTTAGTTATTGGAGCAGCGTGCCTTTGATGTTTTTAAGTCATTTGTTTGTGTTTGGATTTAATATAAGATTCTGGGTTTATATACAAATGCAAGTATATTAATTTAGTTATTAAATAATTAACTTTCTATTGTAGATTATTGAATTATTTTAGCCTCATATGGATTTGTGGTTAATTATAAATACTTGCTGGCAGTATTCAGTTTTGATCTTAGCCTCTCAATCCTATAGGTTTTGCTTTCATGCTTTTCAGTTTCATGGTTTTTTTTTTCTTTTGCCTATCTGGGATTTATGGTTTCATGATCGGGCTATATTTTATACTACCTCATGTATTGTTTTCATAAACTGCTAATTCATGTTCAACTAGAATGTTTTTATTATGAAGTGAATGTGACAGTGGTTTTAGGTTTTGAAGTTTTTTTGTTTTACTATGATATGGACATTAGCAAAAGATTTTTAAGTTTATTTTGAGAGTGATGTTATGGTTAGCTCAAAAACCCTTTAATGTTTGTCCTGCCCTAAATTTATATGTGGGTTATGCCATTGTTCAAAAGAAACATCAATCTAAACTAATTTTATATTTGTTCTTTAAATTTAAATTCTTTAAATTTAAATTCACTGTCCTCACATATGTGCGGTTCTATTTTTTGGTTCAATTTCAAAGAAATAAAAACTAATTTTTCACCCCGTGCATATTTTATGTTTAGTTTAATTATTATTTCATCTCAAGTTTACCATTGTTTTTATTGCGTCTTTATCTAATCTTTATGGGTATGTAGAATTTGTACTTTATCAAAGAATCATGCTATTTTTTTTTTTATAATAAATTTGATAAGAATCTTCTTTAAGAGCAGCATCTAGATTTTTTAGGGGTTTTGTTTGATTCTTTGTTTGGTTGCAGACCGCAACTTCTTTTCCACTGTCCTCCTGCAACCTTGGCTTCGCTGTTTATCTACAACTTTTATTTGTTAGTTATGGTAAGGTTTGTATTTTAAATTTTGATATAACCATGGAAGCTAAGATTCGTTCCTACTACTGATTTTTATTTTCTGCTTTATGCCATGCACAGCGAAGGACCGAACCTATAAAGTTTAGAAGCTGTCTACAAATTCCAGAAATAGCAAATTGAAAAGGTAGAGCTGTGTTATTTTTTCTTCCATATCTATTTTTGAAGCATATTTTGAGAGACTTCACTGTGGTCCAAGCTGATATATTGATTATTGAATCTAATAGGCAAATAGTGGTTTAAACTTCGTGTTTTTGATGAATTTGGGGATACACAAATTATTATTATTATTATTATTATTATTATTTTATGGATGAGAGAACAGGTACTTAATTTAGAGTCAAATCCCTCTCATAATAAAATATTTTGAGTACATGAACTAAGCCATGCCTTCCTATAGCCTCTACATACTGTTTGCCTTTGCCTTTATGTATTGAAGTCAATATGTGGAGATAGGCTACTTGAGGTGTTGGACATAGATTTGCCTTATAGTAATTGGGTGGTCAGATTTTACCATATCAAAGCTACCTTGAGATTTCATTTGGGAGGAGAAATTGAGAAAAAAAATTTTGCCAAGTGTGCTTCTTTCAGTTTTCTTTTAGAGTTCTCACATGTCCAATTAAACATTTTGTTGACTTTGGTACGAATTTTTCATGTTTACTCAAAGAGTGAGAAAATTTAATATTTGAAATGGTTGAGATTTAAGGAATTGTTGTTGCCGTTGATATTAGTGACGATCTCTACTAATTCTTGCTACATTAATATTGGTAATATGTTTTTAGGAAGAATCTGAAACTTGACCAGTTTGTGTTTTTAAATTAACCTTACCTCCCATAGAAAAGATGGTTTTTAATCTATTCTATATATTTATTTTAATTTGTTGAAGTGTTTAATTTAAACATTTTCATTCTATTTTTCTATGTCTAACAGCAAAGGTGCAATGAGAGTTAAAGATGTGTGCACCATTTCCAGAATTACTTGCGATGCGCAAAACATAGAAGAGTGAGTTTATCTTCATTCTCATGAAGTTCTCTTTTCTCCTCCATTTGATGTTAATAGTTTCAGAATTAATCCCATTTAAATTTGATGATTTGTCTACACAAATCTGACGGACTATTCTGTGCATTATTACAAATCTTGACTCAATATTGTTCAAAATCCTAAATTCCTTGATGTGTGCTCTAGCAAATTTTCATAGGATTTATCAAGATGTTCAAATTTATTATCTATGTTCCTTCCCATTTTGCATTTTTTTATTTTTCTTTTTTTTGGGTGAATGGTCTTAATCTATGTAGCAGATTGCATTGCATTGTTATTGACTACAAGTATTTTTTACACGGGCTGCCAGTGGACTCTGATTATCACAATTGGGCATTATCTGAGTTTCTTATAAACACTCTTTCTTTTTGTATCATTATGCGCATGTTTGTATTTTTTGTTTTAATAATAATTTTGGTTTGGTTAATAAGAAAGTGTAGGGATAAGTTTTGGATTTTTATTTAGTATGTTTGGGATTTAAGCATCTTTATATAGTTGTTTGGGATAGAGTTTAACAGGGATGGTGAAGGCTCAGCGTGCTAGGATAATTCCTTTGAGAAGAGGTGATAGATTCCTAAAAAAGATGAGAAGTTGACAGTTTACAACTTTACATTAAGCGACATGGCATTTGGAATTGGAGTCTGAATCCAAAACCTTATGGTAGGAAACATGTAAATGTTCAATTTCAATGAATAAAAACTCAAGTCATAAATTTTTCATGGTTGTTTGCAGTTGTTTCTCTTAATGATTATTTGATTTAAAGTTTTCTTTCATTCTTTTCTTCTAGGTTTGGTAAGGTCTGGGAAGAGTCATTCACTTCTCCAAAAAAGGTCTGGGAAGAGTTGTAGACTTTGTTGGATGAATTGTGTGGAACTTTTGGAAATGAGAGGAAACTATACTCAAGTTTTATAAAGCTTTATTCATATGAAAACTATTTTATCAAATTTAGTTTGTTAAATTCTGATTAAGATGAATGGATAATTCAAAACAATTACACTTATTTTTTATTTGTTTCTTTTAAATGTTGTTACACAATATATTTATATATTGATTGTTGTATCATTATTATGTGATAAAAGTCTTTCCATGTATCATTTCGCTGCCACATCTATAAAACCCTAAAACTTAATACCACATGCAGAACATGTATAAACTTCAACATCAATGATGTGCTAGCGGTGATTAAAGCTTGCAAGGTGTTCCATAATTATTTTGAATTTAGCAAAAACTTGGTAAAATTGTTGATGTTTGTTTAGGTTTTGTGCAAACGTGATTTTTACTTGATACCACTAGCTGAAAACTCACTTCAAATTGCTAATGTATAGGTTTAAAATAAAGGAGGTGCATACTTGGGTCAAAACTATCCGATGGAATGCCCTTATGATAGCTCTTGCAATTGCTATTGGCTTGCAAGAATGAATGGGGAGGACTACCTTTGTTATTGTAGTGGTTCATCTTGAATTGGCTTAAGTTTTCACTTTTTATTTTATTTTTCAAATATTATTAAAACTATCATAGTTCATGTAAAATTAAAAAGTTTTAATGTATAAACTATGCTTTCATAAGATTTTTCCGTGCATCGCATGGGTTAGCGACTAGTTAAAGTAAAAGTCCAATGTAAAAGTAGGCTATCTAATTAAATTTAAATATATGTGTGTAGAATTTAATAATTAAAAAAAAATAACAACGTTTCTATTGTATTGTTTAATGTGAGGTTTCTTAATTAAATTTATGATTATGTTGAATTTAATTATTTTTTAAGATGACAACATTTGTTATGTGATACTGTTTGATTCAATCATGTATTTGAATTTATTTCATGATGTAATACACGTACGTATTGTAAATTTGTAGTTTAGTGTTACTCATAATTAAAAAAGAGTAACGCTAGAATACAAACTTTTTTACAAAAAAAATTTACAAATTGTTAATGTAATGAGTGATTATTAGTAATTGAAAAAGTGATATTAATAGTGGACTTAGGTGAAAACTAATATGCTTTCTCAAAAAAAAAAAAAAAAAAGGTGAAAACTAATATGAAATTGACCACATCAACAATTTGTAATTGAAAATGTTATAAATAATTTGTAGCTATAGAATTACTCATTAAAAAACTCTCTCTCTCTCTCTCTCTCTCTCTCTCTCTCTCTCTCTCTCTCTCTCTCTCTCTCTTTCACAATCTTTCAACGAGGGTTTGTAAAATTGGAACTCAACTAGGTTTCGTTTTGATTTCTAATTCTAACGGTCGGTAAAGGAATTACCTTTATTTATATTTATGTTTTTATTTTATTTTTTTATTACGGGCTTAGAAAACGAAGGCAAGTCGGAATAAAAATAAAAATAAAAAGCCAATTTAACTCTCAAAAAAAAAAAAAATCCGCTTTGTTATAATAAAAATAAAATAAAATAAATCCGCTTTCTTTCTTAAAAAAAAAAAAAAAACCCTTTTAGTAAGAGAAATGTTTTCACAACATTTTTATAACAAATACTATGTACCAAGTTGTTATTGGTTACTTTTGTGAGTAAAAAAACAATTTCAAATGTAAATTCAAATAAGAATTAGTAACAAATTTCCACCTAATATTTGTTGTGAAAATGTTATGGACATAGAAGGTCTCTTCATTTTTTTTATCTTTTTTTTTTTTTTGGATAGGTTTTTATTTATTTATTTTTTCAAGCATAAAAAAAATGGTTAGAGGGCAACCTTGGCTTATGTACTACACCTTCATAACTATTAAATTTAAAATAAATAAATAAAAACTAATTTTAGAATTATAACTTTTTGTTCTTTAAATTAGGATTATGTGTTACAGTATTTTGGTGAATCAATTTTGGTTTTACTACACTTTTTTAGGACTAAAAAAATTATGTTAACATAACACAAAAAAAGGTCAGTCTAAAGTCTAGAACTCAGGGTTGGCTCAAGATATTTTGGGACTTAAGGCGACAAGGTTAAACAGCCATTTTCAATTCTAAAAGTTAAACAAAAAAAATCATATGTAATATTTTATTTAAAATATATTGTTCTTGTTTTTAAGAAGCAAAACTATTAATTAAGTTTTTATATCCAAGATCAATTGATAATTTAACTAATCTACTTCATTTTCTTATAATAGAGTCAATCTTTTATTATAGAATTTGATAATTAGTAATACCCAACCAAATAGAATGAGCCCTTTATATAAAAATTAACAATTAACAAAAACTAATTTTCTTCACAACCGTCAACCAATAAGATAAGAGAGTTAGTGTTTTATTACAAATAAATAAGTGCAATGATGTGACAACATGATTGTGTAAACAGTAAACACTAAAACACGGCTATGTTGGAGAAATTTGCTAAGTAGCATCTGACTAAAGTTATTTAATTATGTAGCATCTTTTTGGAACTCGAGTTCCAAAAAGATGCTATATAAAAATAACTTTGGCCCGGTGCTTTTTTCCTAAATTATTCTTAAAATTATGCTATTTAGTCAAAATAATATTTAACATTGTTTTAATAGTGTTCAAACACCTCACTACAACACATTGATGGAATGACTTAATTTCAAACAATACATAACATTAATGGTATGAATCCAAATTTTGAAATTTTAGGAATCAAAATCAAAATTAATTATCCCAAATTTTAAGGGTGTAGACTCGCAATTTAGTCTAAAAATAAAATATTCAAAAGGCATTTTGATCTTTTAAGTCGTGTTAGATTTAAATTTTGTCCTTAATTTATATATTATTTCATTATGTAAGATTTAATGAAGGTTTTGTTTTGTTAAAATTTGTTATCTATTCATTTCCAATGTTTTAGGCTAGGTTTGTTTATTGGATGCACTTGTATTTTTATTACGGATATAATTTCAATTTAGTTAAACTTCAATAACTAAATTTACCTTAATATGATGTCATGAGTCTTATATATATATATATATATATAGTCCTTTAGACATACTGCCTTTCTATTTTACAATCTTACAATGTTTGAATAATTCGTTAACTTGTTATAAGAAAAAAAAATTATACTTGTGAGATACATGGGTCACTAAAAAAATTATATGTAAACAAAATCAAATATTTCAATAATATAACTAAAATTGAACACTAAAATATATAGTAACACAAAAGAAAAATATTTATTTTAAGTTATATAACGAAGTATATTGTGTAGAGTAAAGTTTTTATTATAACAAAAATCCATAAAAATTATTAAAATAATTTAAAATACATAAATAAATTCCTTAAGCTTCATTTTGAGCAAAGTAAGTTGATACTTTTAATGAATTCATTATGATCTATATGATATAAAGAGAAACAAAGGGTAAAAAAATAATTATAAAAGATAAAAATGAGAAGGCGTCCACTTGGCATAATCACTAAAATTATGGTAGATTATTAAAATAAATAATGAAACATCTTTTAAATTTCTAAAACTCTTGGTATAAGAATTTTACTCAGAGCAATGTTTGGAACTTTAACAATAGCAATAAATCATTATATATGAACAAGAGAGAGAGAGAGAGAGAGAGAGAGAGAGAGAGAGAGAGAGAGATGCCACAACCACAACATGTATGACACAATTTTTTTTGTATTTATGAGAAACTTGGTATATATAATTGAAATTGAAGTACAACAAAGATATGAAAAGGCTACTGCTTTATAGGCAATTCAGGTGGATGAGGTGTCTCACCATTGGAGGAGAAACTCCTTTCCAAACCTTGCAAGTCTCAATACATCTAGCAAAACGAGCAAGTTCATGTGTAACTTTGTTATAGTCTCTTTTCAGGTGTTTAATCTTCCAACTATTGAAGAAATCCAGAAGACTAAGATTTCCTTGGACAAGATGGACGATTTCCCCACTAACTTACTTTGATAAAATGTTTTGAACAATTGAGATTAAATCTGACTTGATGATAACTTGCTAAAGTTCCATTTCTTTCGTTAGCAGGATTCTAGTTTCCCCAACCATAACTTCAATCTCCAAAACCATATAGTTGTAGGGGGTGACTTGTATAGCCCAGTTGCAATTTCACTCTTGGAATCTCTTATGATCACTCCCAAACTTGATTTCCTCCCATCTTTCAATGTTGCCATTTCAACATTTATTTTATAAACCCTAGCTAGGGGTCTTTTATAGCTTAACTCACATGTTGTTGGCCCATGAAGGAAATAATTAGAAGCTTCTTTATAATCTAGAAGAATATTTGAGGCAAAGTTCCAGATTAAACAACGAGACGATGGCAGGATAAAGAACTAGGTGCCGACACATCGTGTCGTAGTGGCTCTAGTTCTACCGCCCTTTCTCTCTCTCTCTCTCTCTCTCTCTACACCAGTCAATTCATCTTTTTTCTTTCTATCACGTTCAAATTTTTTGGACTGTTCTATTTTTTATCTCAAAAAAAAAAATAAAAAAAAATTGGGATTGTGTTTTTTTTTTTTGAGTTCACGTGAGCATCATGTGCCACTTCCGTTAGTGTTTTAACATTAGACTAACTGATGTATTGATTTGGTAGTTGTGGAATGTTTAAGGAGTAAATTGGCCAATATAAAAGTTGAGGGGGTGTTTTGGCCACTACTCTAAAGTTCAAGGGGTGTGTGAGCATTTTTCCAAATAAAAAATATAATATCCATATCTCTAATTCTCTAAAACAAAATAAAAGTTTTGCATTTACAAAATAAAGAAGGTTTTTACTAAAGATACTTATCTATTTAGAGAAAACACACACACACACACACACACACACAAAATATATATATATATATATAGGGTAATTCTATTGTACCCCCCCCCCCAAAAAAAAGGGGTACGGTACCCACTAGTAGGTAGTTGTGGCAGTTGTGGTATAGCAGGTTACAAAACTTCACATTTAATGATTCTATCCTTATATTGTGTAGTTCTAACATTACATGTGACAGTTTTTTTGTCATATTTGGTGGTTCCTTTACTTTTTTTCTCACATTTGATGGTTTCATCTTCACATTGTGCAATTTCAACATCACATGTGATGGCTCTTTTGTCACATTCGATGGTTCCCCTTTTTTTTTTTTCTCACATTTGACATTCTGATGGTCAGTGGAATCACACTCCATTCGTCCATGTAGTTGTCAATGACCAAACTACGTCCAAGTCAGTTCATGAGAAAGGGAATCAAGTAAAAAGTACCATAAGAAATGAATAAGCTTTGTCCAAGGGTTCAATGATCGTCCAAAGTAATTTGGTTGTCCATGACACAAGATGGCATGGACGACCATTCAACACTTAGCAAATTTCAGAGGATTTTCTACAAATACAAAGTAATTGGACCACGTTCCACTACTCCGAGACATGGGGGTGAGTTCCTTGAAATCTACTCTAACTCTCCCACTAAGCCCAAAATCTCCCACGATGGTAGTGGAGCCTAACAAGTAGACCTACTCAAGAACTCTCTATAAAAAGGACCTTACCCCATCAGCCCAAGGTATGTTTTTCACTATTCAAACACTTACAATACCTTTTTTCACTATTCAAACACTTACAATACTTGAGTTCTAGAGAGAAAACTGACTTAACTGTCGGAGAGTCCTTAGCTGGTTAACCCCGATCACCTTCAATAGTTTTTTTTTCTTCCTTTTTAGGTCATCCAACCACCATTGAATCCCGAAGCATTTAGCCTACCAATTTTCGAGAATTATCAAGTTCCATTCTCACATTGTACAGTTCCAACATCACATATGATACTTCTTTTGTCACATTCGATGATTCCCTTATTTTATTTTCTTACATTTGATGGTTTCATCCTCACATTGTGCAGTTCTAACATCACATTTGACAATACTTTTATCATATTTGGTGGTTTCTTTTTTTTCATCAATTTAACGGTTTCATCCTTACTTTGTGTAGTTCCAACACCATATATAACAGTTTTTTTGTCATCTTATTTATTTTTTTTCACATTTGACAGTTCCATTTTCACATTCGGTAGTACCAACATCACATTTGACAGTAATTTTGTCGCATTTGATGGTTCCTTTATTTTTGTTCTCACATTTGATAGTTCCATTGTCACATTAGGCAACACCAACATCACATCTGACCCTACTTTTGTCACATTCAGTGGTACCCTATTTTTTTTGTCTCAAATTTGACAGTTCTATTATTATATTGGGCAGTATCAACATCACTTATAATTGTACTTTTTTCACATTCGATGATTCCTTTTTTTTTTTTTTTTTTTTTTTCCTTACATTGGATTTCATAGTAAACTACATTGCATTTCATAACATCTGTATGACATAGATAACTTCCTGATCCAACTTCTATGACTTGTGTTGGCATTCAATGCATGCAAAACCTTTTCATTAAATCAACTCCACAGTTGCACATTTTAAGTACATGGTGTGGTAAACTTGAATAAATTTGTCCATTCTATAGTGACTTAAGCCATTTTTTTTTCTCAAATCATCGGTTCACACTCCTTTTGACCCTTTACATTGCTTTAAGTGCCAAAGAAGCACTACCAAATGACTCTTATAATTGTGGCAATTCTAATTCCTCATTGCCATACCTAAGCCATCCAAAGAAACTTCCTTTGACTCTATTTTAAAATTCTATTTATTGAATGCTTTGGGGCACAAAAAGAAACTTTTTTTTTTCCTTTCCTTTTTTGTTGTTGTTGTTGTTGTGTGAGAACCATGAGTGTTTCTTTGAATTGTATTACTGTACAAAGTTATTCCGGCCAAATATTTTCGAAGATATGGGTCGTGCCTTTCAGACATTATTAGAAATTGGTGAATTGGTGTTCTTTATCAAAAGTGTCTAATTAACAAAAACTATAAATCTAGGTGAAATTGGTATTCTTACAAATCTAATCTCATCCCAACTTAATGGAAAAAGTTAGAAAAGATAAGTTATTGAACTTGAAATGAATTTAGTGTGAACAAACTTTATTTTTGTTAAGAAGCAGCAGTAGAAGCACAAAGTTTATTTAAAGAGATTTTTGGTATTACAATATTTTTAGCCAGCTTGCTTTAGTAACCTCACTTAGAATTACACCTGTGAACAAACTTTATTTTTGTTAAGAAGCAGCAGTAGAAGCACAAAGTTTATTTAAAGAGATTTTTGGTATTACAATATTTTTAGCCAGCTTGCTTTAGTAACCTCACTTAGAATTACACCTGTGAACAAACTTTATTTTTGTTAAGAAGCATAGTAGAAGCACAAAGTTTATTTAAAGAGATTTTTGATATTACAATATTTTTAGCCAGCTTACTTTAGTAGCCTCACTTAGAATTACAAGATTTTTTTTTTTTTTTTTAAATGATATAAACAAATCATATACATTTTAAAAAATAAAAATAAAAAAACCTTCTAATATGCAATTTCGTTGAACATGATCTATGTTCTTGGCAAAGAATGCGACATAAGCTACATACCCATGTAGACATAGAGACGCATACATATTTACAGTGTTATGTAATTAGCGCACATCAAAAAACTCAATATGTTAGGTTACAATGATAAAGAGCCATTGCTTTCATGTAACGAAGATAAAGGATGCTTAACATATCTTGCATGGAGTTTCTCAAATTATAGTTTTTTTAATGCTTATGTTGGGATTGTTTTATATAATAATTCAACTGAAAATAATTTATATAATTATCATGCAACATGCATCCATATTAAAGAAAAAATTAAAAGTCTTCATGGTTTCGGTCTAGTATTGATCAATTTGTTTAGGAAGTTATTGAATACAAAGCATGATTTGATAAACTTATCCTGTCACGACCCAAATCCATGAAACATGAATTTAGATGCATGACTAACGTGCTAATCTTGCACAACTAAAAGTAAAATTAATCCAAAAATTTAAAACTCCAAAGAAACAATGCTCTTAATAAATAACCTCTTACAAAAATCTAAACTCCACAAATTGGAAATAATCTCCAAAATATAAATCATGAATTACAAAATAAGGATAACTAAAATTCTATAAGTCTTCAAGTAATATAGAATTCGCCTACAACTTCCACACTCAACCTTGCACCTTACAAAGCGATCAGAAGGTCCTATATTCCCAACTACACTTCAATCTGAAAAATAATAATTGATGGGGTGAGCCACATCTAGTAAGTAATTATACAGAATACACAACAGAACAGAGTCAAGCAACGCACGAGTATTTTGATTTTTCACAAACTCATTTAATGATATCAAAAATAATTATTCCAAAACATATAATGAATCACTTAATACATATGTAATCACATCTTAAAATCATTAGAAATCACATACATAAAATTGATCAGAGCACAGTGTCACATATACACATCACATATTCTCACATACAATCCTGTGAGCGGATACCAACATCTAACCCCTGCTGGTGAGGGATCAACACATATTCTCACATACAATCCTGTGAGCGGATTTACACATAAATCTGATATATCTGATCAATTCTAAAAACTTTCATTCTGAGTCACATATCACAAAACGAAATATATACAAAATAGAATAATTTTCTTAATATTAACAATTATTCCAAATATACAAGCATAGGGAATATCACAATATCGAATTGAACATAAATCAAAGGATGCTTGACTCTCATGGGGAACGAATAGGAACTGAGAAGTTTATATAAATATATTACAATTCTTGAGTAAATCTGAAAATTTGATTTGCTAAAAGAAACTTTTTAAATACCATTTGGAGAATAGGAACATGACTTGAAATCACTTGGTTTTAACAAATTTAAAGAACAATAACCTTTTTAGAAAACTTACTTTGAAACTCAATTATTTTCGATAAACAATTTAGTATATAAATCATCTTTTAAATGAGATTTGGACATTCAAAACGTTATTTAAAATTCGAAGTTTCTCTTTAAAACATTGTCTAAAAGTCGGAGTTTTTCTTTCAATGATGTAAAAATAATGCTTTCGATAAACTTTCGAAATATAAGTTTGAAATACAAAACTTTTGAAAACTTTTAACTTCTAAGAACCTAATGGACAAAACTTGTGCATATAATGCATAATTACTTACTGCACTTGAATCGCTCTGAAAGTCCAGCCGAAACAACCTCCAATAGCCTCAAAATACTCTTAAATAAGACCTATATCCAATCATAGAAATTACTTAATATCCTCCACAAAAAATAAAACTTATTGAATTGTACAATCTGATTCACTAGGAAAAATACTTTGCAAAACTGATAACACTTTAACACTAAATTAAAGTCTCTCTAACTAATAATAATCCATTGCACTAATTGAAACTCAAATTGCCATGAGGAAGGCAGTAGCCAAAATATCATTGACCTAAGATTAAATATAAAACCCCAATGTAAATGTAAGAGCCATATACCCGAATAGATATTTGTAATCCATGGCTTGTTCACACAGTGGGCAACCTAGCATTTTATTACATACTCTGATGAACACGTGAAGGCCATCTCCATGAATAATATCTTGATCCATGACTTAGTTCATGGATTACAAACGGTGGCCCAAAACTAAAACTATATATATATATATATATACCCCAACGAAACAACATTAAAGGCTTAAAGCTATCCACGTTCAAGCCATCTTCTTTTATTTCCAATTTGCAACTATCTCTAAAGATTCAGCAGCTTTCGGATTAACCTTATTGAGGTCTTTAAAGCCATCCTCTAAGATATATATATATAACTCAAGAAAAACGATAAATCTACCTATCGTATATAACCCCAAACGTTAAAGCCATATTCGTAATTGAGATTTGAAATTCCAAGACAAGATTCTAACTTTTTAATTCTTTGTTTTAAATGGAGAGAAATCATACCTGAACAATCAGTTGCCTTTTCAATTAACTCCAAGGAAAAATACACCTTCTAGCCTCCTTAGTGATGAAACCCTAGCCTCCTTAGTGATGAAACCCTTCTTAACCCAAACCCTAATTATCTTTTCCTCCAACTTATATTTTAACACATCAGAAATGTGGGCTTGGTGGGGTAGTGGGCTGGAGTTTAAATCCACTTAGGCTTATCTCTTTAGTCTCCAAGAGGCCCATAGAACATCTTACTCTTTTCTTTTTATTTATTTTAATTCCTCACTAAATTGTATGCACTAAAACTTTAATTTTCTCACCTATTTGTAGCACCACAAAATTGTCTACTCCCATCTTACTATGCACACACATACAATACCTCAACTCTATATTAAAATTGACAAGGTATAGTGATAATCATAAAATCAAAATTGGGGTATTACATTTAGACTATAGTTAGGACACGACAAGCCCAATGCATTCTAACATGAAGCACCTAAGAGGCAGTGTCCACTTGTCAGTAGCCCTCATCATCTTAAGATACTTTGAAAGAAGTTTGGAGCACAGAACTTTCAAAGGAGGAGAAGGAAATAAGATTAGTGGATCGGGGTCTGCCTCGATGCTTCCACTCTCTTGATCTCTAGAAGTGACTTCTGCGAAATCTTCTTTCTCTTGGGGATTGTTAGTACACACACTATTCGAATCCCCCTTTCAGCATCAAATTATGTTTCCTCCTCAGAAGCCACCTCTTGAACAGAGGCCTCTGGTGCCAAAAGAGTGGTTTTTGCTTTGACCTGAGTCTGAGGAGCAGTTTCCTTAACCTATCAAAGGTCTAAAGATAGAAAGGAGAAAGTAAAGTTACACATACCACTGATCAAGGAGGGAACATTATGAAAATAACGAAGTCAAAGAAAAGAGTACATACTTTTGGTTTCTTCGCAATAGAAACTTTGGCACTTCTTCCTTTTCTTTTGGAGGTTGAAGGTTTGGCTTTGGAAGAAAGTTTTAAAGTCAAGTCACCTTGAAAGATGGGTGGGATATCCACACATTGAGCCCCACTCTCCCCAAGTTCCTAACATGTTCCTTGATGCCAGCTCACCATGCTTTAAACCTAGGTGCAGGTAATCCAACTCGGGAAGGGGAAGCAAAAGGAACTTTAGAACCAGACATTACCACCTTGATAAGATTTTTGCTCTTGAAAGCCAATGATACTACTACATTAGGGAGGGCTGGAGTATAAAGATGCCCTAGTACACCTTGGTCAAAACCAAATTGGCAGGCAAATCTATGAGGATTATAGTCTGAGGTTTCAAAATCATCTTGAAAGCATGTTGAAAGGTGGGAAGTAAAGGTACAAGCAATGAAAGAGAGTTCCTCCTCAGACTAAGGAACATCTCTATAACGAGAAATAGTTTCATCTATTAAAGATTGAAACAATGGAGGGAGTGCACCCTTTAGAGGGGAATAAGGCCTAGCTGTCCAGTCAGTAGGGTCATCTAAAACCTTATAGAGAAAGCTATCAAAGGATACCACAACCTTATTCCATCACCATGATCTTGGCAAGCCTTGGGGTGAGGGCAGGCTGATTTTAAAGGGATTTAAAGCTTTAGGGATAGGGGCATAGTTCCTAAAGTGCTCCCATAGCCAAATTTAAAATGCTACAAGTACAAATGTTTCTATCTGGAATCTACCCCAAGAGCATTGTAGGTCAAGAATGAAGCGATCTAGATGAGAATATAAAGTTCCTAAGAAGTAAGGAGCAAGGGGAAAAGAGTATTCTGTGAAGAAAGTACGGGTGGCAAAATTGCAACGGTACATAAGAGAAATGAGATTCTCATTATCCTTGCTAATGTCTAAATTGGAGAATACCAACACGGTGTACACCAAATGTACTTTTTGTAGGATTTCCATGAAAGGAGGATGTGTTAACACCCTTCGACACCAACTTCTCCAGCCTTTAGAAACAAAAGTATGGGATTTAAAGACCACATTAGTGGTGGGAGCAAAATCTCCTCTGCAAGTGCCAAGCTAAGGAATGTGCTTCAATTCCAGATCCATGGTTAGCAGATCATCAAGCTCCTCGCATGTCATGTATGGAGGGTCTGAAGAACAGGGAACAGAGTCCCAATGAAAACTTTTATCAAATTGGTAGTCTTCAAAGAAAGGGGGAATAATCCATTGTTCCTCAATGAAAGGGTTCTCATCCCTTCCTAGTAATGGCCTATTAATCTTAGGGGTTGAAGGTTCTGCAACCTTTGAAGAACTGGATCTTAGAGTACATTTGGCACCCATGGTTCACGTGGTCATGAAGGATTCTAAGTTTTAGGGTTTAAAGAGAATAAGATAAGGGAAGAAAGAGAAAATTAAGGAAAAGAGATATGTTCTTCTCTGAGCAGTTTCTTTCCATTTATACTTTAAACAAGTATCATCTTTCCCTCTAAAAGGAGCCATTCAAAAGTGGCACCTTTTAAAATTTATGGACATGTGTCAACATAGGGAAAGTCAGTTTTTGACAAAAATCAGTTAAAAGAAATCAAGAAAACCACCTTCACAAAGTCAATGGAAAAGGCATGATGCTTCATCAACAAGTTCCTTTATATTTTTTGCCTTGTGTTTTCATTAACTAACACGTTTATATGTTCTTCCTTTTGTGCAACATTTCCCAAAAAAAAAGGTGATAACATGGTAAAAATAACAATAAACATTATAATATTTTGGGAATAAACCAATGTAATGTTGTTTATATATATATATATATATATATATATATATATGTTTTCAAAAATGGAAGAAGGAGATTTACATTGTATGGCCCTTTTGGCCTATCATCCCTTCTCTTACGAGGAGGAAAAAAAAAAAACAACAACAACAACAACATTGTAAATAAATAAATAAAAATAAAAATAAACAACAACAACAACATTGTAAATAAATAAAAAAATAAAATACACACACACTTATAACCTAAGGCCAATATATGGCCTACTTACAAAAACAAAAACAAAAACAGAAGGATTAGAGGTTCACAGCTTGACAACTTAAGGAGAGCAAAGCTTGTAGGCATCTTCATCGGCCTCAGAGGCAGAATCTTCTTGAGGATAATTTGGAGCCATGTCCTCCTCCTCCTCTTCCTCTTCCTCTCCCTCTTCTTCTTCTTCCTCCTCACCTTCACCATCTCCAGAGTTGGAATCATTAGAAGACTCTGACTCCTCAGAGTCAAAATTAGACTCACTTGAAGAAGAAGTGCTTGAGTCAAAGCCCTCATAGAAATCCCTACGTCTTCTCCTACGCCTAGAAGAGGCCCCCATGAAGGCATCATAGGCCTCATCCTTAGCATCCTCTTCGGCCTTCAACCGAATCTCCTCAAAATCCACCTCTTCATCTTCCTTACTCCCCTCCCACAATTAAACTTCATGAGGAAGGCAGACATAAAGGGGGAGGGGAAAGATTGGAAGGGGTTGAGGAGGAGGGAGAGGAATCATTTCAGGGCTAGGTAGTGGTGCAATATTGGTTTTGGAAGAGTCACTGGCAAAAGGAGTAGAGTCATTCTTCAAGGAGTTAGAACCAGAAAAAGAAGAAGAAGAAGAACTAGCCATTTTTGGATAAAAAAGGGTTTCTTTTCAAAGGAAGATGAAGAAGCTATGAAAATACAAAAGGAATGAAGATTAAAGGAAGATCTTTGCCTATTTAAATCACCAACCAGAGTCTAGTCAAAAGATGTGACATTAATGAAGAGTAATGCCGGTCTGCCAAGCCCAGGAAACAAAACAACGCTAAAACGGCTAGGAGTACCCGCAAAGGCCATGTGTCCTGTTTCAAACGTCATAAGGTATAATTGTTTAGCATTAAAGTCTAATGCAATGTGACTGTCAAAGGCTCCACTCATCAAATGCCATTAATAGTCAAAAGGCTAATGTATAGTACACTAGCCAAGGCATGGGAGAGTGCTAACATGGCTAGATCTCGACCCTACATGTGGAATGATTGTGAGCAAGGAAGTTGGCTGGGATAAAGGATCTTTGGTCTGCACCAACAACTTGATCATCTAGAGGAAAGTGAGATTTACACCTAACATGGACACCCAGCACTCACAAAAGGAGATATTGACTCTCTTTGGTTAGAGGTTATGAAGTCCTTCCCTCCTAATGGCTGTGTTCGTGTTGGGCCACTGTTGGGGACACGTGCATTGCTCTCAAGCCCCCTGTTATCCCTTTCCTTGTCCAAGGATTGCTCCCCACGTAGTGGCAGTGTTACTTTTCACGCCGCTATACTGACCTCGGCGTGCTCATTCTCTCTCCTCCAACCACTACATAGTATTGCAACTGTATTAGGATTCAAATGGGGGAATCACAATGTGACATTTGTCCTATACCCTACAACATTCCTCAGATTATAAGAGGAACATTTTGCTGGACTATTAAGGTAAGAACCAAGATAGAACAATAGAGAAAAGGGTAGGATGTTTGTAAGGAAGTGAGGTAGAGTAAAGGTCCCTCCTTTAGTGAGAATATTACCAATGTACAAGGGAAACCTCCATTTTTACGTAATACAAAGCTTGACAGAGAAAGGGATATTCATCCTTGCTAAACTGTGGTTTTTCTCCCTTTCAAAGGGTTTTCCACGTACATTCCATTGTCATCTTTACTTTCCTTGCATTACTTCCTTTTTTTCTCGACATCACGATGTTAAAACTTCCATTTTTATTGTTTTTTAGCTTTTTCATAAAAATGCACTGTTAGATATCTCACACACTTTCCACACAAGTTTTACAAATCTAACTTGCACGTACACCTCTCATTGCACTCGAGATATCAGATAAAGAAGGGGCAGCTGTAGACACTATATTTTGTCCACCCTTGATTTGCGAGCCGAACCATGAAAATTTCAAAAATATTATCTTTTCTCCATGGGGCCGCGAAAACATCTAGATTGACTTGACACAATCCGTTCGAGCATCAGAGCAATCAAAGTGCCATTTTAGGTCAAATTCACCAAAATACACCAGGTCAACCCTAGGTTGATCAAAAGTCAAAACCAGTCAAAATAATCCTAAAACAACATTTTTCATGTTTCTACATCAAACCCAAGCTACTCGGTGATTTTCGTCAAGTTTGACCCAAGGTTGACTCCTAGGGGATCTAGAAGCCCTAATTTTGATCTGACCATCAGAACGGGTTGGGACCAGTGCCATTGTGAAGATTATTAAATCCCCTTTCTAACGACTATTCATGGGTCAAAATCGGAGTTAAAAAAGTTGTGATATCTAGAAAACTATGCAAAGTGCATTAGCACGCTTCCCAAGGCCATAACGTTTGATCCAACCATCGAATTTTCAATTTCCTTAGTGTTCTGGAAACTAGACATCTAGAGCTTTCTTGGGATACTAATATTAGCTCAATCCGAGTCTAGGAATACCTTCAAATATGTATCCAAAATAGGACCAGAAAAAGCCAGAACAACTGATGTTAGCAGGGGTGGCCACAGAGGCCAGCAGCCATACAAGGTGTGCCGAAAGCTGAAGGGTCAGTTTAAAGCTATTAAAGCTTCTAGAACCCTCATTTTTCAAAAAAAAAAGATTTTGGGCAATTTTCTGGGCAGATTCTCTCTCTCCTCTCTCTAATTTCTCTCCTAAACATATCCAAACACCACCAAACACCTTTGATTTTTCTTTTTCCACCACAATTACAAGTTGGTGTTCTTGCACCCAATATTCCTCTCATTGGTTCCATACCTTGGATTTGAGGTTTAGGGGTGTGGATGTATCTTTTTAGCTACAATCCACATCCTTTTCTTTTTATAGCTTTTTCTTGTTCAATAATATGCTTTATTGCTTTTTCCTAGCATGTTCCTGCTTCCTAGCATGTCTTTATGGTTTTTCTACCATGTTTCCTTGCTTATGCCATGATTTATCACTATGATGTTGTTGGCCTAGCCTTCTTGGGCTAGGATATGTCTAAATTTAATGTTTGTAGTTAGATCCACATGCTTTTAGGTTCCTTGCCATGTTTGCTTAGATCTATATGCCTGTGTGTTCTTTCCCATGCTTTTGCTTAGATCTATATGTTTATGCTTAGTTCTACATGCCTACGCTCAGATCTATGTGCTTATGTGCTCCGTCATGCTTGTGTGCTTTGATTTATATGTTGGTTGCTATGCCATGTGCTTCTATAACCCTTTTGTCCTTGATATCTCTCTTTCTTGTGTTTTGGACCTAATTGGTAGGATGTAGATCTAGATCTTGTGGTCTAGGCCTACATCCACACACCTAGGTCTATATCCAAGGGTTTGGATCATCTCCCTATATGTCTATGTTTGCTTGCTTGCTTCTATACTTTATGTCAATGCTTGCCTCTCTAGATCTAGGCTTTGCCATGCTTTATCCCCCCCCTACCCGGTGGGCCTGCTTATACGGTCACATCCATCCCTTCTAAGGATTAATTAGGTGTAGCAGCTTGTGAGATACGCCTCTATGGTGTTAGTGTGCTTCATACACACCTTTCTCCACTCTGTGCGATGTTGATATGCTTGCCTTGCTTGCTCTGTGCCACCTGTTAGGCTTCCTTTGCATCTTTGCATGCTTGCCTACATGTTCATGCATGAGTCTTCGTGTCATCCATACTCCAATCCAATGGAACTATGGACACTCGATCCAAACCTACATTTGTCCTCCTAGGACACCCCCTTTTATTTAATAACATCCTTGTTTGCCCCTTTCATATGCTTAGCATGCTTTGTTTGCCCCCGTTTGGCTCTCTTTGTTAGTGTGTTCTTTGCATGTTCTCCCTATTTCCCTTGTTTCTTCCTTTGCTTGTTCGTTGGCTTGTTTCCTTTGTCTTTGCATGTACACACATGGAGCATGGATGCTTGGAGCAAGGGCACGACCTTCTAGGCACAAGCAAAAAGGGCAAGGATGCAAGCTCATAAAGGGCACTATTCAGTAGATTAGGGGGCCTAGCCCCTCCAGAGTAGTTTTCTCTTTCTCCCTCTTTCTAAGCCTCTTCTCTATAGCATGTGTTAAGGTCCCCCTTCATGTACCCCCTTTTCTTTTCCTGCTCTTTGCTTATGCCGCATTCCCTAGGTATGGCAATGTCTGTTTTACATTTCTTGTACCTTGCTAGGCCATACCCTTGGAACATTGGCAATGTCTATTTTACTTTCCTACTCTATGTGATAGCATTGAGCATGATGTATGTGTGTATATATATATGCCTGCGCATGTGCGAGGGTGATCGTGCACTTTGTATGGTGGACTCTTATGGCTACACGAGTGACCTTCATTGATCACAAGTGCTCTTGACCTTGTAGTGTCGATATGCACTCAAGGCAATTGTTGTAGGTGCATATTCATGCTATATTGTGTGCATGGTCATTGCGGTGTGATTGTCTTAATCCATGTCACCTGAGTGACATTGGTTTCCTCATGTATGTGACACACATCAACATGCTTGATGCTTTGAAGGGCTTTAGCTCGTCATAGAATGAGCATGTTCATACGTGCCGTATGCACAAATGCAAAACCCTACCAGTGTGCCATAGTGCACCAAACGCGAAACTTTGCCGGATTTTCTCCGTAAAATAGGGCATCCCCATTGCCATATTCTCATGCTAAAAACTTGGTGAGAATAGCATTTGATGTGCTATGACGCATTTGAGGCGAAGCACTATCGAATTTCTGCTACGAAAATAAGGTGAAATGCCGCCGGATTTTTGCCGTGGAAATTTGGCAATGATTCCAAACACACTGAGAAAACATCAATCAAGACCACACCCATTCTGAAACCAAACCTCAAAGCCCAATGCATTTAAATCCCCGAAAGCTAATGCCAATAGCTTGTATATAATTGCCAATGTCCAAAAGCTATGATTTTACCAAAGCAAAGGACTATCTACGGACAGGCATTGTGGGGTGCCTAACACCTTTCCCACATGTAACCAGACTTTCAAACTCAAGAATCAAGATTTTTTGCCCATCCATATTAGATTAGGAAAAGTGCCCTTTTTCTTAACCTAGGATCAGTAATAAAATCAAGTAGAGTTATGTGACCAATCACACCTTAAAAAAACCCAATGATTGGTGGTGACTTCTCTTACCCTTGGTAATTTCCTTAAAATCGACTCATATTCTAGTCACACACTCGAGGTACGACACACCTCCACACCATCATATAACTCTCACATCGAGACATAGAAAGGCGCAAGAGCGTCGTTGCAATGGGTGGTCGAGCAGCACGAGGTGTTGACAAGTTAGATATTTTTTTTTATAAAAAAGAAAAATCCTGAGCATTAGAATAGCAACAACTAGCAAAATTAAAATTACAAGTGTTTGCTGCCCTTGCCATCTTCTAAAAATTCTAAACATAGCATCATACATAGATTCTAAAACCAACACAAATTATCAAACCAAATGACATTTAAAGAGTAAATTATCAAATAGTTTTGTCTCAACCTAGTTGAGAAACAAAACAGAATAGCAATAGTATTACAACTATTTACTACTCCTTGCTATCTTCTGAAAATTCTAAGTAGTAGCACCGCCATACACAAATTATCATACCAACTCAAATAATGAAACCAAATGACATTTAGTAGGAAATCAAATAGTTCTATTCCAACTCAATTGAGAAATGGTACCGAAAAAAGTGGTGAAATAAAAGACAAGAAATAGAACTCACACACTAATATAACAAGCTCACCACTACGGGAAAAACCAATTGGATATAGAAAATTAATCACCAAAGGAAATTACCAAGGATACAAGGCTGAAGACACTCACCGCTCAAAGGACTACGCAAAGAGATACAAAGTATAACACAAATAATTCCAAATAATAACCACTCTCATAATCTCATTTCTCAGTATAGCCAACTAGCTATATATATAGTGCTTAGAACATCGGAATTAATGACTACAAGATTTTTAAGATATAGAAAATAAGAATGCAAATAAATGACCTATTATTTCCCACAATTAGCATACTTCAAGATCTGACTAATTAAATGCTTTAAGAATAGACAAATTGACTAAATAAATGTTGTAGGACTAGCTTTAATGAGATTTGACTAGCAACACAAACTATAGATAATAGGGCTGGCATAAACTTCCATGTCCAAATCATAGGATTCCTCTATTTGGGCTTGTAACACAACAAGGTTGTTAGGTTTGTTCGCTTTCTATTGAACAACACCATGTCAGATTCTCCCGGTTGGAAAAGAGGTCAGCTACATTGAAAGTTGTTGAAACTCCATAGTGGTTAGGCAAATCAGCGTTAGGCTTGAGTTTAGCATGCTTGTCTCGATCTATTGCATGTCTAATAATTCATTTCCATCCATTTATTTCCAACAATACATGTGAATCGACATGCTGCTTACCAATATTTCCTTACTCGTGATAAACCTATGGGCGCAAGCGCCCGCGACATGGTGTTATCTTCTCCTTCGTGGGAAGTACACCTTGGCTTAGGGTAGACCATAGTAGAGGGTGTAAATGGAGTCGCTACCTAGTTTAGGTCTAGGAACCATAAATATAATGCCCTTTTGTCGAAAGACTGATCTTTACCAGGGCACATGTCTGGAGTTTAGGTATGGGGATGGGAAGGTGTTAGGCACCCAACCCCACCCGACACGTGGGTTGGCTACCGCTTATTGTGTTCCAAGTCTTAATCTCATTGAAGGCATATTTAACATGTTATTCTAACTCACACACACTCTAGCATGCATCTAGAGCAATCAACATGGCATAATCATCCCCAAACTTAGCATTCATCTATCATGGCATGTAAGCATGTATCTCCAAATGCAGAAACATCACAAGGCAAATTAGGATAAACATGTTATCGCATCTAAACATCAAACACATAATATTCACCAAGCACATTCATGTTCATCACTAATATCACACTCATCATCCAAACTAAATACATGTTCATGTGATTATGCTTAACTTACCTCATTTACCTCATTGCATCACAGCACCTATACATCAATGCATGTTCATGGTATATGCATGGTCATGGTATTCAAACAATCAAAAACCCTAATGAACAATCAAAGAGATGAAACAAAACAAAGCAAGATAAAACAGAGTGGCAAAGACTTAAAGACACATAAACTAGGTTAATAAAGGCTAAACATGTAAATAAAACAAAGGTGCAACAAGCAGGGTGAATTAGGGTTTCCAGGCAAGAGTATGTGTGCGCATACATAGGGCATGCGTACAAAGCCCATCTGTATGCATACTAGGAGTATGTGTACGCATCCAAATAGCATGTGCATGCATACATGCGCAAGAACTCTAATCCGAAAACTGTAGAATAGAAACAAGAAACCTAGTAACCAAACATGCTCTAAATACAAACGTAAATTAAACCTAGATTAAACAAACATATTATGAAAACGTAAACTCATTAAAAAACATAAAGAAACAAAGAGAAATCAAAGAAGAGCAAAGAACCAGAGTTAGAAACTTCACCTCAACACGAAAACTCTTTAGAACTTGATTCTGATCGTTCCCCTCAGTCAATCTAGTCACAACCAATTCAAAATAAGTTAGTAAATTTCATAACTCAAAAATCAAGACCAGAAAAGGTCCCAATCAAATAAAATTTGACTTGAGAATGTTTTGTGAAAAACTCTCTCTTTGATTCACTATTTTCTTGTGAATCTTATGCATTTTACCACTATAATCCTTCCTCCTTGAAAAAAGTACCTTTTATGGCTTTATATAGTCGAAAAATAGGGGTTTAGGGCAGCTCCCAAACGATGTGGGATTCATTCCAAACCAAGTTTTAAATGTAGAAAACTTGCCTTACGTAGTTTCTAGAAACCTAACCTGCGTACGCATGCACGTGTATGCATACGCATGTCCTAGGGTTTCCGTGGCCTTTCTTTTCCAAAAATAGTTTATTTGTTCCAAAAATAAGTTATATTTTTGTAGATACCATATTTTGTCCGACCTAAAATCTGGCTAGGAACCCAAGTTTTAAATCAAGGGTCTCGAGGGCTTATATTGGCGTGACACTAAACAAATTGAAATTCTCTTCATTTTAATATCCAAAGGCAAAAATCAGCCTTGTGTTGATCAAATTGTTGTGAAAATGAAATTTTTTCCAGTTGCGGGTTTGCCGTTAAAATGTGTTTTATTTCTTAAATTGACAATTATTTCCTCTTGATATGCATTAAAGATCATATCTAACATATTACTAGAGTTTTTAGGATTGCTTTGGTGAGCTTCACTTAAGATGGAAATTATTCTTGGAACGTACTCAGAATTACCACATGCTCAGAAAAACTAGAAACAACTCCCCCAAAATGCCCAGAAAAGCAACCTAAAGACAAACTAGAAAACCCAGATAAACCCATTGAAATACCCAAAAAAAAAAATAGACACAAAAACAACCCCTTGAACCCAAAGAAAACCTGGAAAGCAAAGAAACCAAAAAGAAGTAGATTCAAAGCACTAACAGAGAACCCAAACATGACCATGAGCCTCTTCTCTCTTATTTCTCTACTCATTTTTCTGGGTTTTGCTTAGTTTGTATCTCACTTGCTTATTGTATTTCCCTTTCAGCCAAGCATCAATAGAAGCAACCATAAATCAAAAACAACAAAAATAACCACAACCAGCAAGCATCAAAGCAAAGAGAACAAAAAGAAAAAGGAAAAGGAAGGAGGTACATCAGCTAGGTAAACCTTAAACCCATCTCTCATTTCCCAATTTCCTATCTTTGCATTTTACACTTTCACTCTGTGCACAATACACACATCCTCATACAGTCACCACACACACCCTATCTCTAATCTATGCTATAAAAAACTTCATTTTCATACACAAAGCCTCACAACACTGAGCATACATATAGAGTACACAAGCCTCGGAAGCCCTCTAACTTACTTTCGGTGTGGTGCGTGTTCATCACGCGCCGCCATATGGACCCACACGTCCCCGCGTGTGAGGACAAGCGTCGCTCAGGCCTTTGTTCTTAGTAGACCCATGTAGCTTAGCACCCACACAACTCTGATCTGTTGTTCATGCGCCATTTAAGGCCATTTCAAGTGATAGAACGGAGAGTAGTTCAGAGTTAAGAAATGAAGAGAATCAGTTCGATAGCTTTGAAGTTTCTAGTTTCAGACTTTAGAGATAGAAGGTGAGAATCTTAGGTGAAGGAAACCATCCTCGTGGTGGTGCCTACCATTTGTCATGGTGGCCATTTTCGTAAACACTTTCAATGAGTCAATGTTCATCTGATTGGGCTCTAAACCAACCTTGGGATTTAGAATTCTAACATCATTAGGGAACGAGGACCCAAGTCGTAAGAGTTACAAAATGAGGTGTCTATAGTTGCACATCTTTTGATTCATGAGCTTCGCTAACAGAATCAAAAGAATAAGAGACAAAACATTTTGTTTCGACATATAGCTCGAGCCCAACCCACACACATGACAAACAACACTCATACATGGGGCGGGTTGCAACTCGGCAAAGTTGCATGGGATTCGTATGTCCAAAGTCCCACAAGTGTTACTCAGGAAACGAGCAACAACAGGTTCACTATTCAAGAACCCAATTTGCCAATTACAAGTAAAAGGAAAGTGACTCATTATCCTAGAGTCACTAAACAATAAAAACAAACATGGCCAACAGCCTCAACCATCAACCAAACGAACAAGGTGCTCTTATGAGCTCAAAAGGATACATATCTGTGGTGTCCATCTGGTCCTCTAGCCTCAAACTTCTCCGAGTGGCTTTTGCCTTTGGTAATTTCTATTTCTTTCTCAATCTCTTCTATTCTAGGTGGCTCTTGCCTCTATCTCAATCTCTTCTATTTATAGGTGGCTTGCGCCTCAATTCTGGTGTACATGTTCGATTCTAGTTTTGTATTTTCTCTTTTCTTGTCTGGGGGTTTGTGCCTACACATTCAATTCTCGCAGGATATGTGCTCAAGCATGGTGGTGATCTTGGTGAATCTGACTCGCAAGGGAGTTTTATTGGTAGCTTTTGACTTATAAGGAAGTCTTTGATGACATATGATCCACTAGGGATAATTCTTCTGGAAGATTTTATTGATCATCCTGACTTTCTGGGGAGAATTCTTTTCCTCATAACTCATGAAGGAGTTATCTTAGTGCTCTGGACCTACAGGGAAGTCCTTGAGGACTTTGATCCACTAGGGAAAAATCTCAATGGTAACTAACGAGGGAGTGGTCTTGGTATCTTGGACCTACGAGGAAGTCTTCAAGGGTTCTGATCCATTGGGGAAAAACTCTCATCTTTGTGACTTACTGGGGAGTTGGTTGATGATTTTAACTTACAAAGGAGCTTCCTTAGTGATTTTGAATCTACTGGGGAATGTTTTTGGGCCTTCCATTCCATTGAGGAGTGCTTTCAGGATTTTTATGTCGTTTGATTTACTAGGGGTATTTCTGTCATTTTATGACCTATTGGGGACGCTTTTGAAATTTTTCTTGCATTTCCCATCTCCCAAGAGTCCATTGGGAATATTCTTTTTTTTTTTTTTTTTTTTGCTAAACTACACATAATTTAGTGGGAGGCCTAAACTACATGTAGTTTAGTCATCAAACACCTTTCCACCTCTTCAATTTTCTTCAATGGTTACCAACCATTCCTTTTTCTTCTTATTCTTTTTCATCTTCCTCATCTCTTCACATTCTCTCTGACTCTTCAACTTCCCTTTTTTCTCTACAAAAGCTCCTACCTTCTCTTCATTTCTTCATCCCTTATGGAATCAGAAAATCTCCTCCTCCACCAAACTTTCTCATCTTCTCCAATGGCACCCAAAACCAAGAAAACTTCTACATAATTTCTGGCGAAATCTTCAATCTCACCCACTGGGATGGAGCCATAAGGTTAACAGAGTCCCATCCATTAACTTTCAGGCCACAAAACCACCTTTTAGAGGGTGCACGAACTGAATCAGTAAGTTTTTCAAACTTTTCTCATTTTCAAGTTTTGCTCTGATCTTCTATTTCAATCCATTTTTGGACTTCTAAATGTTGGGGTTTGTTGTAGGATGGGTCTAGGTGAAAACCTAATGTCCTAGGAGGGGTAGGAACATGTTTAGGATGAGTTTTGATTCATGGTAGGTTGAAACTGTCGAAGAGCCCGTTTAATCAGTGTCCATGCATACGCATGCATCACGCATACATGCGTAGCAAGCTTCATGCATACATGTCCATGTTCATCAGTTCATATGGATGCATGCCCCAACATGCGTACGCATGCAGGGACCCTGCGTACACATGCACAGGTCCTGCATAGGCATGTTGGTACTCGGAAACTCCAAATTTCACCTGATATGATTTTTTCGCTTATTTCTCTTATCCAAAATGATTATCATGGACCTGTTCTCATCTTTTGAAGGTATTACTACCCTTCATGGGTAAGGATAGTACTAGTTGTATCGTTTCATGGTATAGGGCCTTGTCAAAAGATACAAAGGCCTTAGTGCATGCAGCTGGCTTCAAGCCCATTATGTGCTTACTTTAGGAGGGTGTTGCTAGTGGCATCCTAGTGCAGGCACTAGTTGAGAGATGGTAGGATACTACCCATACCTGCCATGTCGCTAAGAGGGAGATGATGATGACTCCCCATGACATCCACCGAATGACTGGCCCGAAATTCGATGGGCCCATCATTGATTTAGAGGGTGAGCCAGATATTCAGCTAGGCATAGACCGACTAGGGCGTAGGCACTCAAGTGAGCACATCCATTACGTCTACCTGGAGACAGACTACAGACCACTTTCTCAGGCGATGCCTAATGACTATGCTCAGATGGCTAGGGCATTCTTGCTATTTTTGCTGAGGGCATACCTCTTTGCCAAAGGAGGGTAGATGGTGTCCTTGAGGTAGCTTGCTCTCTTCTACAAATTCAAGCTTGCACAAGAGGCGAACTAGGGCTAGGCTTTTCTTGCCTACCTCTATTCGACTATGGACACACTCAGTCGAGGGACTCTACGCCAGCTGGAGAGGCCTTGGAAGCTCCTTGAGGTTAGACTTGTTTCCTTTTCTCATGTATTTTCACAAATTGCACTTCGTACTCTTATAAACTATGTTTATTCACATGCCATCTAGGTTCACAAAACTGCATTTCATGCTCTTTGCAAATTGTATCCATGCTCTATTTTGCAAACTGTCATCTTGAAAACTATACCATACTCTCTACTTGTAAAATGTCATCTTGCAAACTGCTATCTATATTCTTGCAAACTATCATCTTGCAAATTGTTCTCTGTATTCTTTTTCTTGCAGTGTTGGGCCTTGAACTATGGCCTCATTGCTCGTGGTGCAGATGTGGACTTAAAGGACTTCCCTTCACTTTGAGCTCACCTCAACAACCTCTCCTCTGAAGAAGTGAGTAAAAATCTTCTCTCCTAGCTATCATCGCATGTCTCAAAAGTTTTCTTTAACCACGAGTGCTTCTGCAGACCACTTGGGAACCTTGGGTGGGTATTCCTCCCATTACTAACCCAAGCCTAAAGGCAACCGCCATCATCTGTTTTGGGACCTCACAACCCTTAGAAGGTATTGGTTTGAGGGTTCTTTACTTGGCTGAGAGAATTTCCTACTAGCTAGTGGGTGCAGATATGCCTCAGGTTCTGATAGATCCTCCTTCGTTCATGCTTTCCCTACTCTCGATGACGGATGGTATGTACCAACTATGGAGGAGTGGTATCCCCTATGTAGAGCGGCTCTTGGGCGACCTTGACTATGAGGAGTTTTGCGTGACCCGCCTCACAGCTCTTTTTCCTATCGAGGTATGTACTTTTCTTTCTTCCAGCTCCTTTTCCTTTTTACCTTTGCATTTCTGCCTTTGACGATACTTAAATGCGATGATCATTTCAGAGCACGGCTGGCCCGGTTATTGGTGGCCCTATTGACCCTCCTCACTTGCCTTGGTCAATCTACACCTACGTTCCTAATGGGTTTGCTCGAAAGCATCCTGTTGGGCGTAACCCTAATCTCATGGGTTATCCTTTTCCTCAGGGCACACAAGTAATGAGTTCTCTTTATCCTTATCCCTTGCACTTTCTTCTTTGCATTTCTTTCTCTCTCGCATTTCTTAGACTTGTCTTAATACTACCTTCTTTTCAAATTTGGCCCATTGTAATAGAGCATGAGGAGCTTAGCTAGCTTGTTGGGAACCTTAAGTTGGAGGCGATTGAGTATTCCAGGAAAATCTATGGGCCTGGAAGGTATGCCTACCTTGGTGACGTCTTGGTAATACCGCTAGTAATACTCTAATGTCCTTCATGGATGGTTTTTTAGGATACAACCAAATCAAGGTGGCTCTTAAGTATATGACCAAGACTACTTTCACCACTAAATGGGGAATCTATTGTTACACAGTAATGCCATTTGGGCTCAAGAATGCAGGTGCAACTTTTCAAAGGATGGCTATAGCCTTGCTACAAGATATGATGCACAATGAAGTGGAAGTATATATTGATGATATGATCATGAACTCCAAGGATAGAGGAGGTCATATCACCAATTTGAAGAAGTTCTTCGAGAGAATCAAAGAATATAGACTGATTAAACCCACAAAAAAGCATTTTTGTAGTAACTATTGGAAAATTACTCGGCTTCCTAGTGAGTGATAGAAGGATAAAAGTCGACCCATCAAAGATCAAGACCATATTTGACATGCCTCCACCTAAGAGGGATAGGAGATAAGAGGATTCTTAGGCCGATTGTAATACATTAGCCGATTCATCACCAAACTCACTTCCAATTGTAAGCCCATCTTCAAACTTTTGAGGAAGAATGAACCCCATACATGGAATGATGAGTGTTAGAAAGCCTTTGAACTTATTAAGGAGTATCTTCTCTACCCACCTATCTTAATACCTCTAGAACCCGGGAAACCTTTGCTCCCCTATCTCTCAATCATAGGGGATGCAGTAAGAAACATGTTAAGACAAGAAAATAATGATAAGGATGAGAGAGCCTTGTACTACTTAAGCAAGAGGTTCCATAACTATAAGACTAGATACACACCCATAGAGAAATCATGCTTCGCTCTTATATGGGTTGTACAGAAACTAAGACATATCATCCTACCATTCCAAGTATGGATAGTTGCTAAAATGGATCCGTTGAAATACCTATTTGAAAAGCTTGCTTTGAGTGGAAGGTTGTCAAGATTTTTGTGTCGAGAACCTTGTAAAGGGAGAAAGTGGTAGGGAGGATTTCCAAGATAAGGACATTTTGGATATAGAACTAAGGGTAGGGAAGATGTATTTCGATGAAGCCGTGAACTAGTATGGAAATGGTATAGGGGTACTCTAGATCACTCTTGATGGATCTCATGTACCTTTGGCCATTAATTTGAACTTCGAAGCAACCAATAACATGGCAGAATATGAGGCTTGTATCACCAGAATGGAAGCCTTACGAGAGCTAGGGGTAAAGGAAGCCAAAGTCTTTGGGGATTCGACTTTGGTCATAGCCCAAGAACAAAAATTATGGAAGGTGAAAGAAGAACACCTAAAGCCTTAATAGCAATAATTGAAAGAGTTGACAAGAACTTTTGACAAAGTTGAATACACCATCATCCCTAGGGCTTAGAATCAGTTTGTAAACGCTTTGGCTACTCTGGCCTTTATGGTTGAAATACCTGAAGGAGTATAAACATGACCCTTAGAGATCAAGCAAAGCTATCAATTAGTACACAAAGAGAATGAGGATTTGGATGTCTTGGCCATAGAAGAGGAAGGAGTCCCTTGGTTCTACAATATCATGAACTTTCTAGAATTGGGAATTTATCCTGATGGTGCCGATAGGAAAGAACATCATTCAGTTAAGATGATGGCAATGCAGTACATTCTATGTGGAGGTCAACTCTATAGGAGGTCCTATGATGTGATACACCTTTATTGTCTGAAGAAAGAAGAAGCCGTAAGAATCATGGAAGAAGTCCACCAAGGGATTTGTGGTCCTCACATGAATAGGAGGTTGTTAGCAAAGAAGATCTTGAGGATGGGTTATTACTAGAATACAATGGAAGCCGATTGCATGGACTTCATAAAGAGCTGCCATGATTGCCAACACATGCAAAGTTGAACCATGTCCCACCTAATGAGTTATATAGTATGACCTCTCCATGGCCTTTCTTGGTATGGGGAATAGATGTGATTGGAAGGATAACTCCTAAAGCCTTGAATGGGCATGAGTACATCCTAGTTGCAATTGATTATTTCACCAAGTGCTAGAGGCAGCCTCCTACTACATACTAAAAGCCAAGCATGTGGCCCGATTCATAGAGAACAACATCATCTACAGGTTTGGAGTTTCGCAAGAGATTATCTCTGATAATGGTTCCTTCTTTAAGGGAGAGGTCCAAAGGATCATGGAGTTGTACAACATTGAGCATCACAAGTCTTCACCATATCGACTACAAACTAATGAAGCCGTAGAAGCAACCAAAGATTGGGCCAAGAAGCTTCCATTTGCCTTGTGGGGTAATAGGACTTCTATCCATGCATCGACTGGGGCAACTCCCTACTCTTTGGTTTATGGGTGTGAAGCGGTGCTTCCCATTGAAGTAGAGATACAATATTTGAGAGTATTCATGGAGACCAAGGTCCTAGAAGAGGATTGGATAAGAAAGATATGAATAGTTAGCCTTGATAGATGAGAAGAGGATGAAAGCCAATACCATGTGCAATGTTATCAAAAGAGGATTGCTAGAACATTCAACAAAAGGGTGAAACCTAGGAACCTTAAGGAAGGAGATCTAGTCCTAAAGGTACTAAGAGATGAAACTTTTGATCTGAGAGGAAAGATGAAGCCAAGATGGTCTAGGCCTTTTGTTATCAAGAAGATCACGTCAGAAGGTGCTATAAGAATTATAGACTTGGATGGAGAAGAGATGCTCTATTCAATCAACATGGACAAGCTCTAGAAATACAACATTTGAAAAAGAAAAAAATCATGCTAGGTTGAAAACCCAAAAAGGCAGCCTAGGCAAACATTAGGGCAAAGAAACCTCGTTAGATTGAAAACCCAAAAGAGCAACCTAGGCAAAAGTTAGGGGAAAATACCATGAGCATGGTGAAAATTCGCACAAGGACGTCATGGGAAAATATTACATGGCATAGAATAAAGAAAAGAAAAATAAAGACAATAAGCAAAGATAATAAAATGGTAGATTTACTCATCGCTCAAATTAAAAGATGATAAATTGTTTCCATAGGGGATTTAGAACATTCCAATCCTTTATTAACTCAAATGAAAAGACATAAAATCACAAAGTGCAGAAAAGTAAAATTTGGGGCATATAAATATAGTCACTCGGTCCCCTTCCTTTTGTTGGACTTCTTGTGATCATTCTCTTCCCTATGGATTGCAATCATAATAGTAGCTAACCAATCCTTGTAACCCGAAGTGGGATGGAGAAACTAAGGAAAATGGATGTCCCTATTCATCGCCCTTCAAGACCAGGTCTCATGGATTCTGCCCAAGATTCTCTTAGTGAATGCTAAAGTGTGAAAAGACCCATTGCCACAAGGAACCCCTTGATAGTCACCAAATTGCCATGCAATGCGACATGTAGGATAGTAAGAGCAGCGACGAAGCCCAACCAAAGGAACACTATTTTCCTTGAAACCAAAGCTAGACATGGCCTTGAAGTGCCACCATTCTACCACCCATTGAATATCCAAGGAAGTAAGATGCTTCAAGAGCTTAGTAAGCTTAGCAGGATTCATATCTTTGACCTTGTGCCTACGATGTTGATATTGACTAGGAGAAACAAAGGGAGGAAAAAGCAATTTGAGCTTCTCATATGGCCATATCTGAGGGAGAGAAAAAGAGAACATGAATGTTGAGTGGAAAAATGAGAGATAAAAACAGGAAAAAAAAAAAAAGAGAGAGGAATATTCAAAGACGATATAAGGAGCCTTGATGGGTTGAAAATCGAAAGGCAATCCATGAAAAAATTAGAGGAATCCCACTAGGTTGAGGAAACCTAGGCAAAAATTAGGGATCATACCTAAAGAAGAGGAAGAAGAAGAAGAAGGATCCCCGCAAAGAACATTGCTTCCTCCCTATGAACGGCATCCAAGCCATTAAGGGTTTCATCCAAGATGATGGCTAGTGGGCTCATGCTCCCTAGTTGTTTGACCACATGAAGAATTCTAAGATCCACACGAGGTGTTTCATGCACCAAGAAGAACCTTGCCAACATGCAAAGGGAAAAAGCGTTGAGATGATGAGAACATTTCACTCCAGCCAATGGAACATCCTTCTAAGAGAAATACTTGAAAACCATGAAGACATTCAACTTATTGGACTTGCACCATCTCTTGTCCATAGCTAAGGGAACTCCCAAAAGTTGATGGGCTAGGTCAAAAAGATCTTCCTCGAGAGTGGGAAGAATGATAGCATCGAAGTCGTGCTCACCAATGATTGCACCCAACTCTTCAAGAGTGGGGCATAATTCCACACCACTGAATTGGAAAGTATGTCAAGTAGGGATCCAAAACTCAGCAGCTGCACGAAGAAGAGGCTCATTCACTTTGATTTGATGAAAGAAAGAGATACAAAAAAGACCAAGAGGGACGAGAGCATCCTTGAAATTAAGATTAAGCATGTTAATCAACATGGAGACCTCCAAAGAAGTTAATTCTGCCATTGGGGACCGTACAGAATGATTCCTAGACTTAAAACACATTTTATGAAGATTTGGAAGCTTCCCACAGCTATTTTATAGTGAAAAAAGTTGGCTAGAGTTTTTCTGCTTGGCAACATACATACGCACACACGCGTATGCGTATGCAGGTTCATTAGGGTTTCGAATTCCCTTTCCTATTTGGAGTGTGATTTCCATACCAAGGCTTCTCTCATGACTCCTACAGCCTAAAGGACTACTCAAGACAGATTCGAACTCAAATTTTCATTCATCAAAGGAGAAAGAAAAGGAAAAAAATGAATGCACACATATCCCATGAGTTGTAAATGAGTACGTGTCCTAAAATAAAAAGCAAAAATATAAAGATGTTCTTAAATACAGCCTAATGTCTCAAATAAAATCAAAAATGCATAAGATAATGCTAAAAAAGGAAAAAGAAAAGGAAAAAGTTTGTCTCTGTGTGTGTGTGTGTTTAAACTGCAAGATCAGCACCGGTAATGCCTCTTCCTCAGCTGATAGCTCAGAGTCGTCTTAGGGTCATTGTCACCACCACCACCATCATCATCATCATCTATGTGAGGTAAAGGGAAATCATCCTTAGGATGAGCCTTGTTTAGATCCCAAAAGTCCACACACATCCTAACCTTCTCATCCTTCTTGGGTACAGGTACAACATTAGCTATCCATTCGATTTGGTGTACAAGTTTGATGAACCCTACTTTCAATTGTTTTGTGACCTCTTCCTTGATCTTAAGTAGCCATTCTATCCTCATGCATCTTAATTTTTGCTTAATGGGTACCATGTGGGAAAGAGTATCAATATGATGCTATGCTATCTTGGGATAAATGCCAGGCATATCTTCATAAGACCATGCAAACACTTCTTGGAATTCAGTAAGGAGTTCTTTAAGATCCTTTCTTTCTTGTTCATCTAGAGTTGTGCCAATTTTAATTAATCATGGATTCTCATCATTGCCCAAATTAAGAATTTCAAAATTTGGTTCCACAGGTTCAATTTTCTTTTCCAATTGTTTATTACTTTCATTTTCAAATTCATTAGAAACATTTAAGTGCAAAATTTCAATATTATAGTACACATCAAAATAAGCTAAATCAGAATTCATTTTATTAAAAATGTCAAAAAGTACAATGGAACTTGCTTTACAAGACATCTTTCCCATGCTACTAGAAAACCCAACCCAAGTCCAATTGCTAAGTTGCTCATTAGTAGGCATGATGAAGGTAGAAGAATCACTTGGCTCTTCAAAAGTGATAGGGAGCACGTCCCCCTTAACTTCCCATATAGCTCTCATTGCTTCAATGTCCAGGTAGTCCATCCAGTCAATCTCTTCTTAAACCTCCTTGATCACCATAGTAGGCTTCTCCTTAAAAGTAAGCTTCTCCTCAAAGAAGATCTCCCAGCCGGGATATAGTTTTCCATCCTTATCAAACCCAAGGTTCAAGAAAGCCACAGAAAGGGAAGTCTCCTCCTACCTTCACAAAGTTCCCATTAAGAGTACCAAGGTTCTTCTTGATTCCATTGCAACCTTCAAAGAATCCCAAACCTTCCTCAATTAATTTAGTCTTGAAATCAGGGAATTCAACCACCCCTCTTCCTTATTTTCCAAGACCCATACCAAGCATGTGCCCCATCTTTTTCATCAGTGCAATCACCTCGTGACTAGAATATAGGAGTAAATCTGTAGTGTACCTCTCATCCTTCAATCCATAATCATCCATGTTCACGAATTCAAGGCCACTCATTTGGAGCTCATTGTCTTCCCCTGCAAGTTCATAGACAAGAACTAGGATCTCACCATCTCCAAGTACTACAACAATCCCTCTTTTCCATGGGATCTTCATCTTTTGGTGCAAGGTAGAAGGAATAGCTCAAATGGGATGAAGCCATGCCCATCCTAAGAGGAGATTGTAGTTAGGAGTGGTGTCCATCACATGAAATTCCGCAATTGTTTCCAATGAACGAATTTTGCAAGGAGCTTTGAAAGTTCCCATAACCTTCCTCGAGGTGTTATCATATGCCATAACAGTCAAAGGAGAATGAATGATTGTCTCTAAGTCCAAGCCAACCTTAAGAGCAATCCTAAATGGGCATACATTCAATGCAAATCTATTATCAATAAGCACCATTGGAACCTTGGCGCCCATGCACTCGATGGTAATTTACCAAGGCCTAGTATAAGTGGCTCCTTTGGGAGGAAGCTCTTCATCAAAAAAGGTAAGGAAGGGATAAGATAGGGCCTCGACCCCCATAAGAGATAGGAGTGCATTGCAGTGCTTGTGAGAGGCCATTAGAAAACCCCAAACAGACACATGAGCTTAAGTCTTCTTTAATTAAGTCAAGACCCTATCTACCTCTTCTTTTTCCTTCCCATTGAGTCCAATAGGCTTTGATCCTTCCTCCACATTTCTTCTGGGGTAATCCCTCTCCAAAAAGTATGGTTTGTAATGCTTCCCACTCCTAGTGATGTTTGCTACATCGTCTTCTAGGATCCTTTCTTCAAATTGAATATTCCTCTAGGAAGTATCCCCCACATGGCTATAGCACTCTTTAAATCCTCATCTTCTTCTTCCCATATACCTTGGATTTCAACCATATTGACTTCCACCACCTCTATCAGCTTAGAACAATCCTAATCGACCTCTTCCATTTACTCACAATTCTGATATGGGGGAGGAGCTCGGTGATAATCAAGTAAGGGGTTCTTCCTAATGTTAGGCTTAGTGATGATGTTTAGGTTTGGGAGAGTCCCATTGTCTATCAAATCTTGTATCTCATGCTTAAAGCGAAATCAATTGTCGGTCTTATAGCTAGCCTTTTTATGAAAGTGACAATATTCATTAGAGATCCAAGTAGGATGTACAGGATTAAGCATTGGTGTGGGATCTAAAGGCTTTAGGAATCCTTTCGAAGTTAGGTTCTCATATGCTTGGGCAAGAGTCATTCCTAGGTTGGAAAACTCTCGGCGGGCTTTCTTTGTGAAACTTTGGTAGGCTAGAGGTTGTTGGGGGTGTGATGGCACTTACATTCACAAGTTTAGGTGCTTTAGAAGTGGTTGCTCCTCCCCTATACATCTTCTTGACTAGAGACTTGTTCTCCCCTTTCTCCAATTGCCCATTGTTGATGGCATCCTTGATCCTAGTTCCACAATCACACAATTTTCCAAAAGAACTAATAGGTGATGACAAAAGCCTACTATTGTATGTCAGAAGCAAGTTCTTAATGATCATGTTGATTTGATCCTTCTCATTTGACCTATTAACCATCTTGAATGCTTTCCCTTTCCACCTTGTCATGAATTCGAAGAAGGACTCCCCAACTCCTTGCTTAGTAGTCTCCAAATCTCTTAAGGTCACATTAATCGTGGTATTGAAAATGAATTTATCCACAAACAATTCCACTAGCTCATTTCACACTTTGGTCTTACTTGGGTCCGAGCTATAATACCATCTCGATGGACCACCTGTGAGTGAGAGAGGAAATGAATGCAAAGTTTGCTTCTCATCCAACCCCTTCATTTTGGCAGTGTTTATGTATCTCTTAACATGTTGCTTAGGGTCCCCAGTCCCATCAAACTTTTCTGCATCAAAAATCTTGAACTTGGGAGATAATGCAGTAGGGGCTTTGGAGCTTAAACCACTCATGTTGTAGAGACAATCATTCATCCCTTGAGCCTTACGAAAAGCTAATTGCATCTTTTCCATCTTTTCTTTCATAGCCACAGTATCTGCAGTGAGCTTCCTAAATTACTTGTTCCTCTCATAGTCAGCCTTATCCCATTCTTCTTTTTCTTCTTCTTCATTTATCTCTATGTGCATAGGCTTCTTGATCTTGCTATCCTCTAGCATAAAGAGACAACATCCCATCTTTTTGAGAGCCTCATTCAATCTTCTATTGCCTTGTATATCTTTTGTGCAAGCATGTCATCAGTTGAAGTAGTCATTTCTTCATTGCTTTCTCAAACCCAAGTTGAAGTGGGAAGGTGCTTACTTGATCTTGGTGGTGCAATGGTGCCTGAAAAAAGTCCCATTTTTATTAAGCCCATGTCCCAATTAAAAGCTTCTTTTATTTAGATGTTCTTAGAAAATCTTTAAGTTTATTTTAGTGAAGGCCCAATTACAAAATCGCTCCCTCACCTCTCACAGACCTTGCCCCTTATTTCCTTGGGCTTGGTCTGTTTACAATAAAGCACTCAATCTTACACTCATGAGCTTTCATTAGAATGTGCTTAGAGATTTTCACCCCCTTGTCTCAAATACGGGCCAACAATGTATTCATCACCTTTGGGCCCTTCTTTTCTTATATTCATTGTCAATTTTTTTGAAGTAGCCTTTGTAGACACCTCATTTTGTACCCGGTCAATAAACTTTAGTCTCCGGTCCCAATGATGAGTTTGACATGTTTAAAAAAGGTAATTGAAGTTATTCTAATAGTTTGGAAATAATCACTACTCGAAAGTGCTCAAATCGCTTTAAAAACAATGCTGAAAAATGACCTTTACTCACTGTTTTGGCCATAAATTTTGATCCACAAATAATATTTTAGTGAGGTTTATCTCATTGGAAAGTAGACATCATGGGCTTCAATTTGAATACAAATTTTGCCTAATTTGAGCTTAAATTGAGTGAGTTATGACTGTTTAAAATTGAGCCAACTGGGCAGTCCGATTTTTTGGGTTTTAAAACTTCATTTTAAGGGCCCAAAACATAATTTTTTGATGTGGGCCGGCCCATGGACCCTTGAGAACGTCCAAAGATCATTAAAAATTCTAAAAACCCTAATTTTAACTTATAAATACTCATCTTATGCCTCCAATCAAAACCCTAGCTAGAGAGATCCATTTTTTAGCCTCCATCTTCTCTAAAACCCTAATTCTCTTTTCTAAAACACACACACATCACCTTTTCACGTTTTTTACAAATTAAAAAAAAAAATCTCTTTAGTTAGTTCTAAGGCAGAAACCATTTTCCCAATTTGATTTCTCAAAACCCTTTTCAAAACTAATCTTGATTTTGAGTTGTGATTACCTATAAACTATTGAAATCTTCTTTTACCTTGATATCCCATTGAAGCTTGTTGTGTAGGCATTGAGGGCCAGTTAAATATCAATCAAGTATGTATTCCATAGCAAGATGAGTCTCTCTTCATGGCTTTTCCTTGATTTGGTTCTTTTATAATTTGTGTTTTTGTTCTTCTTAGTTAATTTATATGTTATTCATGCTTAGAAATATGTTTTGTTTTGTTTTGTTTTGTTTTATTTTATCTCATCATGTTTTGATTGGAAAGTTGATATGATTTGATATATTGATGAATATGTTTTAATGTGTTAAGTGTTGCTCTTGTTTATTGTTAGATCCAATGCATGTTTAGGAATAGATTTTGTTTTGTTTACCTTTGATATTTGTTCTTAGTTTAAGTTATGTAGTTTTTATGTTTTAAAGCATGATAAGTTGTTAGATTTATTGTTTTGAAGTCTTAGTCTGTTTTTTGTGTTGTTGTGTTCATGGCTAGGGTTTATGGGCTGAAATCCACGTGCACATAATCTTGGTTGCATGCGCAAGCTAGATTATGCATACGTAGGTTTGATCATGCGCACGTATATCACTACCCAGGAACCCTAGTTTGAGTTTTCTACTTTGTTTTATTCATTTGTTTCACACATTATGCCTCTGTTTTAATCCCTTTTTATAGGTATGAGTCCTTGTTCTATGTTTGTTGTTTATTTGTCTTTCACATGATTAAATTAGGATTTATCTTGAGTTTCTTTGTTTTGATGCCATGAACATGCATTCACATGTTCATGCATTTATGCCATAAGTGCTGAGATGCAACAAGGTAAGTAAGGTAAGTCATGGATTCACATAAACATGTATCTTTGAATATGATTTTTCTTGATGATGGAGATAAACATGTTTTTTGGTTGAGTTCTTCTAAAAGTATAGATGCAATCACATGTTTGCTTGGATTTTTCAATGCCTATGTGCTGCCTTGGATATGATATGTATGATAATAACATGCTAAGGTTTATGTTATGCCATGATAGATGTATAATTAGGTCATTTTGGGATGATTGATGACCTGTTGATTGTTAGATGTATGCTAGTGTGTGTGTGAGTATAAATGCAACATTGAATGTACCTTTAATAAGGTCAAGACATAAAACAAAATGAGAGGAAACCAACCTTAAGATTGAGCGGTTTTAGTTGCCTAACACCTTCCTAAGACCGTACCTTAACTTCAAACCTATATCTCTGGTAGTAAGACCAAAAGGTCCTTCCTTGAAAGGACGCTATATATATGGTTCCTATAGACCATTGCAAAAACTAGGTGGCAACTCCCCCATGTGTCCACAGCTTTCTAGCTAGAATATATTGTGGCCTTCCTCTCAAAGTTTATGAATCTCTCATCATTTTAAGCCGTTACATGCAACAAAGAGTCCAAAGACTAAGGAGATTCTTATTGACTTTGTAGGATCTTGGATGCTAAGTCCACAGTATATTTGTTACCTTAAACCCAAGGCTTTCTTTTTCAAGTAGCCTTTGATTTTGGGCTCATGATAGCAACTAGGCTATGATCCTACGAACCTTTCAAGTTAAGATATACCTTTGGATTTTGGGATAAGCCTCCTATATGTGAGAACTTTATTTCTTTTTATCCCATTGTCTTTGGGTATGCCATAACTTTTGGGTCATCCTTTTAAATTTTGCATCTTTTATTTTTCCTTTAAGATTAGTTGAACACAAGATATATGTTTGAACAAACAAGAGATATAAAGGGTATCCTCTTTTGATAGGATTTCTCTAAGTGTGGGTAAGCTCCTTAAAGCTAAAGGGATAGATCAATAGGTCACTCATAACTAGGTGGGCCATGATTCCAACCTTAGGCCTAAATGGACTGTAATGGATTGGTGACAAACCGTTAATGTACTCAAAGTCCATTATAGGCAATACCACGAATTGTAAGTTAATGGGATGAACTTCGGAAGATTTTGGCCCGAATGGAGCCTCCACCTTACCACTCATCACCAACCATGGCAAAGGAACAAAAGAACCAAGTAAAAGTGTGTGCAAACAATATTAAACAAGCCTTTATCAAGATTAAGAAATGGAACACATTGGAATCAAAATCTCTATCCCCAATAAAGTCATCACTATGGTGCAAGTACCCGTGACATGGTGTCATCCTCTCCTTCATAGGAAGTACACCTTGGCCTATGGTGGACCATGGTGGAAGGTGTAAATGGAGTCACCACCTAGTTTAGGTCTAGGAACCATAAATATAGTGCCCTTTTGTGGAATGACTGATCTTTACTAGAGCACGTGTTCGGAGTTTAGGTATGGGGATGGGAAGGTGTTAGGCACCCAACCCCACCCGACTTGTAGGTAAGCTTTCACTCATTGTGTTCTAAGTCTTAATCTCATTAAAGGCATATTTAACAACATGTTATTCTAAGTCACACACACTCTAGCATGCATCTAAAGCAATCAACATGGCATAATCATCCCCAAACCTAGCATTCATCTATCATGGCATGTAAGCATATTGTTAGGTTCTAAATGTTTAGAACAATTGGCAAATCATGAACACAAACTTTTCTAGATATAGATCTTAGAGTCTATAGGTTTTATTAGACAATGCTCAAGGTGATTCAAGTCAAGATTCAAGAACATACAAGCCGCAAGAAGAAGGTTTCATATTCTGCCTGGTTCGATCGATCGAAGAACAGGCTCGATCAATCAAAAATCGTATCTGCAGAATTTTAAGTCGGCCCAAATAGCAGCTTAAGCCCATTAAGGATTAGGGTTTCAGATCTACTTCTCCCACTATATAAAGGAAACCCTAAGCCACGTTTTTTAGAGCTTTTGAGAGAGAGAGAGAGAGAGAGAGAAGAGTGTGCCTCTTTTGTATCTAGGGTTTTGTACCCAAACCTCTCTAAGTCTTTGTTGCTAATATTTGCAGTTTGTGTGAATCTCTTGTGAGATCTTTGAGGAGCTTTCCTTCACATAAGCTTAGACTTTTCAAGGTAGAGATAGTATCAACATCTTGATGATCAACTCAGTTGCTACCATTGGAGCTTAAAGAATAACAAGCGTGGGTGCTTGTAGTTGATTGGAGAATCCAAGAAAGAAGGAGTCCGTGGATTCGGAGCTTGCACGTGGTTGTGTCAGTAAGTTCTACTGGTGGGTAGCATTAGGAAGTCAAGCGGGGAGCTTGTAAGTCCTTTTGTATGAATTTCGATTATTTCGCATAGTGGATTCAGGTTTACCTTGAGGATAGTTAGGTCAAATCCTCCCCAGGTTTTTACCATGTGGTTTCCTGGGTCATCATATAATTGTGTTATTTATTATTCCGCTGCTTTATATTCTTGATATGATTATGTGTTTGTGATAACCTAGAATTGCTTAATTTAACTAAGTTAATCACTTGGATAATTAACTAGGTTAATCTGGTTGGTTTAAAGGGTCTAAATTTCTATCAAGTGGTATCAGAGCGGGTAGCTCTTCTTGTTGTAGATCTTTTGATCTAAGAGCTGATCCTTGACCCCTGTTGTCATGGATAATTTGAAATGTCTTTCTGCTCATGTTTGTGATCATTTGAATAAAAAAGACACTGTTGTTTCTGTTGATTTTTTTAATGCTTTTGAAACTCTTCGTAAGGAATTATCTAAATCTTTGAAAATTTCTAAGAAATTCAAGGAAGAGTTAAAATTGACTAATCTTGAAAAAGAGGAATTGATTATGAGATTGGATGAGTCTAATAAAAAGAATGAATTTTTGAGAAATCAAATTTCCTCTCAAGATGAGAAGATGAAAAGCTTGGAACAAGAGTTAGTTGAATCTAAAACTAAAATTGAAAATTTGACTAGTACCAAGCCTGCTGTTGATAACAGAAGTGTTTCTGTTCCTCTTAAGCCTAAGACTGAGAAAGTTTATATCCCTCCTTTCAAGAGGAATAATAAAGAGAAGGCTTATTTTGCTAGGTTAGACAAAGGTAAAAGTTCTGATGTTAACGCTAAAGTTTCTAAACCTATGTCTAAACCTGCTGCTAGTGTGCAAAAGAAATATGTTTTTGTGCCCACATGTCACCTTTGTGGTATTATTGGTCATATTAGACCAAACTGTTCTTTGTTGAGACAAAAACCAAAATCTAAGAATAGATTTACTGTTAGGAATACTGACGTTCCTAAATTTGTTCCTGTTTGTCACTTTTGTGGTGTCTTCGGTCACATTCATCCTAATTGTCATAAATTGAAATTTAAGCATTCTGTGTTTCAATCTAGGATATGTGATGAGATTTCTCCTGCTATAAGTCCATATAAATTATTTTATATGCTTTTAAAAAAATTGAGCTTGTTGGCTTGTGAAAGGAATTTGCAGCATTTTAGTCTCTCTCAGAAGATTGGTGTAATTCCTCAAATACACTATGCCTCTCATGGATTTTCACCTACAAAGCCGAAGACTTGTTTATGTATCTTGTTTAGCTTGGATGAGCTTATTTTATTGCACTTTACTAGTTTGAGCTTTGTAATGCATGTTGTGTGGGAAAGATGTTTATGGTGTTTATCACTTTGTCTTAATCTTGAAGTCACATGTTATTTGACTGTTGGACTTGATCCTTTTGAAAAATGCATAAATAACCATCTCACCACTGTTCACTAGTCAATCATGAAAACCTTAGTGCGTATCTTAAAATTCTATGCTCGAGAAAGTGTAGCACATGCACAAAAAGAACATAAGATGTAGCCTCAGTTTAATTGCTTAATGCTTAAAATTGGTGTGTACTATTAGGCTTGATGCCAAATCACATAATTAAAATTGGTGTGTACATTATGAGGCAAAATTCAAGAAACTTATATGATTGCAAGCTTATGTTCTAGGAGGTGAGGGAGTTATAGGATGTAAATCTTTAGGTGATAGTCTTTTTTAAATTCTATGTGATGAATTTTGTAGACTTTGTGATTAATTGCTATTCACATATCATCTCACATGTATATCAAGCTTTTGCTAGTTGCACACACTATACAAGTTACTCTTCGTTAAACTTGGAACATTATATTATGTATGATTTTATTGTGGCCATCCAAGATTAAAAGTTCCTTGATTTTAATGCAAAATGTGTTTAATGTTTGCGCTTTAAGGACAAATTGATTGAAAATCTTGATTTTGGAAGATCTGGGTTGAATTCAAGTATTTTTGAAAAACTTTTCGTCTCATACTCATGCATTTTTTTATAAAACAATGTGCTTTGAGGAGTTTATGCATTAAAATGCTCTGTTTTCAAAAATCTGATTTTTCCAGACTTTCAATTGATCGAACCTGTTTTTCGATCAATTGAAATTGCGATTAAAATTTTTGGTTTGAGTCTGCCTGACTCGATTGATGTTCGATCAATCGAAATTGAAAAATTTTCAGTTTCTATGTTTTTGACCAAAAAAATTTTTCATGCATCATTTGTGTTTAGGATTCACATGCATTGCATTGTTTTTGTATCCATCTTGCAGTTTTGCAGTCATATCTCTCATTGTTTTCACACATAACATGCATACACTTTGCTAAATTGGGTACTTAACTTGATTTAAAAATTGATTGATTAATTTTTGAGTTTTGTACATTCTAGTATATACTATTTCTTATGTGTAACTGCATAAATTTTTTTTAAAAGATATGATGGATAATCAATGTGCAAATATTTTCTTTACTCATGCAACTGTTTATGAGTCACATAGTGCCATGTTTGCATTTTATTGAAAGAGAGATTTTTTTTTTTAATGTGTATCCTTTGATGGAAATAAGAGATGAACGCAGCGGAAAAAAAGTTTTAAACGGATCTACTTCATTCGATATTGATAACACGTACTAAGTAAATTTCAGAATTTCAGAACAAGAGATCATACCTTGAAGCGGTGAATTTCAAAACAAAGATTGAAGCACTTGGGACTACTTTTAATCTTCACTCCAATTCCACTAACGCCCAAGATGTGTGGTCTCTCAATTGGTAACAAAGGGATGACTAGTGAGTGACAAAAACTCACATGCACACCATTTCACAATGATGTTTCTTGCATCTGAAAATCTGAACGTTTTTCCCTTTGTATCTAACCAACTTATCTAATTGGGCTGACCTTTTGGGCCTTACCAATTGGGCTTAAGTGTGTGGCTTGGAGTGGGACCAAAAGGGACCAATAAGACACTAGCTCCAATGGGCCTTGGGCTTTACTGTCAACTCTTGACAAGTCCAAAGTTACCATTAACTATATTTAATACCACTATATAAATATAGTTGCACTCTAGGTCTTATCTATAAATTATATCCCAAGACTTTATTATACATGCAACCCCTTCATAAAATATTCGTAGTAGTACAAAGTCATTAATGTAGACTGCCACTTTGTAAATTACTACATCTTGATCCTTAAGTACCCGATTTAATCCTTTAAGTTATTCATCATATATTTATGAAAACTAATTTCATAAATATATACTTTATTAACTACTTACTAAAGTGGTTAGGCCTAACTCTCTGAATAACAAACCCATTAAACTTATCTCAAGGGAATATTTTATATCTCCGTTAAGAGACTATGAATTCCATCTTGAGAATATATGTTCCATCAACACTAAATGTGGCTGCCCAATATACTGAGGTTTTGACCGTTACTTTAGATCTCACTCCTGATATATCAAAGCAACCTACACCTTATAATCAGGTCCATTATTCTCTCAGGATTAAGAGTTCATGCAAATGTAAGTCGTGAAATTTATTATTCATTTGACAGTCTTTAGGAGAATAATAAATCTCACAGCGGTCCAGTTCAATATGTCTTAACTCTTAAAACATATTAACACATCAACCAAAAGTCACCACTTCCATGATCAAGACAAATCATCATGATTGATATGTTATAGTCTTTGCAGATGAAAAGCCCAATTTCATCACCGACTACGAACTATAATTCTGAGTTTACAAAGAACTTGTGATTTATATCTTCTGTGACTCTTCACATAAATCACATACTATGCATCTCATGGACTATATGATAATGTCCGAATATTCATGTTACCATTATTTCAGATAAAAATAAAACAAATTCATTAAACACAATATTAAGTCATACATAATGTCATACACAATGTCAAACTTAATATCATACATAGCATAATACAATAGGATTTAAGGGCACTAATCCTAACATCCTTAACTTAGTTTTTTTTTTTAAACTTGGTTTGTGTCTTTTTATTTATCCCCACCCCCCTTTATTTTTCCCCAAAACTGTTTTTCCCAAAACTTGTTTTGTTTTTCCTATTTTTATAGGGGGAGAAAATTTTTTTAACCTTTGTGGTTCTTAGGGGGAGTTGTCTCTATTTTCTCTTACTCTGTTGCATATATTTTCTGTCTACCTTCTGATTAGGTAGTCTTTGTCAATACATGACAAAAAGGGGGAGACATAGATGACCTGTTTGTTTTGTTTAGGGGGAGAATATAAAAACTTTTTTATATGTTTCTTGTTTCACTTCTTATTGATTTATACTTATGAGTTCTTCATTGGTATATGTCTTTATTTTGTGTTATGTGAAATCAAGAATTTATTTTTGTTTACTTGTATTTTCCACACACGCGATTATGCATTTTGTTTAGTGTTTCAGGAAATATACAGGTTGATTCAATTGAGCTGCTGTCTATACTTGCAACTGATGGATAGTAGTTAGGTTGAATTTGTTGTAATGGGCATTTTATTGTATTGGGTTGTTCTTATATTTGAGCATTTCATTTTGTATGAAAGTTTTTTCACGAATTGCCAAAGGGGGAGTTTGTTAGGTTCTAAATGTTTAGAACAATTGGCAAATCGTGAACACAAACTTGTCTAGATATAGATCTTAGAGTCTATAGGTTTTATTAGACAATGCTCAAGGTGATTCAAGTCAAAATTCAAGAACATACAAGCCGCAAGAAGAAGACTTCATATTCTGCCTGGTTCGATCGATCGAAGAACAGGCTCGATCAATCAAAAATCGTATCTGCAGAATTTTAAGTCAGCCCAAACAGCAGCTTAAGCCCATTAAGGATTAGGGTTTCAGATCTACTTCTCCCACTATATAAAGGAAACTCTAAGCCACGTTTTTTAGAGCTTTTGAGAGAGAGAGAAGAGTGTGCCTCTTTTGTTTCTAGGGTTTTGTACCCAAACCTCTCTAAGTCTTTGTTGCTCATATTTGCAGTTTGTGTGAATCTCTTGTGAGATCTTTGAGGAGCTTTCCTTCACATAAGCTTAGGGTTTTCAAGGTAGAGATAGTATCAACATCTTGATGATCAACTCGGTTGCTGCCATTGGAGCTTAAAGAATAACAAGCGTGGGTGCTTATAGCTGATTGGAGAATCCAAGAAAGAATGAGTCCGTGGATTCGGAGCTTGCACGTGGTCGTGTCAGTAAGTTCTGCTAGTGGGTAGCATTAGGAAGTCAAGCGGGGAGCTTGTAAGTCCTTTTGTATGAACTTCGATTCTTTCGCATAATGGATTCAGGTTTACCTTGAGGATAGCTAGGTCAAATCCTCCCCAGGTTTTTACCGTGTGGTTTCCTAGGTCATCATATCATTGTGTTATTTATTATTCCGCTGCTTTATATTCTTAATATGATTATATGTTTGTGATAACCTAGAATTGCTTAATTTGACTAAGTTAATCACTTGGATAATTAACTAGGTTAATCTGGCTGGTTTAAGGGGTCTAAATTTCTATCACATATATCTCCAATGGCAGAAACATCACAAGGCAAATCAGTATAAACATGTTTTAGCATCTAAACATCAAACACATGGTATTTAACCAAGCACATTCATGTTCATCATCCATATCATACTCATCATCCAAACTAAATGAATGTTCATGTGATTATGCATGACTTACCTCGCTTATCTCATTGCATCATAGCAACTATGCATCAATGCATGTTCATGGTGTATGAATGTTCATGGTATTCAAACAATCTAAAATGCTAATAAACAATCAAAGAGATGAAACAAAACAAAACAAGATAAAATAAAGTGGCGGAGACTTAAAGACACATAAACCAGGTTAAAACAGAGGCTAAACATGTAAATAAAACAAAGGTGCAACAAGCAGGAGTGAATTGGAGTTTCTATGCAAGAGTATGTCGGTGCATACATAGGGCATGCATACGAAGCCCATCTGCATGTGTACGCATACTCGTATGCAATATGCACATGCATACACACCTAAGAACCCTAATCTGGTAACTGCAGATTAGAAACACAAAAACAAGAAACCTAGCAGCCTAACATGCTCTAAATACAAACGTAAATTAAACCTAGACTAAACAAACATATTAAGAACACATAAACTCATATAAAAACTTAAAGAAACAAAGAAAAATCAAAGAAGAGCGAAGAGCCAAAGTTAGAAACTCTACCTCAACACTAGAACTCTTTAGAGCTTGATTTTGACCGTTCCCCTCAGTCAATCTAGTAACAACCAAATCAAAATAAGATAGTAGACTTCAGAACTCAAATATCAAGACCAAAAAAGGCCCCGATCAAATAAAATTTGACTTAAGGATGTTCTGTGAAAAACTCCCTCTTTGATTCACTATTTTCTAGTGAATCTTATGTGTTTTACCACTAAAATCCTTCCTCCTTGAAAAAGCACCTTTTATGGCTTTATATAGTTGAAAAATAGGGGTTTGGGTTGGCTCCCAAACGATGTGGGATTCATTCCAAACCAAGTTTTAAATGCAAAAAACTTTCCTTACATAGTTTCTGGAACCCTAGCATGCATACGCATGCACATGTATGTGTACGCATTCATGAAGCATGCGTACGCAAAGCTTGAGCATTTGTGTGCATACGTGTATATGCGTACGCACACCCTAGGGTTTCTGTGGCATTTCTTTTCCAAAAATAGTTTATTTTTTCCAAAAATAAGTTATATTTTCCATAAACACTTTCCTCAAGTCAATTTTCATCTAATTGGACTCTAAACCAACATTGGGCTTTAGAATTCTAACATCATTAAGGAACGGGGGTCTAAGTTGTGAGGGGTACAAAATGTGGTGTCTACAAAACCTTGCTGGACAATTTTGAGACGTACATGAAGCCAATGTCATAAACAAATCGGCATGTTCATCCATTGATCCTAGATTTCATTTCCCTTTCAATTCACATGGCACAAAAGCTTCACTCATCTTTTCAAGATAAAAAGTCAAAAACCCTTTATCTCCATTGATGGGCCAAAATCAATATCAAGTTTATTGTTAGGAAATAAATATTTTTCAACCCCAAGAAGATCAATGTAAGGATTTTGCTTCTCAAGAGATAATGTTAAAACAATTAATCTCTCTTTTGTAAAATCAACAACCTTTTGTATTTGACCAAAGAAAGGCTCATCATCATCTTCCAAAACTTGTTTTCACAATTCGCAATCTTCATCAAGGTACTTGTTATAGATTGGTGGAGGATTCCAATACATAGTAACATATTCTACTATTCTTTAAAGCATTTTTCATCACATTCAAATATGTTTTGAATACAACAATCCATTGACCTCACAATAGTAGATGAATAGAATATTTTGGAACAAATAACTTGGACATATCCACAAGAAAGACTTACTCTGAATATAGTTATAAATTTCATTCCATTCTGCTTGAAACGGCCGAAACTTTTATTCCAATTAGTTAATCGATACAAATCACCCCTATGTTCCATCTCGTTATATATTCTAACCCATTTCGCTCCACTCCACTCCACTAAATTTCCCTTGGTATGGTGATTTAGTCCAATATGTAAATGAATCATTATTTTTTTTTCCTAAACCCATTTTTTTACTACCTCACTTTCATATAACATTTTAATATTATTTTCCTTTAACAATGTGTTTTTCTTGTTTACTTTACTCACATATGACATGGTTTTTTCTTCATTAATATATTTTTTTCTTTACTTATATATGACATGTTATATAATTATATTATTTAATGACCATATTAAGAATCTACATTATTTGATTTTGAATTATAATTTGATGTGGTATATTATAAATAAAAAATAAAAAAAAAATCATTTGTTATATATATATAGTTTTAGCAATAACCTTGAAATGGTACGTCGAAATTGACTAATATCAAAATGTTTTGTTCCAATAAACAAATTGAAACAGTGTCTAAAACAATATTAAGAACATTGGCCTTGATACCAATTTGGTACCAGAGAAAAAAGGATGGAAAAAATGACAAGAAATAGGACTTAGATGCTAATATAGCAAGCTCACCACCAAGGGAAAAACCAATGAAATACAGAAAATTCACCACCCAAAGGGAATTACCAAGGATACAAGGATAACAAACTCACCACTAATGGAATTAAGCCAAACAGATACAGAGAATAGAATACAAGAATTTATTTATAATCACTCTCCTAATCTTATTTCTCGGTCTAGCCAACTAGCTACATATAGGGTTTGTTTGGTTAGGCATTTTGGGATACTAAAGTGCATTTATAAAATCTAAAATTCTGTTTCACAACAACAAATCCTCATAACTTTTTTACAAACGCTCATTTAAACCCAAAAAACTGTTTTGCAACAGCTTAAGTAAACGCACCCATAGTGCTTAGAACTTCCCTCTGTTCATGGGGGAATTAAACGACTACAAGATTTCCAAGACATAGAAAATAAGAATGCAAATAAATGATATAGTATTTCCCACAATCAGCATACTTCAAGATTGACTAATTAAATGCATTAAGACTTGCAAGATTGACTAAATAGATGTTGTAGGATCAGCCTCAATGAGCTTTGACTAGCAACACAAACTACGGATAATAAGGCTGGTATGGGCCCTCATGTCCAGATTACAAGATTCCTCTATTTGGGCTTGTAAGAAAACTAGGGTTGTTAGACCTATTGACTCTTTATTGAACATTCCCTTGTCAAGAAATACATGAACTAGTTCTATTTTATAGCAGGGAGAGGGGCAAACTAGTAATTAACAAAAAACAAATGATAAATATTTTAAGTATATATTAAAAATAAGTGGATCAGGTTGGCTTAGATAGATATGTGAATATATTGACCCAAATCTGACCCAACCCGAAAAATGAAAACCCGACCCAATCCATCAACCCCAGAAACTAACCTAACCTGGCAAATTGGGACGGTTTTGGTGGGTAACTTTCCTCTAATTTTTTTAAAGCATACTCGTAGCTTCCTTTTGTGGATGAAGCTGAATTTATTTTATTTTATTTAACCCCTGAAAAAAAAATAAACAGAAGAGTCAGTCAGTTGTAGAGATCTTACTTTGACTGACCAGCGACCATAATAATCTCAAAGAGTAACTAATGCTCGAAGACCTAGATGGCATGGGAACCACAGAAGCACAAGTACTCACTAGTTGGATGAACTTGAAGTATATTGATGTCTGAATTGCCAGGGTATCTATTTTATTTTTTTACAGACAACTTGAGCTTAATTTAAGTCATTGACAAGACTTAATCTAGTCATATAGGAAAAAAACTGGTACATTTAAAATTACAAGAAAATTTTTTAGTTTTGTTTCTACTACAACAAAGCTGAATGGCCGACATGTTGGCTGTTTTTTATTCCAGATTGCCCATTGCTTGAACTTGTAGCGGTTAAAGGCCCGTGAGAGCTTACTTCTTGTACTTTTATGGGCTATGCCTTATTAGCCACTCGTTCCTAAATTATATATTTAAAACGTCAATTTGCTTTGGATGATTTCCTTCCCCACGAGGGATTTGGTCTCTGTGGGTCCCTTTCTTCACATGTCCCGAAAGTGCTACTCCCATGAAAGTCCAAAGCCAATCAGGGAACCTATATGCTGAAAGCATTGCTTCTTGATTTGCAGGGCCTGTCACCTAGACGAGACAAACCTCTACATTATCTTTTCTATTTGTTATACCAACTTGTATTCCCTTGATTGAAGAAAGAAATTTTGCGCCTTTTCCTCACTAAAAAAAAGTAAAGTAATGCTTTGGTTGGTTAGACAAAACAAACAGATACCAACATGAGTGACACGTTGTAATTTATACTATCGACTACAAAGTAATGTGTCATGCACTCACAAAAATGTAAATTCAAATATTCATTTATAAGTAAGACTTGGTACAGTGCTTAGGTACTGTTCCTTAGGTTTTTCTCTTAAAATTTTATCATGTGGCTTTTTTCTCACAGATAGAAGTGTATTTTTTAAGTTAAATAGTCACATGACAGAATCTTAAAAAAGAAACTTAAGGAACAGTGCTTAAAGTACTGTACATAAGTTTTGTCCTTAATTTATTAGGATGTTAATGTTCACCGATAATATTTATTACCAAGTTAGTTTTTAAATATTTTGTAGTAAAATTTGTAGTAGTTCACTATTTTCTTCAATAAATACCAGAGCAGCTCTTACTCAAAAAGGGTGTTTTTATTTTTCCTTTTTCTTTTTCTTTTAAAATTTTGCTCCTTAGGGAAGCACCGGCAATGATGCTCTAAATAATCCACACATGGTTTTGATTCTGTTGATCATTTACTACAAAAAAGTATTGCAGGCATTGCCCCACTATATTATTGCACAGTGCATATATAAATGTTCTTTCCTTTCTCTTCTACCAGCACATATCATTCAGCATTTCTCACTGTCCGTGACACAAACATAGTTTTCTTTTCTTGGTTTCCTTAATGCAAATCAGCTATGCCAGAGTTCTATGATTTGCAAATCCACATCAATGGTGAACAAAAATTCTTTCTGAATGAGGTACTCTAAAAGCTCTATCAATAGAATTTTTTTAATTAAAATTTTGAAATTTCTTTTTTGAGGTGTCTAAGTTTCATTTGTGCAGAAGATTGTATCAAAATATTCTGCAAGGTTGAAGAAAATGATTGACCAAGAAAAGAGAAGAACCAAGACCAAGAAATTGGGTATTGAAATCGATGACTTCCCAGGAGGTGCAAATGGGTTTGAACTGGTTTGTAGATTTTGTTACAACAATGGTAAAATCTCAATCACAGTTTCAAATGTGTCCCTTTTCTACTGTTGTGCAGTCTTTCTTGGGATGACTGAGAAGGTTTCAACCTGCAATCTCTTGCAACAAACAGAGACCTTTCTAGCGGGAATGTTTTACTGGTCATGGATTGACATACTTGTATGTCTTAAAAGCTGTTTTCCAATCTTTGCACATGCAGATTCATCTGGCCTTGTTCAAAAGCTCATCTCTGCACTATTATTAAAGATTGCTCAAAATTCAGATACAAACTTCATTACTTCATCTTCTTCGTCTTCATCTTCTCCTGAAACTGCATCTGGGTATAGACTCTCTTCCTCGTCCAAATCTACTCCTGATTTAATCAAGTCATCTTCATCAAGCAAAGCATGGTGGTTTGAAGATTTGGCTGTTTTGCCACCAAATATCATTGAAAAAGTCATTCAGAGTTTAGGGGCTTATGGGCCTGATAACAACAGTTTGATACTAACAAGATTCCTCCTTCATTACCTGAAGACTGCAGCTCAAAGCAAAGCAATTAATCAATTATATTCAAAGTGTGAGTATGGTGGTCTTGCAGATACAGCTATTCATGGTGTCGTCACAGTGGGGAAAGAAGCATTTTCTTGCAGAGGGCTGTTGTGGATACTAAGAATTGTCTCTGGTTTTGGTCCTAACAAAGACTACAAAGTTGGGTTGGAGAAATTAATTGGTGGAATGCTTGACCAAGCAACATTAGATGACTTGCTGGTCTCTGGCCATGACAGGGCTGTTTATGATGTTAATTTAGTTTTAAGATTGATTAGGGCATTTGTTAATAGTGATGGAATTTCCATCCACAAGATGAAGAAAGTTGGTAGGTTGATTGATAAGTATTTGGGTGAGATATCTCCTGATCAGAACCTTAAGATCTCTAAGTTTCTTGGAGTAGCAGAAAGTTTACCAGATTCTGCCAGAGATCGCTTTGATGGGGTCTACAGAGCCGTCGATATTTATATTCAGGTGAATATTTTCATAACCTTCTCTTTGTTTCCATTCTTAGCAAGTATTGCCATATCATTGAACACTTTAGGTAGAATATAAAACCAAACCATATACAATCAAAGATAAAAATAATATATTAAGACAAAATCTTTTGGATGCGCAAGCAAGTTCTCTTTCAATATTTCTTAATTCCAATCTGGGTAGAAAGAGTTATGAGGATATTGTGTTTGATTCTTTATCTTCTTATATTCTAAAATAAGACTTCTTCCATTCCATTTGAGTGCGTTAGGATCATTTCAGTTTGAAATGAGTGTATTTCACGTTATTTATAATTTTAGATGACATGACACTGGATCATTGTCAAATCTAGTAATTTAAAATCTTAATGTGAAATGGACTCTCTCTTTAACTGGAGAGGATTCCTCATTGGTCTTAAGTAAAGATAGTAATGGGTATACTATCTTCCATATGCAAGCTAGATATACACCCTATTAATTTTTCTCATCTGTTCCAAAAATTAGTTCCATTGTGGCAGTTCTACCTCTATCTAATGGATAAGATAAGAGTATGCAAACTATTTCTGTGATTTTTTTTTTTCGCTAAACAAGTGGTTCTTTACATCATTATCCAATCCACCGAAAGGGGGAGACAAGAGGAGAGAAAGGATAAGGAAGTTCCTTCCGGAAGAGGGTAGGGAATGGGGGGATGTATTGCGAATTTGGGAATCAACATTAGTCAAAAATCTATGGTCCACATGTTTTGCCATATTGTCATTCTTATTCATGTGGCTTTCTTTTGGTTTCTCTCTACATGAAGCCCCGTGTATCCATAGATGTCCACATTTGCTGCTGCCATCGACAAAATATTAATTTGTCCTAACAAACAACATTTGTAATAAGTAATCTATATTCCCTTTATAATCAAAGTATTTTTAATATTTCAAGAAAAGGACAACGAGAATATGACAATCAGTTGATGTTTAGAATATAAAATTGGAAGGTCAAAAAAAAACATTTTCTCCATTTAGTCCCTGTGATTTCTAGAGGTGAAAACTTTTTCATGTTATTAATTGAATGCAATGCCCATGATTGGTGGTTGATTGTTACATTCCTTTATCTTGACGGTTGAATACAGTTATATCTGTGTCACTCCCACACACATACGTTCCTGCTTCCATACTTAATTCTGACCCAGTGTTTCTATTCTTTTCTAGAATAGTGCTCGCTCTCTCTAAACTAACATGGTTTGTGGATATTCAGTCTCACGTAAGTCTTTCAATTGAGGAACGATCAAGATTATGTGGATGCCTTAACTATGAGAAGCTCAGCCTTGCAGTGTGTAAAGAGCTCGCAAAGAATCCTAGAATCCCTCCGAGGATTGCAGTTCAAGCACTTATATCTCAACAATCCAAAGTACCAAAGGAGTTGGATTATTGTTACAATCTGAGCACGAGCAGCACTACCCAGATGGTTTTGTACGATGACGGAGAGAATTTCTTGGAAGAGAATGAAGATATGAGACAAAACCTTACAAGGATGCAATGGAGGGTGGTAGAGTTGGAGAAAGTGTGTAGAGAGATGAAGGGTCATATGTCAAAATTGGTTAGGCATAATGTCCCGACAATTCCCAGTCACAACAGAACTTTGCCAAAACTTTGTTAAATATCTTTTCTTCACTTTGATGTGGATATATGAACATGTGTTTTGACTCTGAAATTAAGATTGTATTTAAGTGTGATTTGTAATTTAAAACGTGATAGAGTGAAGAAAATTACGGCAATCGTCAATGGATTTATTTTGAATACTTGCATGCATATATTTATGTGTGAAATCCATTGATAATGTGTGATTAATAGAACCATTCGTGCAATTCATGATCCAAGTTTTTAATATCATTTCGCTTATATCATTAGAGCATTAACATTTGGGGGTGTAAAACCCCCCAAATGGCTATTTTTAAACACCCAAACACCAAAAAACCTCTACGTCTCTATAGCTAAAAAAATTTAGCCACAAGCTACAGCAAGGTTGTATAAGTACAACCTCCTCACTGTAGCAGGTACTTATCTTTTTCTTTTTCTTTTTTTCTTTTTCTTCTCTCTCTCTCCCTCTCTCTCTCTCTCTCTCTCCATCAAATTGGGTTGTGTGTGAGATCGGGTTGTGATGGTAGTGGTGTAGTAGGTTGCGGTTTCACCTAATCTGATTCTTTTTTTCTTTTTTTTTACTTTTTTTGGATTAGGTTTTGTTGACTATTTGTAGCTAGTGGTGGTGGTGATCGATCCTAGCAGTGGTGGCTACTATTGTTAAGGTTTATTTTGCTATGGGGTTTGATTTTGGGATGAGTTTTGATTATGGGTGAAGAGAGAGAAAGAGAGAGGCAGTGAGAAGGGATTGAAGTGAAGAGAGAGAGAGTGTGTGTGTGAGGAAGAGAGAGATACTACTACGGGTGAAGAAAGAGAAAATACTTAAACCAATATAAGAAAAGCTAGGCCACTTTATGGTTAATGAAATCACTAAAAGCATCCAAGGATGGCTTGCTGGAAAGCCTTGCTCAAACTTGGCATGAAGAATCTCATACTACCTTCTTATCTCATTGTCTTGGTGGTAAAAGGTTGAATTCTGCCTCTTTATCTTATTGTCTTGGCGGTAAAAGGTTGAATTCTGCCTCTCTCTTTGTCTCAGCTAAAATGGTGATGGTAGGACACTTAAATTTCTTATGTATAGTCTAACGAGAGAGAGAGAGAGAGAGAGAGAGACTCTCTCTCTCTCTCTCTCTCTCTCTCTCTCTCTCTCTCTCTCTCTCTCAGAGAGAGAGAGAGATTTTTCTTGGATAAAGACCTCTACCATTCCCTTTGCTGTGTAAGGGTGTTTCAAGGCAATAAAGTGACCATATTTGGATAAGCGGTCCACCACCACAAGGATCACAGAAAAGTCATCTGAAGACGGAAGATCCTCAATAAAATCCATGGACACATCCTCCCACACACGATCTGGGATTGGTAACGATTGCAACAATCCAGCTGGAGTTAATGAGTCATGTTTATTGCATTGGCAAACATCACAGCGCTGCACATAATCTTGAATATCCTTCTTCATGTCGACCTAATGGAAGCTGGCAGCACCTTGTTTGCAGGTCGAAAAATTCCAGAATGTCCTCCAGTAGGAGTCCCATGAAATTTACAGAGCAAGGCGTCCTTGAATTGTGAGTTTTGAGACAAAACCAAACGACCTTTAAACCACAACCGCTCACCTCGAACTTCATACCCATGGTTACTGGATGGATTCTTGGACAAAGCTACTCGCATGGCTGTTAATTTAGAATCAGTTTGGGCTTCACGTCGGATATCTGCAAACCAAGTGGGCTGCAAGTAGGTGATGGCAAGTTTGCCATGTAAACAAGAAAAAGCATTGGCTGCCATATTCTCATGACCAAGACGATATTCAATGTCATAGTCATATCCCATTAACTTCACAATCCATTTTTGTTGGTCCATGGTGGAAATACACTACTCCAAGAGGTATTTCAAACTCCGATGATCAGTTTGGATGCGAAACCTCTGTCCCATCAAATAGTTTCTCCACTAGTTGATAGAAAGAACAATGGCCATGAGTTCTTTTTCATAAGTGGATATACCCAAAGCTTTTCCGAAGATGGCCTTGCTGTAATAAGCCACCAGTCTGCCATCTTGCATAAGAACAGCACCCAAACCAATGCCTAAGGCGTCGACTTCTACCACAAACTGTTTAGAAAAATCAAGCAGCATGAGCATTAGGGCTTAGACCATGGCCTATTTAAGGGTGTGAAAGGCCTTCTCGGCTGCGCCGAACCAACTGAAACCATCTTTCTTTAGCAATTACGTGAGTGGGGAAACCATAGCCACGGATGAATTTTCGATAGTAAACGGTTAACCCAGGGAATCCACGTAGGGCAGTGGTATTAATAAGCCCCAGCCAGCTCTCCATGCTATGAATCTTTTGTGGATTTACAGCAACTCCTATGACATTAATAACATGGCCCAAATATTCTACTTCTTTTTGGCCAATTAGACACTTAGAGTGATTGACATATAATTGATGTTTCAACAAGGTGCCCAAAACAATATCTAAGTGAAATAGATGCTCATTTCAAGTTTTGCTGTAAATTAAATGTCATCAAAGAACACTAGGACATACCATCGCAGTAGTGGTAAAAAAAAAATCATTCATCAAGGATTGAAATGTGGCCGGCGTATTGGTGAGGTTGAATGGAATGACCGTAAACTCATAATGGCAATCATGAGTGCAAAATGTTGTCTTGTGCACCATCTTCTAGCTGCACTTGGATTTGGTGATGCCTGGATTTAAGATCCAGTTTAGTAAAATATGTAGTGCCATGCAATTCATCCAATAACTCATCTATGGCCAAGATTGGATACCGATCCTTCACCGTGACACGATTCAAAGCCCTATAATCCACACAAAAGCGCCATGAGCCATCTTTCTTTTTAACCAAGAGAACTGTAGAAGAAAAAGGGCTGGTACTCGGCTGTATAATTGTTGGAAAAACACATGTTTTTATAGCATACAAAACATACGCAGTAGAAAATTAACAAATCTACTTCATTCGTAATAGATAACATGTACTAGATAAATTTCTGAATATAAGAACAAGAGAGTGTACCTTGGTGCAGTGAAATTCAAAACCAAAGATTATAAGTACTTAGGAACACTCTTAATCTTCACTCCAATTCCACTTGTGCCCAAGAAGTGTGATCTCTCAATTAGTTTATATGTATATGTTCAAGGGAGAATAAGAGAGTGTCCAACACTCACATACAAACCATTTCATTCTCTTACAAAAATTTTGTATGTTTCCCTCCTTATAACTGATTATCTAATTGGGCTAGCCTTTTTGAGCCATTCCAATTGGGATTTAGTATGTGGCTTGGAGTAGGACCAAAAGGGAATAAATAAGACACTAGCTCCAATGGGCCTTTTACTTTTCTGTCAACTCTTGACAAGTCCAAAGTTACCATTAATTATACTTAATACCACTATATAAATATAATTGCACTCTAGGCCTTATTGGGATTTAGTATATGGCTTGGAGTAGGACCAAAAGGGAATAAATAAGACACTAGCTTCAATGGGCCTTTGGCTTTTCTATCAACTCTTGACAAGTCCAAAGTTACCATTAATTATATTTGATACCACTATATAAATATAATTGCACTCTAGGCCTTATTAATAAATTATACCCCAAGACTTTATTATACATACAACAACCCCTTCATAAAATATTCGTAGTAATACAAAGTCATAAATAAAGACTACCACTCTAAAGATTACTACATCTTAATCCTTAAGTACCCGGTTTAATCCTTTAAGTTATTCATATATATTTATGAAATCCAATTTCATAAATATATACTTTAGTAACTCCTTACTAAAGTAGTTAGGCCTAACACTCTGAATAACCGAACCCATTAAACTTATCTCAAGGAAATATTTTATATCTTCATTAAGAGATTATGAATTCCATCTTAAGAATATATGTTTCATCAACACTAAATGTGGCTGTCCAATATACTGAGGTTTTGATCATGACTTTAGATCTCACTCCTAATATATCAAAGTAACCTACACTTCATGATCAGGTCCATTAATCTCTCAAGATTAAGAGTTCATGTAAATAGAAGTCGTGAGATTTATTACTCATTTGACACTCGTTAGGAGAATAATAAATCTCACTGCGGTCCAGTTCAATATGTCTTAACTCTTAAAACATATTGTTAGGGCATATGTGGTTCACTTGTTAAGAACATATGTCACTTTTTTATGTAATTGGCTAATCTTTTGACAAAATGCACTTTACTTGTAATTGGGTAGATTTAGGATGTGTTTAATACTTCAAAAAACTGTCACAAGTTCAAGTGTTAAAGCCATGCAAGTTTGTCCAAGAATCAAGTGAGAAAGTGCTGAATTTTAAAACTCGATAGCTGCTCAACACCTCCTCGACACCTGGCTATCTGTCGAGCTCTTCAACTGATTCATATCGTAATCTTGATAGTTTCTCGACAACTAGTTGATCGATCGAGAAAGTTTCTATCCCCTCGACACCTCCTCGATAGCTATACCTATCGAAGTTTAAAGCTCAACACCTGCTCAACACCTGCTCGACACCTGCTATCTGTCGAGGTTACGGGAATTCAGATTTCTGATTTTCGGCCCATGTTGACATGTATATGTAGGGTTTCTTTTTCCACAATCCTAGACCTGTATAAGACTTATTTTAGAGGCCGTCACATAAGAGAATACAAGGAGAACATATGCAAAAGGTGACCGATGCCTTATTCTCTTTAAAGAAAGCTACTGCGTCTTTACGCCTTAGGGTTTTGTAACCAAAGTGAAGAACTTTGCAGCCAACATCTTCTTCTAGTTGGTGATTAAATCGCATACTGGAATCCGCGCAATTGGTTAGTCACGTACTTGGGATTCATGCATCAAAGGGTGGCGTTCATATATTGAAGAGTTCAGAGGTTCTGAAGTGGTAAAAGGTTTCTGCTGTGAGTTCATCTACGGGGATTGTAGAGTCTAGGGACAAAAGTTTTGTACTAGATCTGAAACTTCTCTTTACTATAGTGAATTGCTTTTTAGGAAGGTTTCCCCCCAAGTTTTTTACTGTGAAATTAGTTTGTTTCATTGGTTTTCCTGGGTCATCATATCTTGTCTTATTTATTTTTCTGCTGCATGATTTTGACATGATATTGATGTTTTTTTTTATTTTAACAAGTTTTATTCAAAATAAATCTAATTAACAACTTGGGTTTAAAACTAGTTAATTCTATCAACAGGTCTAAATTTCTCAACAAGTGATATCAGAGCGCGTTCACTCTGATTGGATTAATTTCCTAAATGTGATCCTTGACCCCTGTTGTCATGGATCATGGACAATCTCTTTTGATTCCTCCTTTATTTAATGGAACTAATTATGCGTACTGGAAAGTTCGTATGAAAGTTTTTTTACAAGCTTTAGGTGAACATGTATGGCAAGCTGTTGAAGTTGGTTGGATTAAGCCAAAGGAAGCGCCGGTGGATTGGGATGATGTAACAATCATAGCGGCAAATTTCAACAGTAGGGCCTTGAATGCTTTGTTCAGTGGAGTGACCAATGAGGAATTCAAGAAAATATCATCCACGGAAATTGCCAAGGAAGCATGGACTATTCTTGAGACCACCTATGAAGATACCAAGGCAGTAAAAACTGTGAAGCTTCAAAAACTCACTAGTAGTTTTGAAGAAATAAGGATGGAGGAGGATAAGACCTTTGATGAGTTCTATGCAAAACTCAAGGATATTGTGAATTTTGCCTTCAAACTTGAAACCTTAGAGAATGTATTGCAGAATCTAAAATTATTAGAAAAATCCTTAAGTCCTTACCTGAAAGATTCCTTGTCAAGATCACTGCTATTGAAGAAGCAAAGGACATTGATCAAATTCTTTTAACTAAGCTTGTAGGGAACCTACAAACCTATGAGATGAGATTAGGCTTAATGGAAAAAGGTGAAAAAAGTAAAACCTTGGCTCTTAAGGGTATAGAGAAAGAGATTGAGGAATCTGAAGATGAAGATGAAAGTGAGGATGAGGATGAGGATCTAACTTTCATAACTGATGAGATTATCAAGCTTCTTCAATTTAGAAAAAAGGATAAGGGAAAACCTCCTAGGAAATCTAAATCCTCTAGGAAGGGCAAGAATGAGAAACCCCTTATTCAATGTCATAAGTTCAAAGGTTTTAGTCATATAAGGATAGAGTGTCCAAACTACCTCATGAAAGAAAAGACCAAGGAGTCAAAAGATAAAGAGTTGGTTGCTACTTGGAGTGATACTGAGAATGACTCTTTTGATGAGTATATGGATGAATGTCATCTCGTTATGGCCTTTGTTGCCACAACCGATAAGGTGATTGTGGAAAGTGCTAGTGATAGTGAGGATTCTTCTGATGATGAAATACCTAAGAAGATGACCCTTCAGGAAGCCTATGATAAGTTATATACTGAATTCATAAAATCTTAAAAGACTTCTCGTCTTTGTAGAAAAGAGCTTAATGAGGTAAAAACTGAAAAAACTAATCTATTAGTCAAATTAGATGAGACTACAAGGTTAGTTGAGACTTTTATTGTGGAGAACACCTCATTAGAAGAGAATGTCAAGAATCTTGAGGTTGAGCTTAGTCAAGCTAGAACTCAAATAGAGAGGATGTCTAGTGCAAAACTTGATGAGGTATTAAGTGCTCAAAAGCCTAGTTCTGATAAGACTGGCTTAGGATATGTTGTTTCCTCCAGCCCCCCCTCTTCCATGGCTTTTGGATCAAAGACTATCTTTGTGCCCCAATCTGAGAAAGGTGATAAAGGTATGAAATCCAAAACTGTTTTGACTAATTTTAAATCCTTTGTTAGACCTCATGTTTGTCAGCATTGTGGTCTTTCTGGACATATTCATCCTAATTGCTTTAAGTTGTATCCTCATAAACAATTTTTCAAACGGTCACAGGTTTCCTCTCAAGGACCTACACCTTTGTTTAGAAAGTTATTGAAATCTTTGAGCTTTTTAACTCAATTTCGAGAGAATTTTAATTCTTCTATGTCCTTTAGTAGACATACTAGGACACGTGCCTTTTCATCTTCATGGCCAAAGACTCGTGCTATGTGAGTGAGAAAGGAGCCTAAGACTTAATTGTCTTTTTTGTTTGTCGTCTGCTTTAATTCTTTCTATTTAAAGTAGGACTCTTTTTGCTTGATTTCTTATCTGTTTTTGGAATCATGCATCTGCACCTTTCTATCATGCCTTCATGCATATGCATCTTTCTTTCTGCTTTCATGTTGTCTATCTGTTTTTGTTTGGTTGTTTTGTTTTTAATTTGTTTTGTTTTCAAAATAAAAATAAAAAGGAAAAATCTGAAAAGTACAAAAACAATGTGTGTTTTGTGTACATTGGTACTTGTGTACCTTGAATGGTCATTGAAATAAAGTTTTCTAAACTTTGTATCTTTTGTAGCTTAGATGGGCATCTCTATGCACAACTAAGTAAGTGAGCTTTGTGGCTTGTGTTTGTGATGAGTACGATTAAGTTATCTCTTGTACTTAACACTCGTATCACTCTTTTTGATGGGAAGGACTAAAAAATTATAAGAAAAAGACATAAATAACCATCTCACCACCGTTGCCCGCCAATCATGAAAGACATTTGTATGCTTCGGCATAGCAAAAGTGTGATGTCAATGACATTTGTGTGCTTCAGCATAGCAAAATTGGAATGTCAATTATCATTGGGTATTTCTTTTCTCTCTCTTATATGCTCATGCACGATATGCTAAATAAAAGAAAAATATGCAAAGAAAAATAAAAAACAAAATGATCAAAAATGCTTTTATATATGATTGCAAGTGTGTATTCTAGGAGATGTGGGAGTTATAGGATGTACCTCGAAGGTGATAGTCCCCATCAAACAGTTATGATTGTGTGTGAGTTAAAGTGATTTTTTCATATCTCAAATCGTCATAACATGTAAACGCTTATGCAATCTTACATGTTTTTCACACACAACACGCAATATTTTTTGCTACTCTTGATACATGTGCAGGTACAATGTGATTTGGTCATCACAAGGTATTACTTATGTTAATATATATTCACTAAACTGTCTTAACTTGTTTTTGAAATATAAAATTAGTTAGACTTGTTTAGTGTGTGTGTGTGTGTGTGTGTGTGTGTGTGTGTTTTTGGGATCTATGTGCTTAACATTTTTTTTTAAGAGATTTCTCTTTCACATGTTTTGCATCTTTCTATTATCTTATCATCCATAGCATCTTGTTTCATTACATTCATGCATTTTTATGAATTTCTCATGCCCCCTTGATCATTCTTGATCATCTTTATGTTTCTCAGGTGAAGTTTTCTAACTTGTTATACCCTTTGTCAATCATGACAAAAAGGGGAAGAAATTATGGAGAATATGTGGTTTCTTTTTAGAAGATTCTACATGTTAGGGGGAGAAATATATTCCTTTATAAGGGGGAGATGTGTCTCATTTTGTTAGGGGGAGTGCTTACCTCCTTCTTCTTGTACCTTGGGTCTTGTGACCATATTTACATACGTTGTGCTTATCTTTTATATTTATATGCTGATGTATGTCTCTTCACCTAACTTTACATGTGTTGTTTCTTTTCTATCTTTATACACATGTTTCTTATTATGTGTATGCAATTAATTATTTTTGTTTCACACTAAGATGACTTTATGAGTTTTGTTTAAAGTGTTTCAAAAATACAGGTTGTCAAAGTCTACTTGCAATAAACTCTTTTCTTGCAAAGTTTTTCAAGAGTTTGTGTTAGAATAAATTTTATTGTATTCAACAAGTGAATATGAGTAGAGTGATTTATGATTTCTCTCATATATTCATTTGTTTGTTGTGATTTTGTCACGAATTGCCAAAGGGGGAGATTGTCAGGACATATGTGGTTCACTTGTTAAGAATGTCATTCTTTTATGTAATTGGCTAATCCTTTGACAAAATGCACTTTACTTGTAATTGGATAGATTTAGGATGTGTTTAATACTTTAAGAAACTATGTTTCAAGTTCAAGTGTTAAAGCCATACAAGTCTGTCCAAGAATCAAGTGAGAAAGTGCTGAATTTTAAAGCTTGATAACTACTTTTTCACCTCCTCAACACTTGGCTATCTGTCAAGCTCTTCAGCTGATTCTTATTGTAATCTCGATAGCTTCTTGACAGCTGGTTAATCAATTAAGAAAGTTTCTGTCCCCTCGACACCTACTCAACACCCCCTCAATAGCTGTATATGTCGAAATTTAAAGCTCAACACCTGCTCGACACCTGCTATCTGTCGAGGTTATGGGAATTCAGATTTCTGATTTTCGGCCCATGTTAACATGTATGTGTAAGGTTTCTTTTTCCACAATCCTAGACCTATGTAAGGCTTATTTTAGATGCCGTCACATAAGAGAATACAATGAGAATATATGCAAAAGGTGACCGATGCCTTATTCTCTCTAAAGAAAGCTACTGCGTCTTTACGCCTTAAGGTTTTGTAACCAAGTGCTTCTGGATCTTCATTGTTGATGAAGTGAAGAACTTTGCAGCTAACATCTTCTTCTAGTTGGTGATTAAGTCGCGTACTAGGATCCGCACAATTGGTTAGTCACGTACTTGGGATTCGTGCATCAAAGGGTGGCGTTCATATATTAAAGAGTTCAGAGGTTCTAAAGTAGTAGAAGGTTTCTGCTGTGAGTTCATCTACGGAGATTGTAGAGTCTAGGGACAAAGGGTTTGTACTAGATCTAAAACTTCTCTTTACTATAGTGAATTGCTTTTCGAGAAGGTTTCCCCCCAGGTTTTTTACTGTGAAACTAGTTTGTTTCATTGGTTTTCCTAGGTCATCATATCTTGTCTTATTTATTTTTCCGCTACATGATTTTGACATGATATTGATGTTTGTTTGTTTTAACAAGTTTTATTCAAAATAAATCTAATTAACAACTTGGGTTTAAAACTTGTTAATTCTATCAACCGGAGTCTATATTTCCCAACACATATCAACATACCAACTAGAAGTCTCCACTTCCATGATCAAGACAAATCACCTTAGTTGATATGTTATAGTCTTCACAAATGAAATACCCAATTTCATCACTGACTACAAACTAAAATTCTAAGTTTACAAAGAACTTGTGATTTATATCTTCTATGATTAAATCACATACTATGCATCTCATGGACTAAATGATAACGTCCAAATATTCATATTACCATTATTTTAGATAATAATAAAACAACTTTATTAATTACAACATTAAGTCATACATAATGTCATACATAGCATCATACAATAGGATTTAAGGGCACTAATCCTAACAATTATTCTAGTGGAAAGCATTTCTTTGACAGCCTTATATATCTCGTTCTTTTAGATGTGTGGATATCAGTGGGGCCGCACACTCACCAAGCCGCTTCCAAGCTCTAGAGGAATATGGTGGTCATGACTACGGGGTGGTGGTGGTGGTGCCTGAAATACTAAGGGTACGTTTGGTACATTGAATGAGGATTACAATAGGAATTGTAATCTTTATTACTAGGAATAAAATGTGTTGTAATGTAATAACTAAACATATTCATTAGTTTGGTTGTGAGTTATAATATTAGAATGAAACTTAACATTTATTTTAGAAAATTTCTTACTCATACAATTATATCTCCTTAAAAATTGTTGTTTTTAAATTTAAGAGAGACATGTGTTATTTTTTATGATTTTTTATTTTTATAATTTTTAGATGTATATAAAAAGTTTGTTTATTTGGAAATATATTAAATTTTGAAATTATTACTCTTACAAAGGAATAACTAATACAACATTTTAAAGAGAAATAGTTATTCTTTATTTTGAAGAATTACTATTCATAAGGAATGATTATTCTTTGTAATAAAAACATAACCAAACTAAAGAATAACTAAACCATAGGAATAACTATTACATTACAGCGCCTATTACAGTCTACCAAACATGCCCTAATATTTTTACAAGAGTGCATCCAAGGCAATTGCTCGGCCCCTAGATGGCAATATGAGATTAACTCCTATGGAACCTCTAGAAAGTTGCATTACACCAAATTAAACATTGTTTGATGTGAGTCTTGCAATAGATTGCAAAGATTGATGTTCCACCGTTCCTGTGCCTTCTCCTTGGATAACAAACTTTTCATTCTTGTACCAAAACTCCATGGTGAGACGCTGCCAATCATGTAACACTTGCCTGAGACCTTGCAACCACTGTATACCCAACACAACATCAGATCCTTGTAAATCTAGCGTGTACATATTGGTCTTGAATTTGTAGCCTTGAATCTCTAATGGTACTACCAGATAAATTTCATCACATCGTAGTCTTTCTCCATTTGCCACCATGACTTGGAAAACCGGTGCTGGTGCCTTACAACAGTTCATACACTTAGCAAATCTTAAATTGACAAAGTTATGGGTACTGCCACTATCAATAAGGAAGTGTAACTTCCTTCCGTGAATCATGCAAGTAACTCGCATCATTTGGGGTGTGTTGACACCTGATAAGGCATGGAGCGAAATTTTTGGGGGTGACTGTTCTTCTTCCTCCTGGACAAGCTCCATTGTTTCTAAATGTTCTACTGTATCATCCATTGTCTCCAAAAGGAACATTTGTTGTCTCTTGCATCAATGCCCTGGGCCAAATCTCTCATCACAGTTATTGCACGAGCCCTTCTCTCTTCGAGCTTGCATTTCAGCCTATGAAATTTTCTTGAATGTTGGGGTTGAAGGTCAAACCCCATATGTGGGTGGTATTGCAGGTTTAATTGGTGTTGGTGTGGGAAGCAAAGAAGGTTTATATAGTGGTGGTTGTGGTGGGAAATATTTAGGTGGTGCTATTGTGAAGGATGTGTGCCTCAGCCTCTGTACTTTATCTTCCTGTAGCCGAGATAAGCTTGTGGCATGAAGCAAGGTGGTGAGGCGGAAGATTTTAACTTTTGACCATATCTCCTCCTTCAATCCGCCCATGTAGCTTCCCACCAATGCTCGTTAGGGCCTTAACAGACACGAGCAGCCAATCATTCAAACTGTGTTTGATACTCACGCACAGTACCTGTGTGATGTAGCTTAGCTAGAGCTTCGTCAAAATCTTCACAGTTGGAAGGCCCAAAACGGATGCACAAGGCTTCAGTAAATTGGTACCACTGCAAGGCTTCATCATGCAAATGAAAAGATGCCAAGAGCACCTTCTCGATTGGTTCGGTTATTTGATAGTGAAAGAATTGTTCAGCCTTGTAAATCCATCCAGTTGGGTTTTCACCATCAAAGCGAGGAAAATCCAAGCGTGAGAATCTGGTTTGCAAGCTGCCATGTTGAGTGCCTCAACTTTGTTCTCCAGAACTTTCTCCAATCTCATGATTTTGATTGATGGAGCCATTGTCACAGTCACCGTTTTTGTTGGTCTCGTCCAATCGTATGCCCTTTGCCTCCAAGGCTTGACTTATTTTGGCAACAACACTGGTAAGAGCATCTAGTCTTGCCTTTACGATAATGAACTCCTCCTTTTGAGACTCAACCTGTTACCGGATAGAGTGGGTGCTAACCTCCAAGGCCGACAATCAGTCATCATTGGTGGTTCATTTATGGGGTGGGTTGTTTGCCATTTGGCTTTAATACCAAATGCAGTGAACTACTAAGTGATTGATAATTTAGTCGTATTCGAGGCAACTACCCTCCTAGAAATTAAAGGGAGAGAGAGAAAGATAATTTGGATTAAAGTTCTGCTTGCCTCTTATTTTCTCTTGCTGTCGTTAAATACAAACTAGACTGAACTTCAAATACAAAAGATAACTGAATCCTAAGGGAGTTCTATCGCAAGATAGCTCCTTATCCTAATCATAACAATTAAATGAATTCAAGCGAATCCTAAGATAACTCCTTATCCTAATCAAATAATAATTCAAATAACAATTCAAACGACAACTAATCTTGAGGCATTATCCTTATCACTCTGGAATTCTTTCTCTAGCCACTTTCTGCTACAACTACACCACTTGGCTCCACGTGGTCTTAGGACATAACAAATTGACTCACATGAGAACAACACTTTTGTTGTTGTTTTTTATTTTTAAATTTTAATATGACATGACTATACAGTTGGCAATTAAAGTGGTAGATAAATCATTTTTTATTCAGTTCATTTGACAAGTCAAAAATTTCCATCCAAGAGTTAACAGTAGGGACCAAAATGACACAGTACCAAAAGGTTAGGAACCAAATCGACCCAATTGAAAGGTCAAAGACCAAATTTACACAAGGTGTAAAATCTAGGGAACATTTATATAATTTACCATAGTATTAATAAAGTGGCAATATCTTTATGACTTTATTTCACTATATATGTATGATGTCATGGAGGGGTCAAATGCAATTTTAAGTAGTCAATGGATATCTTGTATAATTAAATAAAACTTATAGTGCAATTATATATATGAAAGTCCAAGGCCCATTGAAATTAGGTTTTTATTTTTCCATTTAGTCCTACCTCAAACTATATATATTCTAAACTCCTAGAATGCTGGTCATAATTTTTGTATCGGACTTTTTTAGTCACATACAAAAATTTTATGAGGAAAAACCCTAAGTGGTGGTTGCATGAGGTTATGTAATGATTGTGTAACCCAAATTGCGTAATCCTTTATCATTTTTAATGATTTTTTTTTTGTTTTTTTGTGAATGGATGAATTGTAAAATGGTATTGTAAAGTAGATAAAGTAACTTTTTTTGTGATAAAGTAACTTTTTTTGTGCTAAAGTAGGGTTTTTCTTTTACAAGCCCAACTGTGAATGCTCTTAAGTTGTGTTCAACGCTGATATAATTCCAAACCCATTGATATTTGACAAACAGATATATAAATAGTGCCATATTTCGAATTTCATTTCCCTTATGTGTCGTCATCAGGCTATATTTATGATCCAACAGAGACATTCAGGGTTCAAATCTCCCTTATCCCAACTATAGAATTATCAACAGAGACATTCAGACTTCTTACACAAATAAATTGCCAAACCTTCATGTTCCTTACCTAAGGTACCCAAACCTCTTTTCAAGTAATTGGATGATGTTGCAGCACATGCAAGGGAGGTGTGTGTGACGTCATCGACGAGGAAAAAAATAGGGTCTAAACGATGTTGTTTGTGAGCTACAGGGTGTGACAAAGATTTTCTCAAAGAATTTGGAGCGTTTAAGTAACAGCATCAATGAAATGTTCCACACGGTTTTGTGTACTAGAAACGGCAGCATGTTAGATAACGTTAGAGTGATTCAGAAGCAAAAATGTTAGTATTATTTAAAACCAAATTTAAAATAAAAAATAAATAAATAAATTTTTTTTAAAAAAAAAAAAAAAGGTATTGTATACATGTTTCCAGCATGAGTTGTAACTAATACTTGTAATCTATATCTATATAATAACTAATAGTCAAAACAATTGACATTTTGTTGACCTCACCTTATTGCACCACGTGGCTACATAGATTAATGACAGGTCTACAATTAAAAACATCAACCGTTGTGCCATTTTGGGATCTTAAGTTACCGTTTAGTTCAATTTCATTTCAAAACACCTTTTAAGTTTTAACTATAAATTACAGGAAAAGCTCCCAACCACATTCTATTTTACAAAAAAACAAAGACAGAACCCATAACCGCAAAACACCGAAAAAGAGATAGCAATATGAATTTCAAGGTCCTTCACCATCAGACCGACTCCTCACCAGAAAGCTTTCCTCTTTGATTTTCAGGTTGTAGTTCTACAGTAGGCCTACTTCCTCCCAAAAAGTAATCTCCTCCACCCATAAACACCGCCGCTAATGGGTTCCTACTCTTTCTCTGATAAAAAAACTTCCTCCACCCATAAACAACACCTCCGATGGGTTCCTATTCTTTCGCTGATTTTGTTTAAAAAACAAATCTATAAGGTAAATGTGAGAGATCGGAAACTTGGGTGCTCTCAAAAAAGAGATTGGGGTGCTTTTAAGGGCACCTCTTTTTTTGGGTAAGTGGTGTGGGGCAGCTACTTTTTTTTATACAAAAAAATAAGAAAAAATATAAATACAAATTACATGTTCAAAATACTTCATTGTCATTGATTGAATAAAGAAAAGTACAACTTTGGTAAATTAACCTTAAAAGGCTTTGGGTCCTAGTTTCAATCTATGCAAAAGAATACAAAACTTTGATCCTAGTTACAATCTACCAAAATTAAAAGACAAAACACTAATCTACCTATCCAAAAATCCTAAGGTCGGGGGCTAGGTTATGAAATGAGAAGGTGTTAGGCACCCATTCTGCCCAGACAGAGTCTGGTCTTCTAGACTCTAATTACCAATATAACTTTTTTGAATGATGTTGAATGATATGTTGAACACACATGACAGACACTTGACAAAAATTAACTTAAATAAATTTGCCTTATGGATATGTCCTCTTTTTTAATGAAAAATCAAATCTGCTCTTTGTAAAGGGTAATGTTTGTTTTTAGACCCCTTAAAACACAATTGGATTAACCTAGTTAATAAGCCAAGTTATTACTTAGTCCAAATTCCAAATCTAGGTTAACACAATCATCTAATCATATCAATGTAAAGTGCGGAAAATAAAGAACACAAAGATATGATGACCCAGGAAAATCAAACCGGTAAAATACCTAGGGAGGATTTAACCTAACTATTCTCAAGGTAAACCTAAATCCACTATAAAAGAATCGAAGTTTTAAAATAGTGACTTAAACCACTAACATCCTATTGCTACCCACCAGTAGAAAACTTACTGACATGACCACGTGCAAACTCTGAGACCACGGACTCCTTCTTTCTTGGATTCTCAAGTAAGTACAAGTTCACCCGCTTGTGTATCTTTAAGTTCTTATGGCAGCAACTGAACGATCATCAAGCTCTTGAAGAAATCTCCTTCTTGATAATCCTAAGCTTGTGTGAAGGCAAGCACCTCTCAGATCTCATAAGAGATTACAAATATCAATATAAGCAGCCACTAAAACGTGGCTAGGGTTTGCCTTATATACCTTGGGCAAAACATAAAACCCTAAACGTTTTAATGAGTTAGGGCTGAGTTGGAATTCTGCAGAGAAAAACATTCTGCCCAATATTCGATCAATCGAGTCTAAGCTTCAATTGATCGAGCCAGGCCGAAAGTCACTAATACTTCTGCAGCCACTCGATTGCAACTTTACATACAACGCACACACTTTGAGCAAGTCTAAACAAGACTAACAACTGTTTTGATCATGGTTTGCCAACATTACACATTAGGGTTCTAAATACATTAGTTCCTAAGTCTTTAGAACCTAACAAACTCCCCCTTTGGCAATTCGTGACAAAACACAACTAAATGCTTAAAGTTTACAAAGAAAATCCTTTACAAAAAAATTCCTATTATAACAAATCCAATCCTAACTGCTATCCATCAGTTGCAAATGTAGACAGTAGCTCAATTGAATCAACTTGTATATTTCCTAAAACACTAAACAAAATGCATAAATGCATGTGTGGAAAATACAAGTAAACAAAAATAAATTCTTGATTTCACACAACACAAAATAAAGACATATATCAATGAATAACTCATAAATATAAATCAAAAAGCAGTGAAACAAGAAACATGTAAAACAATAAATGTATCTCCCCCTAACATGAATAGCCCAACAAAAATGCATCAAGAGCCAAAAAGGTAAATACAATGTGAAGCACCTAGATACAATCTAATCAACTCCACAAGCTCCAACAAAAACTCTCCCCCTGAGAACAAAAACCCTCCACAAATGTCCGAATATACTCTCTCTTTTTGTGATGAAATGCCAAAGGGCACTCAAAAGCCTTCATCAAAAGGAGGTGGAGGTGAGGATCATTGAAACTGTGCCAACTCTGCTCGCAAGGCACGGATCTCATCGAGCACGTCCACCAAAATCTATCCATATGCCGCCTGAACGGTCAAGACATGATCCAATGTAAGTCGAATGTCTGAAGCATCTAAAGTTGTCAGTGGAGGAACATCAGCATCAGCAGCACTAGCACCAGACACCTCAGCCAGAGCAACACCTGCAGAAGAGGGAGGAGGGGGTACAATACCAGAAGGCTCAACTCTAGGAGCTCTCATATGAGCAACCCTCTGCCTAAAGAAGGTGGCACCTATAAGAGCTATGACATGTACGGGCTCAAAAGCGGGCAAGCCATCTAAACCTAAAAACAGCAAAATCCAATGAATGAAAATAGGATGAACAAGAGCATGAGTGGTAGAAGAACTCAAATTTTTTTTGGAAAGTTAAAAAAAATGAGGTTTGATTTGTGAAAATTAGATTTGTTGTTTGTAGAGTTAAAAAATAATATTTTGTTAAAAAAATCAGATATGTTTTTACAATGTAAAAAAAAATGAGATTTGGTTTGTAAAAAATTCAGATCTGTTGTTGGAAACCAAAAAAAAAAAAAAAAAAATGAAATGCCAAAGGGCACTCAAAAGCCTTCATCAAAAGGAGGTGGAGGTGAGGATCATTGAAACTGTGCCAACTCTGCTCGCAAGGCACGGATCTCATCGAGCACGTCCACCAAAATCTATCCATATGCCGCCTGAACGGTCAAGACATGATCCAATGTAAGTCGAATGTCTGAAGCATCTAAAGTTGTCAGTGGAGGAACATCAGCATCAGCAGCACTAGCACCAGACACCTCAGCCAGAGCAACACCTGCAGAAGAGGGAGGAGGGGGTACAATACCAGAAGGCTCAACTCTAGGAGCTCTCATATGAGCAACCCTCTGCCTAAAGAAGGTGGCACCTATAAGAGCTATGACATGTACGGGCTCAAAAGCGGGCAAGCCATCTAAACCTAAAAACAGCAAAATCCAATGAATGAAAATAGGATGAACAAGAGCATGAGTGGTAGAAGAACTCAAATTTTTTTTGGAAAGTTAAAAAAAATGAGGTTTGATTTGTGAAAATTAGATTTGTTGTTTGTAGAGTTAAAAAATAATATTTTGTTAAAAAAATCAGATATGTTTTTACAATGTAAAAAAAAATGAGATTTGGTTTGTAAAAAATTCAGATCTGTTGTTGGAAACCAAAAAAAAAAAAAAAAACTTTTGAAAGAGGATTCACATTCATGAGCCAAACTTATTATGCATACATCACATGTTAAAAAATAAAATTAACCAAACTCTTAATTCTTTCTTTGAAATTTCAAAATCTGCAATTTTATAACAAAGAAAAATGTTCAAATCTGTATTTAATAAAAATACAGATTAGTTTTAAGATTAGAAAAAAAAAATCAGATATGTATTTAATGCAAATACAGATCAGTTTTGAAATTTAAAAAAAAAATCAGATCTGTATTTAATGAAAATACAGATCAGTTTTATGATTAGAAAAAAAAATCAGATCTGTATTTAATGAAAATACAGATCAGTTTTGTGATTAGAAAAAAAATCAGATCTATAAATACAGATCAGTTTTGAGTTTAGAGAAAAAAAAAATCAAATCTAAAAATACAAATCAGTTTTGAGTTTAGAGAAAAAAAAAAATCAAATCTGAAAATACAGATCAGTTTTGAGTTTAGAGAAAAAAAATTAAATCCAAAAATACAAATCAGTTTTGAGTTTAGAGGAAAAAATTAGATCTAAAAATGCAGATCAATTGAGTTTTATAAATAAATGAGCTTTGATAGTCATCAGCAAATTTTGAAATTTAAGAAAAAGAATTACAATAAACAATCATCTAAATAACATGCAAAGAAAATTCTAGCAAAGTATCTAAGCATGGCAATTATATATTAAGAACAAGACATCATAAAACATACTAAACATATTTATGCATAATAATAATTAATGGAAAAAGAAAAGAAAGAAAGAAAAAAAAAATCAGAATACCTCTTGCATGAGCGTGCTTTTCTAATGAATGATTATTTAAGAAAAAGAAGTTTGTTCACCTCTTTGAGGTCTAAAATACATTTCTTACAAAAAAGAAGTTCCTAAAGCAAAAGCCTCCAAACGTCTTTAATGTAAGGGGAATTGAAAAGTCAGAAGAGAAGAGCCCCTAATTCTGATTTGTTTCCTCTATTTATAGAGGTTGGGATGCTGAATGAGATTAGATATGAATTGGAATGCATCCTTATCTCTAAAGAGTCAAAAAAAGATAGGCTTTGGGTCAGTTTGGATACCGCTTATTTTGCTAAAACTGAAAACTTATTGCTGAAAGTATTGTAGATAAAGATAAAAGTTAGCTTAAATAGTATATTGGGGCCCATGAATAGTATCAAAAATAAGTTGAATAGTGAAATAATTTTCATTTTTCATTAGTATTCAAAAGGAGGCTTTATCTCAATCCAAAAGTCCCTGAGCCGGGCCAAAAATTTGGTCTAAAAGGCACTCCAAGAGTGCCAAATGGCCCTCTTAGGTGCCAGATCCACGTTTGAGTTTTGGTCCAATTTGGACTCCCTTTTTGAGGATTTTTTAGCTGGGAATCATACCTAGATGCATTTTTTAATCTGTATTCTGAAAATATTCCCTATTTTTTGATATTCAGGTCTTTAAAGTGATAATTATCTTGTAGGTAAATATTCCAAAAAATACTTGATTATCCACAACTTCTTTGTCATCTGATTATCCACTTTACTCCCATGCAAGCAGGCTTACTTTGACACTAACCAACAACCAATCACAAAATTATTTAATTAATTTTAATTGTCTAACTAATCAGAATTAATTAAAATTAATCATGCGTGATCGGCTTCAATCAAACAAAATGCATGCAAACCATAAAAACTTGATCATGTGATATCTTTCAATCCGACGGTCCGATTTAGAAATCAGACATACCATCACGATCGTTATAATCTCAAAATCATTTTTATGATATGCAATGAATGAATTAATGCATGTAATGCAATTCTAAATTTTGCGGTATATGAATGGTCACTCTAGCCATCTTTCAAGATTAAATTATGGGTGCAAAATTGAGTGTCTACAGTAAATTAGATTTGTTATATGTTTTCAAATTTTACAATTACAGTTGGCTTTGGTTCTAGATTTAAATTTAGAAATTAAGGCTTAGAAAATAAGATTCTGATATGTGACAATTTTTATTAAATATTTTCGTTAATATTTTTTTTTTTTAATTCTTCTCTTTTGGATTTAAATCGTTTAGTTTCTTTGCAAAGATGAAGTGGAAATTTTCAAAATGTAGAGACTCTATTTTCATCAAAGCAAAGGTATTAATTTCTTTTTCTAATATTCTCTTCAATTATGGTTTGTTGTCAATTTAGGAATTTCAGTTCATAACCTTTTTCCTCTCTATTTATTGATATGAGGTAAAACCCCTAGAAGATGAAATCCTATCTGAGTTTTAATGATTAGTGATCTTTTAAACTTAATCATGTCACTTTAATTTTCAGGTTTTGTTTTCCCTCTTATCTGTTCTGTTATTCATAAGGGGATATGAAATTGAGGAATTTTGTCAGTTTGATCTACTTTTGGTTTTTTGGGTTGCTATGGTTGAATTGTTGGCCTTTGATTCAACGGCGTTAAAAAGAGGCTTTTAGCAAATTTTTAACTGTGTAGTAGATTGGGAAAATTTTTGTAAAAAAAAAAAAAAACAAAATTGGTTACAGTTTTGGGTAATTATTGAATCAATGGAGTTATTAATTTTCTATTCTAGTTTTGTTTCAAGCCCTTTTGTCCTGTTATAGTTTTCAACAATTTAATTTTGATTTTGTTTTTTTTGTAATGAATATGTGTTGTGTAGAGAGACTTGGAGAGAGAGAGATCTATAGGAGGCCCTTCACTACTGTCAGACTGGTCCCCTCTGATACTAATGAAGAGATTACTGTATTAATTGTTGATCTGACACTATCGGGTGAAGCATGGAGTCGAATGTTTTGTATATGAGATTGTTCTAGTATTGGACAAATTCTTTTTCTTCTGTTTTAGTTTTATACTCTTGCACAGATTGTTTGCTCTTCTCTTTTCCATTATTTATTATTTTTTTATCTGAATGCAACCAAATGACCAATCTTTGGAACTCTAGCATATTTCTCAAGGAGTCAATTTCTTATAGTTAGCATGTCTATTTGCTGGGCTTGGTTCTAGTGATTGCTGGGGGTTTATTTGAGTTTCAGGTTATTGTTGGGGTTTGTTTCAGTTTCAGGTTGTAGGGGTTTTTAATATCGTTTTTTATCTAAATTTGTTTTAATTTAGGCTTAGATTTGGGCATGTGATTTTTTGAAAGAAAAATTCTTTCTGCTAACAGAGAATGTTCATAATTTATGATTGTTCAAGGTCCTTAGATATTTGTCAAGAACTGTTTTTCTTTTTTGTTTCTCTAATACTACCCAGTAAACTAAAACATGCATTTTTCTTTATAGAAACAGTCCTATAGACAGTGAGATTGACATGTCCTTCCATTTGATTTTTGAATTTGATTGTGATTGTCAATTTTTCATATACTTATTGATATATTTATTGTTTCTATGTCTTCTTGTGGTACAAATCGAATACTTTAGTGGGGTTTTTCAAACTTGGGCTTCTTCCTCTAGAAGTTGAAGATTCTTCTATTTTCTTTTTTCTTTGGTTTTGGATTATTGGTTCTAAATTTGCATCACTTTGTTATAATTATTATTTTCAAACGTGATGTGTTGGAGTATGTTTGTTTCTTTCATCAATTGCCATTTTAAATTGGTAGATTTTGGATCACACTGAATTGTATGGTGTCCTTTCTTCAAAATTTTAGACCTTTACACAACACACATTGAGACAAAAGATCAAACACTGAGTACTACCATGTTACAAATATCAAAACATATTAGAATAGTGAGCTCTCTTCTAACATGTTCAAATAATGCGGTAACATGAGACTTACATTTATATTGCTAAAATAACTCTCTTTTTTCCTCTTTTGGGAATTTGGATTAATGGGTTTTGGGTTTTTTTTTTTTTTTTATCTTTTTGTTGTTTACTTTGCACTGTTGACATTGAGACCTTTCTTCACTATTTGTGTGTTGTTTAAGTAGATTATATTTTTGAAGTTTCTTCAATGTTTTTTTTTTTTTCTCATTTAAATACCTAATTTATTTAATTAGAAACAGGACTATAGCTATTGATTTGCCATATTTATTATGCGGTTTCAATGTTTTTACTGTATTTGGTTATATTTATATAGACAAATGCAAGTATATTATTTTAGTGATTGAATAATTAACTTTCTGTTGTAGATTATTGAATTATTTTAGCCTCATAGCCTCATGTGGATTTGTGGTTAATTATATATACTTGGCAGCACTCAGCAGTATTCAGTTTCGATCTTAGCCTCCCAATCCTACAGGTTTTGCTTTCATTTGTTTCAGTTTCATGGCTTTTTTTTGTGGCTATCTGGGATTTACGGTTTCATGATTGGGCTTCTGATTTGTTAATGCTCTAATTTTTTTTTTTTTTAAATGTTTAGTTTTGTCTTTTATGTTTCTATCTTTTAGTAAATCTTGATGAGATTTTGTAATTGAAACCCTCAATAGAAAATGTTATTCAAGCTGTTTTTTTTTTTTTTTTTTTTTATTCCAATTTTGACAATCTTGGCCACGGGTACCAACACAAGTCCAACACGGCGACACGAGTAACTTCTGAAAAATTATAACATGACATGGTGGTTACGATACCAGTACGACAAGGGTACAGACCTCCAATGAAGTGCATATGCTTCCTAGGTGCAGAATGGAGGGAAGTTAGGCATTAGGTGTTTGAGAAGATGTAACCAAGCCTTGTTATGATGTGGGCGATGGTACTAGAGTACAATTCTGGGAGAATGTGTGAATTTTGGGGGGGGGGGGGGGGGGGGGGGGTGGTGGTGTGCTGCATCAAACCTGTGTCAAGTCCATATGGTGTTAGCCTTTGGGAATCCATTAGCCGAGAATGGTTGACTTTATAGCTTTCTTCAGTATGATGTGGGCGATGGTGCTAGAGTAATTCAAGGAGAATGTGTCGTGTGGAGATTGTCGTCTTAAGGAAGCTTTTCCAAAATTCTACAGTATTAGTTGAGCTAAGGAGGCTTCGGTAGCAAAGGTTATGAGTTTCTCTAATTGGAGACTCCATTGGGATGTTCAGTTCTCTCATCCAGTGCAAGATTGGGAATTAGAATCATTGGCCTTGTTTATGGACTTGATCTATTCCACGTCTATGTGGTTGATGGTTTTGATAAAATCTGTTGGAAGCCAACAAAGAGAAGAGGTTTCGAGGATATTATCATTCTTTATCCCATCCTAAAGTCATGTCCTTCCCTTGGAAAATAGTGTGGCAATCAAAGGTCCTAGGGAAGCGTTCTTCTCTTGGTCTGCTGCCTTAGGTAAAATTTTATCTATAGATAATCTTCGAAAGAGGAAAATTATAGTTATCAATTTGTGCTATATGCGTAAAAGGTGTGGGGAATCGGTGGATCATCTTCTTCTTCATTGCCCTATCATGTATGAGTTGAGGACAATGGTGTTCTGCTTGTTTGGAATCCATTGGGTTATGCTACAAAGGGTTGTTGAGTTGTTAAGAGTCTCAATAGGGCAAGTTCGGTTGCCATCTAAATATCACTATTTTGAGATTTGTGCCGCATTGCATAATGTGGTGAATGTGGAGGGAACAGAATGCTGGACGTTTTGAGGGTTGCGAGCAGTCTATTATCGAGATGATATCTTTTTTCTTTTATACCTTACTTGAGTGGAATTTAGCTTTAGTAAATTACCGATTGTCCCAAAAGCTTAAACTATTGGGATATAGTAAATCTAATCATTTAACCAATACTTCTAACACTCCCCCTCATGTGTGGGCCAAAACTACCTTTTTATAGGTAAGGCTCAACACGTGGGAATTTAAATGAGAGGTAGAGTGGAGGAGACAAAGATCGAACTTAGAATCTCATGCTCTGATGCCATGTTAAATTACCGATTATCCCAAATGCTTGAGCTCTTGGAATATGGTAAATTTAATCATTTAACCAATACTTCTAACAAGCTTTACAGACCTACTCATGTTTTTCCCTTCCTAATTTGTTAGACCATTGTGATTTGGGATCTTGATTGTTTTGCCAGTGTACTCGGGCTTGCTTTGCTTTCAATAAAAAATTTTCGTTGCTTATCAAAAAAAAATAATAATAAAGAATATTGATGTTTCCTCTATGAGGTTGGATTAAACCTAAAATGTTCTAGGCAGAGTGGGGCTGATCAGATTGGACCAAGTCGCTAGCATAGGGTGATAAGATGGAACACCACAACACACCAATAGCAAGAGGGCTCCAAAAGGAAGCTAGTCATCAAAAGCTCATAGACAAGTCTTGACCAAATGGAGGAAACCACGCGCAATCAACTTCGTAGCATGGTGAAATCCATATGCTTCCTAGATATGTTTGTGAAAGCTATGAACATGGAATATCTATCCAACCAACTTGAGGAGATTCAAGCCAAAGGCAGTGGAAGAGCCGGTTATTGCAGCTGAGAAGACGAACATCAAGCCAAGGAGAAACGCATTAATCAATCCAAAACATGGAAAACGATGAGACCTCAAAATTTTGGTAACTAGTATTTCCTTATTCTTTTCTTTCAAGTTGTTAAGTTTGTATCCATTCCTACATTAACATTGAAAGTACTGTAATCTGTATGCTTTGCTTCTATTGTGTAATTCGTATAGTAAGTCAAACAACTAGCATTTGAAATAGGGAAAATATGTATGTCGTCCATGTTATTACCTCAAATCTAAAGTAAGTTTAAAAGGAGAGGGAAAAGAAAACGAGGGAGGGGTGGGGGATGGGCATTACCCTTCCCTGTTTGAAGACATATTACCTGTTCATATATCCTATATATTAAAAGTTGAATCATATTTTGCACCCAAAAAGGGCCATGATTTTTATTGCACATATTGAACTCCAAACGCCTCTCCAAAAAGAAAATTATTAGTAATAATTTTAGTAAGCAAAAGGGGATAGTCTTACTGTTTCAATGACTCTTCTCAGCATCAGACCTCCGAATGAATGTCCACATGAAACAACCATGGCATCTTCAAGAAATGAACCACTAAAACATGGATAAATTTCCAAATCAATTTTTTTTTTTTTTTTTTTTTTTTTGGATAGGTAAAGGCAAAGGTATCAAATCAAATTTATATATTTATATATATATATATATAATAAAAATGAAAACAACAGCAACAACACATGCAATGTAGATAGACAATTTCATGCCTTTTTTTTTTTTAATAATTCAAT